>NW_006408589.1:13335395-13352697 GCF_000296735.1 Chrysochloris asiatica | reverse complement strand
AGCCATCTCTAGAAACTTATTATTTTAACACTAAGCTCATGACCTAAACATGAGTACTTGACGTAGTCATCACATGACTTTATGGAGCATAGTAAATGCCTCTGACAAATAAAAGAATGTCCCACCCTCACACCATACTATAATTGTTGTTGTTGTCGTCAAGTGCCGTCGAGTCGATTCCAACCCATAGCAATTCTGTATAGGGTTTCCAAGGAGCAGCTGGTGAGCTTGAACTGCCGATCTTGCAGTTGAAATGGCTTTGCAGTCTGGCGCATTAACCCACGGCACCACACCAGGACTCCATAATACCATAATTAGAAAGAGTTAAATACCAATTGAGGTGGTACATGATTGTGCACAAAAACAGCACTGACAAGAAGCAAAAGCAAAAAAATAAGGAAATTGAAAACTTTGAGTAAGAATTGCATACAGTGACTCTGCATGGAGGAATCTAGTGTGGGTTAACTGGTTTTGTTTCTCACTGCTGTGTTGTTAGAGTTGAAAGACTCTGCCCTTTCAACTTGAGTATTTTTGTGCACTATTTCCAAACTATGATTCTTGATGTTGAAAGCAAAATGGTGTCTTCTCAACTTTTCTCAAGGAGTGGCACCTCGGGGGTAAGAAGAAGGCATTTATTAGATGTGAACCTTGACTGAGCACAGTGAAGATAAATGGAGGTAGAGTCTACTAATTCTTCATTGTGAGACAATTCTGTGGCCCTCGTTATTGACAGTCCACTTTGAATAGTTTGAAGTTTGGGTAACAATCACTGTCAAGAAACCATAGCATGCTTTGAGTTTGCAGAAACACCTGAGGAAGACATCCTCTTTGCTGTACTGTGACTACCTTGAACTTTTTGGGAATAAAGATGTGCATATTGATAGAAGACTTGTTTTTCTTTATATTATACTAAATGTTTAATGGAAAAAACTGCCTCTTTACTAACATTCCTAGAAAATGCAGTTGTCGTGTTTCTCTTGCATAGGAGCGGGAATCAATTGAGCTCAGATTGGATGATCATTTAATGCCAGTCTAAAACCAGCTAGCAAGTAAATATTTGAATGAAGCAAAATTATGATGAAGATCTTGACTTACTATAACTGTAAACCTCAACAGTGTGGAATAAATTGGTAGAAGTTTGGGTATTTCTAATTTTCATTTTTAGTTTCCCAGGTTTTCTAGGATGAAATTTCAGAATATGCTCCTGGTTTAAGACAACTTTTGGATCTGTTTTTGGCGTCCTGTGTATTATTTGTATACCACTGAAGTTCCTTTCTGAATATGAAGCTAGACTAAAACTTTGTTATTTACTGACTGGGGTGTGGAGAGGATGTATGGATTATCCAAATAGTCAATTAGAGTTATTTCATCCTGTCAGGGTTCTCTAAGAGCTTCCACGCCTTTCAGTTTAGCAATGTGTTAGACTTAAAGAAAGATACTTAAAGAAAAGAGAGTCGTTACTAAAAATCAGCAACAGTAAAAGCATGCATTGTATGGGATAAACTAGAAATTCCAGAGCCCTGGGCCTGAACCCTGCCTTGAACTCTGGGCAGTCTCACTGTTGTATTCCTTCAGGTCCTGAACTACATTGAAGCCATGTCTGAGCATCAGAGAGTTGCACTTTGCTCTTGGTGGTCTGCTGGCTGCCATTCCTTTACCAACACTCTTTAAGTAGCTCTGAGTAGAAATTCCTCATCACCAAGAAAAGGATATCCATGCAGCTCAAACATCAAACATCATAATATTAACTACAACTTGTTAAGTGCAATCAAGTCGGTTCTGACTCATAGTGACCCTGTATAGGATTTCCAAGGACTGATTGGTGAGTTTGAACTGCCAACTTGGGGTTCAAACTGACCTTGTGGTTGAGTGCTTATTCTACAATGCCACATAGTAACACAGTGAAAAAAAGATGCTCTGGTAGCATAGTGGGTTACAAGTCAGGCTGCTAACCAAAGGTCAGCAGTTCGAAACTACCAGCCACTCCACAGGAGAATGATGAGATTTTCTGCTCCCATAAAGATTTATAGCCTTGGAGACACTCTGCAGGGTCGCTATGAGTCAGAACCGTCTCCATAGCACACAACCACCACCACCACCGCCATAGTGAAAAGGAATGAGTGGGATGGCACTAAGAGCTTCCTGGTCCAACAGTTGGTCTGCTCAATGAATATGCCTGGTCAATGTTACAAAACTCTTTTAGGGTTGCTGATAAATTCCCTCAGGACACCATAAGCATCAGACTGAAGACTCTCAGCGCTAACTCTGTGGGTCAGCAAACCTAGCTCCTCCAACTAAATGCTTGGAGAGACACCCTACTCTATAAGCAAGCCTCCTGTCCAAAGTTACTCAGCTTTACTTGTGCCACGGACAGGGAAGCCCGCTGCTTTGTCTCATGTTCTGGTTGTTGGCTTTGATGCTGCTTTCTGCCACTCCTCAGGTGTCACAGCTTTATCTTTGGGCCAAGAAGATTCAAAGACCGGGATTCTTGGGGTTCAAAAGATGTATATCATTCCTAGCGCTTCTTCTTTGATAGTAGTAAGATGCCTCTTCTTTTGAGATGGTTCATTTCATACCCATACCCAGGCCCAGGCCCAGTAGGATAGAAATATTGTTTGGTGGAAGTTAAAGACTATGGCTAGGAGACACATTTTGTATTCCATTACACCACAATAACATAATACATTATGTAAGTGTGTGTATCATTTATATATAAATACATACAATAGCTAATCAATCTAAACATATATAGTATGTCTAGTCCTAGTGTGGCACTGTGGGTTAATGCGCCAGACTGCAAAGCCATTTGAACTGCAAAGTCGGTGGTTCAAGCTCACCGGTCTTTCCTTGGAAACCCTGTACAGGGTCACTGTGAGTCGGAATCGACTCGATGGCTCACCGGTCTTTCCTTGGAAACCCTGTACAGGGTCACTGTGAGTCGGAATCGACTCAATGGCACTTAACAAAAACAACAAGTTTATATTATTTGAATAGTAATGCTTATAAAAACAACTTGAATTTTGAGAAAGTCATTGTCGGGGTGAAATGGCATATTATACATGGCAGATACTGAGTAGTTCACAAATCTCCCTCCCCCCTTTTTTTTTTCTTTGGGCACACAGCTGGACTACATTAAAGCCTTTCTTGAAGTGGTGGTGGTGTGCCATTGAATCGGATCTGACTCATAATGACCCTGTATGGCATTTCTGAGACTGTAAATCTTTACAGGAGCAGAAAGCCTCATCTTTTCTCCCATGGAGCATCTGATAGTTTCAAACTCATACAAATTCTATATTTTGAAGCTTTCTAAGATGTTTCCCCAAAGATTCTCTTTCAGGCACAATCCGCCCTGATCATGACAGTATCAACCTCTGAATCTAAATGTAGCTGATACAAGTGAACTCAGGAGAAACCCAAGGGTCAGCAGAAAGGGGACACTTCTGCTCCCTCCCCCTGCCCAGTCCCATGCATCCTTGAGTCAGCCTCCTGCTTTGTAGTTTGGGTCTTCCCACTTGGGTTCACTGTGTGGCCTTCTCTTATCCCCAGGTTATTTGATCTTCTTCTCTCATTTTCTCAGCAACACTTTCCTATTTAGTTTTTACAGAATTTATTTTTCCCCGTCCTAAGTGTAATTTTTTGTATCTATCTTATTTGGATTTCATTTCATGTAATCCCTTCAGTGCATCCAGGCCAATTTGGATTCTAAGCATCTTGTCTGTTCTCTGACAGCTGGGTATTCACTGTAGAGTGCAAATATATACTTAACTCCAATGTCCACAAAATTTATAAATAGAACAGTAAAAACTAGAATGAACGTCAGAAGAAGAGATGGTAGCTGTCCAAGAGCATAGTCCAATTGGTACACGTTCTTGCAATGGGAAAGTTAAATCAAATGGAAATCTCATATTTCAGACTCAGTCTCTCTGTCTCATCCTTTGTCTTCTGCATCTCCTTCTCACTCTCATCTCTTTGTAGACCCACTTGCCTTGCTCTGCCATGTGTACCACAAAGTTGTCATACTTCCTCTGCTCAAGAAATTGGCTCTTTTTAGAAGCAGCACAAAATACCTGAGTAGAAGAGAGAATGAAAAAGAGAGAGAAACAGAGTCCTATTGCCAGCTTTTTCAAGTGTCTGTATTAGGTCCAAAAACTGTCAAACAACAAAGTTATAAATAAAAATGAGGCTGCCAGAATTCCAATGCTTTTGGTAAATTAAAGGGCATAATTGTAAGCCCTAGAAAAGTTCCAAAAGGGCTGCATTAGAGGTAACAATGGACAGGAAGAGTCACACTGATTGGCAGGTGAAGAAAAAGAATAGGGCGAAACTGGTGACTGGTTAATGCCTATTGAAGTTACAATGCATCAGTAATAAGCACTCAGAGATTAGTCTTGCTAAACGTAGTCGGTTGAGGTCTGTTCAACAAGTGTTCATTGAATACTGTTTGCCATGCATGGTGTCAGATTGCCATGCATGGTGTCAGATACTAAAGTTGCCCTTGTCCTCAAGTAGTTTTCCATCTAATCAGTAAGATAGACACATAAAAACGTTATGCTCTTGTGCACCATGGTCATGGAAACCAGGGACCACGTACCTATCTAAGAAAGAATTTAAGGAAATCTTTGCAGTTGAGCAGATGTCTCGACAGGCTCTGCAAAGCAGAAATGGGAGTAGCCTGATGAGGGGCAGAGAAGTGGGGGAAATGTAGATGTAGGCATATGACAGTGGGAAATAGTATGATGTCTTCTAGGAAGGGTCAGCCCAGACTTGACAGAGTATAAATAAATGAGGTGAGGAGAGGACTAGTAGTAGAGAGGAAGGGAAAGACAGATTTTAAAGAGCCTTTTTGGCCAGATTCACAAATCTAGACATCAACCTAAGGAAACCATTAAATGGCTACAAACAGAGGAGTGAAAGCAATCAAACTTGTTTTTTTATATACACAAGTCCTGGTGTGGCGATATAGGATAGGCATTGGACTGCTGATGAAAAGGTTAGCAGTTCAAACCCACCAGCTGCTCCTTGGAAACCCTATACAGGGTTGCTATGAGTCAGATCTGAATTGACAGTACTTAACAATACTAACATTTCTCAGTGGAAGAAATGCAAGAACAAAAGCTAGGGGACAGGGAGACTAGTTAAGAAGCTATTGCAGTAGTCTAGGGGCAAAGTGCTGGAGATCTAAATGAAAATAGAAGTAATAACAATATCTTACTGTTTTTTGTTGTCATCAAGTCAGTTCTGACTCAGACAAAATTTATGTAAAGTACAATGAAACATAATTCTGTCCTGTACCATCTTCATAATTGTTGGTATATGAGGACATTTTTGAAACCACTAGGGGACTGTATATCAGACTTTATTCTGTTGTGCTCCACATTGCTTTCATTGGTTAATTTTCTGAAATAAATCACCAAGCCTTTCTATTCTTAGTCTGGAAGCTCTGCTGAAACAGTCTCTACCATGTGAGCCTGCTGGTATTTGAAATATCAGTGGCATGACTTTCAGCATCACAGTACCATGCAGCCCACCATAGTAGGACCAACTAACTGATAGATGGGTGGTAAAACAAAAACACAAAAAGAATTGCCCTTGAGTAGATTGTGACTCATAGCAATCTTATAAGACAGAAAAATTGCTCCATTTGGTTTCCAAGACAGACAGCCACATCTTTTGCATGGAGTAGCTGATGGGTTTGAACCACAGACCTCATGGTTAGCAAGTAAGAGAAGAATTTGAACCACTATGCCTCCAGTGGTTCCAATTATATTCAAATTCAATAAATTGGTATTAATATTTCTTACGTGACATGCACTGTGCTAGGTATTTTTATGAAATCTCTGTTTAAACCTCAGAACAGTTTTAGGAAGTCAGATACTTGTATTGCACATAAGAAAACTAAAGCTCAGAAAGATGAATTACGTGGCCCGTGGTTTCATGCTGGTAAGTGGTAAAGGCAGCATGCTTAGCCAAGTCGACTTGACAACAAAGATTGAATAATTAACCACAGTACCACTGATAGTATCTGGTTGCCACAGATGGTTAAGTGCCCAACTACTAGCGGAAAGGTTGGCAGTTTGAAGCCACCCAGAGGCTCTTTGGAAGACAGGTATGGCAGTGACTTTGGAAACACTATGGAGCAATCGTACTTGCACATTCAGTCACCATGAGTTGGAATCCACTCCACAATATGCCAATAATAAGAGCCATGGAGTCCTGGTGTGGTATTGTGGGATAAGCACTGGAATGCTAGCTGCAACGTCGGCAGGTGAAACCTATCAAGGGTTTCTATGAGTTGGAACCGCACTTAACAGTAACAATATCGTGGAGAAGAGAAAATACAAGTTATAAATACTTAGGAGGTAGTGTTAGCCAGATACGGGACCCTGATAGTGCTTGGTTAAGTATTTGACTGCCAACTATTTTTAAATCCTCACTGTCATGTTTAAAAAATAGTACTATCTTGGTTAGTAGCGCTTTCATCAGCCTAATGAAATTACATTTGTTGTTGGAGGCCATTGAGTCAATCTCAAAAATGCCATTGAGTCCATGTGATGAGTAGAACTGCCCTATAGAATTCCCTAAATTGTAATCCTTAAGGAAACAGATCAACTAATCATTCTCTGGCACTATCCCTGGATTGGTTTGAACCACCACATTTTGGGTTCGCCGTCCAGCACTTAATTGTTGCACCACCTTCTTAAGTGCTGTCGAGTCAATTCTGACTCATAGTAACCCTGTGTAGGGTTTCCGAGGAGCATCTGGTGAGCTCGAACCGCTGACTTTGCAGTTCAAATGGCTTTGCGGTCTGGTGTATTAACCCACAGCGCCACACCAGGACTTCCAGGGCTCCTTAAATGACGGGTGGGGCTAAACTTTCCTTGTTTTTCACCCTGAGGAAGTTAAACTCCAACTAATGAAGATTTAATTAGTCCTTGCATAATGCTTAGTTACCACTTTAAGCCTTAGCCAGTTATTTTTTGGATTGAAAATAAATGTAATAAGGCAAAAAAGGGTCAAAATTGTTGGTCTCAAAAACTGCATCCTTTAGCACATATCATATTAAGAAATTATAAGAGGTTATCAATTGTTGAAATGTTTTATAATAGTAGCATTTGGGGGGAAAGTTAAAAGTACAAATGCCAATTTAATCCCAGCGTCAGTAAGGTGAATGTGAAAATGTAAAAAACAAAATAAGAAACCTGGATCTTATCATTAAGATCAGTTAGTAAGTTTTCTCTCTAGAATGATTATTCTCATTATCTAATGTTGTTGTTTAGTGCCATCGAATTGGTTCTGACTCATAGCAACACTGTATAAGGTTTCTGAGGCTTTATGTCTTTGCAGGTAACTAAAGCCTCATATTTCTCCAGTGGAGCAGCTGGTGGGCTCATACCATGGACCTTGAGGTTCACAGTCCAGTGCTTAGCCTACAGAGCTACCAAGGTCCCATTACCTCATACTTGGAGCTAAATCCTACTAGTCCAGCTTATCCCTTTGGGTACTCATGCTGTATACCTCTCTGCTGAAAGTTTTGCTTTATTTTGTGAGTACACAGGGAAAGAACATCTGAGTTTGACAGTATGCACAACTTTGTCTTAGATAAGGAATTGGTTTTGTGATGCCTTTGCTCAGTGGTCTTGTTTGGAATCATAAGCATAGTTTTTAGTAGAGGTTGAAACACCAAAAAAAGAAAGAAAAGCCTCAAACTGAGAAGGCATTTTTTAACATGGAATAAAACATGAATCCAGACATGGGCAAATTAGAACACATTTTTCACTGTTCTACCTCAGTAGGAGTTTAGTGGGAAAGATGACTTACTTGTTCAAAAATGATAGAATATGTGTTGGTGTGTGCATGTTCTCCTTATTAAATGATAAAATCACTCTAGTTCTGGATTTTGGTGTCTTCCTGCTAGAAGTATCAGATTGTACAAATCAAACCGAAGACACAGTCTAGTCTAGACAAAAGTACTTCCCCACCTGGGCTGATGGACTCCGTTTGTGCTGCTGTCAGTATATATGTATATGTATATTTTTAATTGCATTTTGAAAATGACAGCACTGTGTTTGTATTTTTCAGCATGCGTGCCAACTCCAGATCTGTGTTTATTAAAATATACTAAACTCCCTGCTCCTCTGCCATGTTTTCTACCCTTCTACCACACTCGTAAGAAGTGCCAAATGAACAGCCCAGAAGTCAGGAAACTGCTTTTGACTCCCATCCTATAGTGCTCCCATTAAGCTTCTGTGCCAAAATTGGCTGAGAATGCTCTAATTTGAGTTTCCTGTTTAGTTCCGTTTACACTGTGTTCCTGATGAAACGTTTTATTAGTTTGGACAAAGGGAAATGATCTCGGATTCCAAATACAGAGGCACACACTAATGCTCAGACACATGAATATCCATATATGTCCATGCATGCACACATCTGAGTGGCCTTCAAAGAGTTAAGGGAGAAATGGAATCGAAAGGTAGTGGCATTTTTCTGCAAACATTCTTCAGCCCTTCATATGTGCGTATAAATGGACAGATGCATGTTGTTAAGTGCCATTGAGCCAGTTCCAACCCATAGTGCCCCTGCATAGGGTTTCCTAGGTGTGACTGGTGAACTTAAACCACCAGCCTTGCGTTCAAACCAACTTTGTAGTCCAGCGCATTAACCCACAGCACCACACCAGGACTCCTGTAAACTTGCATACACACATATAAACACAGACCTATACCTGCTGTCCTTTTTCTAGTACCTTTCCCACTAAACTTTTTCCTCAGCTGCCAGTATCCTTAAGTGCTGTTGAGTTGGTTTCTGTATAGGGTTTCCAAGTCTGTCAATCTTAGCAGGAGCCGAAAATCTCATTGTTTCCCAATTTGCCTGATTTGCCTATCAGCATTCCCAGTGTTGAGACTCAAAGTTATCTAATAATTCCTCACTGTTATTATCTATCAACAAGGTCTCGTTCTTGTTGTGAAGTGATGTAGACTTAGTTCTAACTCATAGCGAACCTGTATAGGCTTTCTCAGGAGTAGCTGGTGAGCTTGAACTGCCGACCTTGCAGTTCAGTGCATTAACCCGCAGTGCCACACCAGGACTCCCGACAAGGTCTGGATTCGTGTTTTTACAAGATTATTGAAAGGTCCTGCACCCAATATGGAAGTTTTTGTGACCTGCTTTGAGGGTAAGAGACATCAATTAATTGAAGCTTAAACCTAAAAAGTCCTGGTGTGGCTCTGTCCTATAAGCACTGGACTGCCAACTGCAAGGACTGCTGCTCATCAGAAACAGGGTCTCTATGACTCAGAACAGACATGATGGTGCTTAACAACAGTAACAACAACTTTAAAGGAGTGAAACCTGTCCACCATGGGTGACCCTGCTGGTATTTAAAATACCCGTGGCATACCTTCCAGAATCACAGCAACTTACAAGCCACCACAGTATGACAGACTGCTTTGGATGACAACTGTCTGGCCAACTGATTAGAAGAGATCCATATTTGTGCCCATTCCAAAGAGGGGTGACCCAATGGAATGTGGAAATCATCAGACAAATCTCTTTTATTTTCCATGAGAGTAAAGTTTTACTAAAGGTAATACAGAAATGGCTACAGTCATACATTGACAGAGAACTTCCAGAGGTTCAAGCTGAATTCAGAAGAGGCTGTGGAACGAGGGATATCATTGCTGATGTCCAACAGATCTTGGCTGAAAGCAGGGAATACCAGAAAGATGTTTACCTATGCTTTATTGACTACACAAAGGCTTTCAATTGTGTCAGTCATGACAAGGTATGTACAACATTACAAAGTATGAGTACTCCTGAGTACTTAATTGTACTCATGAGGAATCTGTACATGGACCAGGAGGCAGTTGTTCCAACAGAATATGGAACACTGAATGGCTTAAAATTAAGAAAGGTGTGCGACAAGGTTGTATTCTTTCACCATACTTATTCAACCTGTATGCTGAGCAAATAATCCGGGAAGTTTGGTTATATGAAGAAAAACATGGCATCAGAATTGCAGGAAGACTCATTAACAGCCTGTGATATGCAGATGATACAACCTTGCTTGCTGAAAGTGAAGAGGACTTAAAACATCTACTGATCAAGATCAAAGAGCACAGCCTTCAGTATGGATTACATCTCAATGTAAAGAAAACAAAAATCCTTACCACTGGTCTAATAACATTCTTATCAGTGGAGGAAAGACTGAAGTTGTCAAGGACTACATTCTTCTTGCATCAACCATCAACACTCATGGAAGCAGCAGCCAAGAAATCAAACGATGTATTGCATTAGAAAAATCTGCTGCACAAGACCTTTTTAAAGTGTGGAAAAGCATAGATGTCAGCTTGAGCACTAAGGTACATCTGATCCAAGCCATGATATTTTCAATAACCTCATATGCATGCAAAAGCTGGACAGTGAATAAGGAAGACCATAGAAAAACTGATACATTTGAGTTATAATGTTGGAAGAGAATATTGAAAGTGCCATGGGCTGCCAAAAGAACCAATAGATCCATGTTGGAAGAAGTGCAGCCAGAGTGCTCCTTGGAGGCCAGGATGGTCAAACTTCATCTCTCATATTTTGGACACATTGTCAGAAGGGACCAATCACTAGAGAAAGAATATCATATTTGGTAAGGAGGAGGGGTCAGAGAAAAAGAGGAAGACCCCCAGCGAGATGGATTGGCAAAGTGGCAGTATCAATGGATACAAGTGTGGCAACAATTGTGAGGCTGGCCCAGAACTGGGCAGTGTTTCACTCTGTTGTGCATTGGGTCATTACGAGTTGGTATCAACTCGATGGCACCTAACAACAAAGAAGTGACAGTGGCCTTAGCCTTGCCTTCTGATTTGGGCTAAGACAATTTTTTAGTTATTTCTTCTGCTGGGGCAAGAAGGGACATGAATTGGAAACAGACTTACTCAATATAAATTTTATCTCTACTGTATTCTTCCATTTTTGTTTCATACATTGAAAAAGGGCATTGATGATGAATCTTGCCTCCAGTTTAAGTCTCTGTGGAAACGAATGGAATTAACAGCAAAAGGAGGACTGTGTCTCTTAATTCAGTTCCTCTAGGTCTTTGGAGAGAATTTCATCTTCCTTCCTTTGGATGGACTAAGGCTTCCCAGTCTCTGAACTCAGGGTGCTTCCATCTGTCTGCTTACGATCCAAGGAGCCCCCAAACAATAGACATGTAACAGGAACTTTTGGAACGAAAATCAAACAAAGCAAACTACAACATTTTCAGAAGACCTATTAGTCAGGTAAAGGAAAACTCTACCACTTTGAAGCTTATGATGTTTCTGGGGTATTTCCCAGCCTTTTGCTTGCCACCTCCAGCCATGACTCTGCCCCAAAACATAATGTACTGGAACTATTATCACAGCCTCACACTGTACTATTTGTCCCCAGAATTAGGGGGACTGGATGTACTGTGGGTTAGATTAGGCTGTTAACTGCAGGGTTTCTGGTTCAAGCCCACAACCTGTCTTGTGGAGAGAGATGAGGCCGTCTGCTCCTGTAAAGATTTGCAGTCTTAAACAATATAGGATCATTGTGAATCTGAACTGACTGTATGCCAGCAGTGGGTTTAGATTTTGGTTTGGAAATGCAGTATCACATTGGCTTCCAAAGGTTTGCTTGTAAAGACCTGAAGTATATAATTAGGTAAAAACTGATCCTGTTTACTTTCACCACTTGTCTGTCAGTTTCTCATATTGTAGTTGTAGCTTGCATGTTGCTTTGGTGCTGGAAGAAATGCTGCCACTGGTATTTCAAATCCCAACAGGATCACCCATGGTTGATAACATCTCAGCAGAGCTTCCAGACTATTATAGGCTAGAAAGAAGGATCTGACAGGCTAGTTGAAAGCTTATGCATAGCAGAGGAACATTGTCTGACATAGTACCAGACTATGAGATCCTCAGGTTGGAAGGCACTCAAAAAATGACTGCTGTGGGCATCCTCCTTAAAGGAGTATCAGCCTTAATAGAAGTAAAATTTGGGGGATCTTGATATGCTGAGTTGTAGCTAGATAGATCATAATATCTGCTTTTAATATGAGATCAACCATTAAAGAATTTAAAGCAACTAAAATAAAATTTTCAGGTTTTTTTGTTTTGTTTTGTTTTTTTGTATATATACCTATAGGATGTTTTACTGTTAATGATTGTGAACTTAGATATTTTCCATGGAATCGTACCAAGATTGATGAATTTGTATTGAAAACATATTTCCTAGGGGCAATAAAATAAAGTCAACATAATTTCTCCATCAATTCTGCATACCTTTCCATATGCAACCCATTTATCCAGAATAAATTAAGAGGTCAGGTTTTCTTTGGATTAAAAATTACCATAATTCAATTGCATCAATTCTTCTGTTTCTCTTACTCACCATCCGACTTTTGCATGTATAGGAGGCAAATGAAACATTAACTGTTACTAAGTTGTTTTTCCATCACCCTTAACAGAAGCGCCATAGCCCCTAAGCATTGTGTTAATGGTGATCATTTAACAACATGATGAACATAATTACTGTTTTGTGTAGATTGTAGATATGACAAATGTGTATTGCCTATATAATTATCACAATGAAAAAATTATATCAGAGGACTTAGTTCAAAGTGGCAAACAAAATCAGTGGTGGGTTCAAAGCCTCCCTCTTTGGGTTGTCATTTTGTATGTACCATGCAAATCTGTGAACACAGGCTACGTTCCTGACACAGTCTAGTATTATTATCAAAAATTGAGAGGCCCACTTCAGTGTGGGCATTCAGTTATTGGAGAGTGTCTTTTTTTTGAGGGAACAGTGGGAGCCCAGTAATTTAGCAAATGTTATTTGCTGCTTTAATTGCAAAAGAGGTGTGGCACAGAGGGAAGGTGTCGTCATTCCATCCATTGTACACTCCCAGGGGAGCTCGGTGTCAGGAACAGCGTCTGACTTCAACCAGGAGCACAGGACAGAGGTGAAGTCCTTCAGATTACAAACAGTGACTTCTGTCATGAAGGCATACTAGCAAGTCACTCAGGGGTGTGTGATGGCTGGAAAATTGTATTTGAAGGGTCCCAAGGTATCATTTCAGCATTTATGCTTTCTCTAGCAATCTGCTTGTCTGTTGACATCAGCTTTCATCTCCTCGAGTGAGGACCGCCTGGTCTCGATGTTGTGTCATGTCTGTGAAATGTGCTTCATTCCCTTGCCTTTCATCTGAGACTTTATGACCACCAAGATTCAGGTTTTCATCAGCAATGGGTGAATGTCAGTTGAAATTAACAGCAGTTTAACTCATTTGGCTTTTATTGTTAATATTTACATAGCTTCCAGATTGCGGCCTTTGGGTAAGGCGACCCTTAGAATGCCGAATGAGCCAAGGTTGAGAATTCCCCAAAAAAGTTCCTTCTTTCTCTAAAAAAAAAAAAAAAATACACACACATACATATATATTGCATTTATGTTTTTAAGAAATAAAATTATTTGAATGTCTTCCAGTAAAACTGCCAAAGATAAAATATAAGGCTTTGCTTTATGCAAGTCTTACGCAATCCAAAAGGACATGAAGCAGTAGTATTTTAGAAGAGCTGGATAAGCCATTATTCTGTCTATAATACAGAATTCTGGAGGAAAAAACATAGTTTTAAGTCTTTTCTTGTTACCTTTATTTTCAAGTGAGTAAAATTTGCATAAAGCGATCTTTGTTCCAGTTTTGTACATTTTCTAGCAATGCCAAAACCATACTAACAATGCTTTCTGAAATTGACCCTCAATTCAGTAGGATGAGTGACTCATCCTTAGCTATAAACTGACTCCTTCAGTTTAAATTCATCAAAGAGAGATGACTTAGAAACAGATTGAGCAGGTATCCCACCCGAAAATAGGAAACCCTAAAGTAATGCAAGAGTTGTATTTGCATGATTTAAGCAGAATCCTCCTCATATTCAGAATGTATTACCTCCTGGAGTGCTTATTAATTTTCTCTATAATGTTACAGTTTTTCTACCCTCCATCTCTCTTGATTTTATTAATGCTTAAAATGGGAAGATTACTTTTTCCCCCTGATTCTAGAGGAAGCAGTGCTTTGCCTTTCTGACTGAGAACATTCAGAGCAAAAGCTAAGAACGTGATCTTTGGAGTTAGCTCCCTGTTAAAATAAAAGCTGCGTCCTTGACAGGCAGTGTGCCTTTGACTTAATCTTTTTCAGCCTTAGTTTTGTAATCTGTAAAATGAACATTAGAGAAAACAGGCACTGGATTCTCCAGGAGACTGAAATTGTGTCTCTTTGCTCCAGTTCCTAACCCAGTGGAGACTTCTGGACAAAACAAAGCTCTGTACTGTGTTTTGCATTGGCATTGGAGTTAGTTGTTTAAGGACTCCCTGGTGGTGCCATGGGTTAAATGTTGGGCTACTAACCAGAAGATTAATGGTTCAAAGCCTGCAGTTTCTCTGCAGGAGAAAGATGACTCAATCTGCTCCTGTAAAAATTTACAGTCTTCAACACCGCAAGAAGGAGTTATATTCTTCCCTATATAAAGTTGCTATGACTCCTGGTGTGGTGCTGCAGGATAAGCACTGGGATGCTAACTATAAGTTTGGCAGTTCAAATCCACCAGTTACTCCTTGAAAACTCTATACAGAGTCACTTTGAGTCAGAACTGACTTGACATCACTTAACAATAACAATAACATGAGTCAATCAGCTTGATGTCAGTGAGCTTGTTTTTCTTTCTTTCTTGTTTTAATCCATGCATGACTAGAATTGTTCACCTACTTTCAGAGTTCTAGTTCCCATGGTGGTGCATAGCAGAGAGATAGTTTGCTCTCTGCTAATAACCAAGAAGTTGGTGATTCAAATCCACCTACAGGAGAAAAATTTGGGAGATGAACTTTCGTAAGATGGTTTGTGCTCCTTTTTTGTGGCAACAGGCCATTAAATTGTATACTGATTGTGGATATCTACAATAATAGCTCCAATAATCCCTTCCATAGCCCTCTCTACTCAGCTGGGTTCCATAATTCATTGCAATGGCCTCAAAGAACTCAGAGGCCATACTCAAAGTTTTGGGGATTGTTATCTAAGTTCACAGGTTACAATACAGGACTGAAATGCTCAGGGCACAGTTCTTTCATCCAGAAAAGCCTCTCCTCTACAGTGCCCATAGGCAGGCGTGACTGTGACGCTCAGCTTCTGGGCCTTAAAGAGCCCTGCTCTTTGAGAACTGCTGATAGAGGCTTACAGAACACACCACTCCCTTTAAGCCTAGCCTGAAGGCATTCGGTCTAGCTCCATGGGTCAGCAAACATAGCTCCTCTAATTAAGTACCTGGAGGCACTCCACTCCACGAGCAAACCTCTTGCTCAAAGTCACTCAGTTTTACTCTCTCTATGGCCTGGGACGCAGTTCACTATGAGTTGGAACCAACTCATTGACACTGAAAACACCAACATGGTCTGGCAAGCCCACTGCTTTGTCTTAATCTTTGACTCTGTCCTTTATTGCTTCTCTGGTATTGCAGCTTTCTGTCTCTGGGTCAACAAGGCTCATGCATAAGGATCTTGGAATTCAAAAGATGCATCACCACTCCTGGTTCTTCTTTGCTGGTATTGAGAGCCTCCTCTCCTGCTTTTGAGATGGCTCATTTTATTCCCACATTAGAGTTTCAGGTTTTTGCAATGATAACTGAATCATATAATCTATTAACATTCCCCCTTCCCTCCCCCGGCCTTCTCTTATCCAAACACATCAGGAAAAAGTCGTTTGACGAGATTTTACAAACACTAAAGCTAGAAGAGTCCAGGTGTAGCACTGCATGATGATGCACTAGCCCACAAGGTTGGTTTGAACCACAATGTTGGCAGTTCAAACTTACCAGCCACTCTTTGGAAACCTTATGCAGGGTTGCTATGAGTCAGAACCTACTCAAAGATACTTAACAATAACAACAACAACAAAGCTCAAGTAGACAATAAATAATTCACTACATCACAAGACCAAGACCCCGTATATGTCAGAGAAGACCTATGCTTCATAGGATTTACAATAGAGGATTCTTTTTTGTTTGTTTTATTAGCTTTGTCTCATTGGCACCAAATGTTAGTAAATAAAGCAAGTGTTGGGAGTCAGGAAAGTAAGCAATAAGTGTACCCTTCTTATGCTAATCCTATTTTGTACAATGTAGGTCTGGGGCTTTTACAGCTAGGACTTTCAACACAGTGCATTTGCAAACACCAGTGATACTGGGAACCCATCTGGAAAGTTCCATTTAATAGGAAAGAGGGCCCCAAACATGTTTGACAATACGGAGTTATTGTCTCAAAAGGAAAATTCTAAATAGATGCAGGCCAGATGAATTTATTTTTCAAATGTTTATTCCACATTTAGATAAGTAATTGTCTAGTAGACTAAGTTAAGGCACCAGAAATTCTACCCCTTATTTTTATCGTTGTATTTACAAGTAGGTATCTCATGCATTTTCTTTTTAGAATTTATTTTTAATGTTTTTTTTTGTGAACTGAGTGATAGTTTACATGGAGAATATCAGCTTTACGCCATCATTTCATTGCAATGATTACAATCTCCTCCATGTATCATCATTCAACAGTATTTGCTTCCATTCCCTCTATTTTTATTTTGTTTTGTTTTGTTTGGGGGGGATACACACACACACAAAAAAAAAACCCACTCAGGAATGTATAATAATTTAAACAACCAAAGGGCACATTCTACAAGCCTGCCTCTTGGCTACCATGATTGCAGAGTCCTCAGCTGCTCCATCTCTCCAAGTCCTCATCTCTGCCGCCATCTCCAGTGTTGCTACTTCTGTGGACAGGGTCCCTCATTCTGCCTATGCTCTTCTACCTTGATGGTCCTAGGGTCCTTTGTTCCTGGACTGTAAGATTAACTGCTCCCCAGTTTTTGTTACAAAACCTCTACCTTTACAGTTATGACCATAATAATTAGTCATGGTAACAGTTATTCAGTAATGAATTAAAAGTATCCTATCCCCATCTCCTTTCACCAGACTAATCTAGGCAAGATGAAAACTATTCAGTTGGGGACTCTAGCGTCCCACACACACTCTTTTTTTTTTTTTTTTTTTTTGACATATTTTTCTATTTAAAATGGATACTAATTTCACGTATACAACAATTATTGATTATATAGCTAGTTGATAACACAACAGAGAAATTAACAGTTTAAAATGGAAGTGAGGGAAATGTTTCTTTTTTTTTTAATTAAATGTTTTTATTTTGGATTGAGTGAAAGTTTACAGGGCACATCATCAGCTTCACATTCAAC
>NW_006408589.1:13307694-13329810 GCF_000296735.1 Chrysochloris asiatica | reverse complement strand
GAAGGGACTTGATTGCTTGCTTTGATGGCTTCCTGGTGAATAACTTGATTGTTCTTGTGGTATCCCATCATACTGCCATCTGTTTTGGATTTTTCTTGCTGATCTTTCCTTAAAGATGTATCTTCTGTTGCTCTAGCTGTTCCAGGCTGATCTTCTTATCCTTTCTAGTAGAAATGTCCCACCCCAGAAGATTCTAGATGAGGCTCAGGATTCCACCAAAGGTCCTATACACTGCAAAGGCTCCACAAGAGGCCTCTGTCATTGGGCAAATTCTAGAACCCCTTTTAGGTATTCTAATTAGTTATAGGCTGAAGACAGGCTTATAAGCTTTCTGTATCATGTTTCGATCCCACTCAAGTGTCTATTTTACAATAGTAGGCAAGGTAAAACAGTATTCATAAGACAGTCAAGTATCTTAACATTATTTTCCCTCTTCAGACTATGCCTTTATCCCTGTATCACAGAGTCCCATTGTTCCAAGAGTGCATATACATCACTATTTACCTCTGTCCCATTTAGCCTATGCAAACCTGTCTCAGTGTTACCCTATTTACCTTGTTCTTCACTCCCCTCCCTTCTTGTATATTGCTCTCCCCAACACCCAAACTATGATGTGTCTTCCCCCTCCTCTGTGCTCTACCATCTCTTCCCTCCACCTCTCCAAAACCCCTCCCTCCTGCCCCCCTCCCCTGGCACCCTACTTGCACTGGTAACCAACAAGTTTTTGTTTTGTTTTTTTCCTTTTTAGTATGGCTATCTTTTCTTAAGCTTTCCCAATAATAGTCTTATCCAATATTTGTCCTTTTGTGACTAATTTTACTCTACATCATGTCCTCAAGGTTCATCAATGTTATGTAGTGGCTTTCAGCTTCCTTGCTAATCTTCAGAGTAGCATAATGTTCCATTGTGTGTGTGTACCACAGTTTGTTTATCCATTCTTACACTGATGGGCAATTAGGCTGTCTCCATCTCTTTGTGATTGTGAATAATGCTGTTATGAATATTGGTGTGCATATATCTACTCGTAATAGATGATTCTTTATAAGTAAATCACCAAACCTTTCTTCTTAGATAACTCTGGATAAACTCAAAACACCAACCTTAAAGTGAATAGCCTCACACTTAACTATTTACTCTACCCAGATACCCCTTGCATAAGATTACAGCCACTGAAAATCCTTTGGAGCATAATCAACTCAATAGCAACAGGATTTCATCATTATTATTGCCTAAATCAAAGCGACATATTGGTGTCTCCAACATAACTTCAGGAACTACAGTTTTTTAGCAGAGACGAGCCCAGCAAGGCCTCTGTCCAGTGGGTCTTAGTATGTGCATTTTTCAAAAGGTCTTCCTAATTGTCTCTATTCTATATTTTGTTTCTGTGAACTGGGCCAGCTCTGGGACCTCACTTGAAGCCGGTGTTGCAGGAACATTGCTCTGCTTGTTGTCAGACAAATTGGGTCCTGTTCTTGCATCTCTCACAGAAGCGCTGGTGACCAGGGCCAAGTCACAGCTTCTCTGTGTCTCATTGTCTCTGTCTCTAAGACAGGGTAATCATTGCTGTCCCCTCTGCCTTGCAGGGGACAGTATATGTGAAAGTGCTCTGAAAAAGCTCCTGGGATGAACAAATTCAGGATGAAATATTGGCAAGTACTAAAATGCACACAGCCTATAACCCTCTGCTACGAAAAGGGACCAAGTCAAATGTGTGGTCCAAAGACAGGTCAAGTGAGGTTTGAAATGTGAATTTTTAAAGCCATTGTATGGTGGAAAGAATATAGGTGTTGAGGTCATACAGATCAGGATTCATACAAATTGAAAATAAGCCTGTATCCAAGCACAACAAAGCTGGCTCTATCTAGCTCATAAAGTCTAGTTGGAATTAATATTGGCTTTTTATTTAAAAATATTTTTCCATCCTAATTAAATAGCTTTGTGATCTATGACATGCCACTGAATCTCTCTGGACCTCTGCTATGTGATATCCATAGCTGTTTTTCAGCTGTTTGTGTGAATTTGATATAAAGTAGGTCAAGCACCAAGTACAATTCTAAAAACATGCATGTCTAAACCAAGAACTGATTATTGATCCTAGATTTCATGTCATTCAAGCGTACAAACAAAACTAATGTTGAACCCAATCCATTTAATACAAATACTCTTTTAGATAGTGAATGTTTATTTTGCTTTTTTACATAAACAAAAGCAGTACGAAAACGAATGTATCGAAAAAGACAAGGTTGAGTTGGGAAATGTAGTTAAGAGAAGAATATTTGTCAGACTACAGATCCCATTCCTAATAAGACATATGTTAGTCCTCAGGGTAAATTTTAGAATGCAAACACTTTTGAATTGGATTGGCCTGCAAGTTTATTAATTCCACATTGGAAGAAGTTCTTAGTTTGGGTCAATACCTTTGGTCTCTATGACTTACCACAGAGGACTAGATGGGGAAGGCATCTCTTTAGTGACAAGAACTGGGATTTTAGGACCACACCAAGATGTCAGAAAAATTCCTAAGTGTTTGAGTTCAGAGGGACCTAGAGACCAGAGGGATGCCTGAACAGCTGGAATTGGGATTGCGTAGGGAAGGAACATGTTTCTGAGGAGGTGAAAGGTGAGTGAATGTTGATGAACTGAGAAGGAATTCAGAATTAAAGACAATGAATAAGCTAAACTGTGGATGATAATCAGACAAGAAGGAAGCAGAATGTAAATAACCGGATTACTAATACAATATACCACATAGAGGCTTTCTAATGATTGAACAGACCTCCTAGAATAGTGATCTTCAACCAGGGATGAATCTATCCACGAAAGGACTTCAGCAATACCTGGAGACACTTTTGTTTGGTAGCGTAGTGGTTACGACTCGGGCTGTGAACCGCAAGGTCAGCAGTTCGAAACTACCAGCTGCTCCGCGGGAGAAAGATGAGGCTTTCTACTCCCGTAAAGATTTACACCCTCGGAAACCCTGTACAGGGTCGCTATGAGTCGGTTCCGACTCCACGGCACATAACAACAACAACAACAACTCACTATATGCAGATGATACAACCTTGCTTGCTGAAAGTGAAGAGGACTTGAAACATTTACTTATGAAGATCAAAGAGCACAGCTTTCTGTATGGATTACATCTCAATGTCAAGAAAACAAAAATCCTCACCACTGGACCAATAAACAACATTCTTATCAATGGAGAAAAGATTGAAGTTGTCAAGGACTTCATTCTTCTTGGATCAACTATCAATCCTCGTGGAAGCAGCAGTCAAGAGATCAGACGACGTACTGCATTGGGCAAATCTGCTGCACAGGAATTTTTTAAAGTATTGAAGAGCAGAGATGTCAGCTTGAGGACTAGGGTGCGCCTGACCCAGGCCATTGTGTTTTCAATAGCCTCATAAGGATGCGAAAACTGGACAGTGAATAAGGAAGATCGTAGAAGAATTGATGCCTTTGAGTTGTGGTGTTGGAGGAGAATACTGAAAGTGCCATGGACTGCCAAAAGAACCAATAGATCTGTTTTTGAAGAAGTGCAGCCAGAGTGCTCCTTGGAGGCCAGGATGGCTAAGCTTCGTCTCTCATACTTTGGACATATTGTCCGGAGGAAACAGTCACTGGAGAAGGATGTCATGCTGGGTAGGGTGGAGGGCCAGAGAAAAAGAGGAAGACCCCTAACCAGATGGATTGGCCAGGTGGCATCATTGATGGACTCAAGTGTGGCAGCGGTAGTGAGGTTGGCCCAGGATCAGACATTGTTTCATTCTGCTGTGCATGGGGTCGCTATGAGTCGGTTCCAACTCAATGGCACCTGACAACAACAAAAACAACTCGCTATAAGTTGGTACTGACTTGATGGCACCTAACAACAACTCAGAACTGACCTGATGGCACTTCACAATTACTGGTATCTGGTGTGGTGCAATAGGATCAGCACTGGACTGCGAATGACAAGGTCAGCAGTTGAAACCCACCAGCTTCTCCTCAGAAACCTGATACAAGGTTGCTATGAGTCAGAACCAACTTTATAGCTCTTATTCACAACACTGGCATCTGGTAGATTGAGAACAGAACACTACTAACCATCTTACAATGTTCAAGGCAGCTTTCACAAAAAATAATTTATTTAATTTAAAATTCCAAGAGTTTCAGGGTGAGAAACCCTGACCAAGACTAGTATTTGCCATTGTGTTCCATTAACATGCCAAAGAATAATAATAAAATTTCTGTGAAAAATAAATATTCATGGTAAGGGAAAGTTCTGTGTCCATCAAACTTAAATACGTTTCTATACTACAAAATATCTCCGAGCTATTACTAAAGTGAGACAGCAATTCCCAAATCAGTATTCCAGGTTGTTGTTATAGTTGTTAAGTGCCATTAAGTCAGTTCTGACCCATAACAACCCTGTATAGTGTTTCCAAGGACAGCTGGTGAGTTTGAACCGAAAACCTTGTGCATCAGACTGATTTTGTAGTTCAGTGCATTAACCCACAGCACCACACCAGGGCTTGTTTCACAAAATACAGTATGTTGTTGTTGTTAGATGCCATCAAGTTGGTACCAACTCATAGCAACCGTATGCACAACAGAATGAAACACTGCCTGGTCCTGGACCAACGTCGCAATTGTTTCCATGCTTGAGCCCGTTGATGCTGCTGCTTTACCAATCCATCTCGCTAGAGGTCTTCCTCTTTATCTCTGACCCTCCACCTTACCAAACATGATATCCTTATCCAGTGACTGGTGCCTCCTGACAATATGTCCGAAGTATGAGAGATGAAGTTTGGCCATCCTGACCTCCAAGGAGCACTCTGGCTGCACTTCTTCCAAAACGGATCTGTTGGTTCTTTTGGCAGCCCATGGCACTTTGAATATTCTCCTCCAACAACATGACTCAAAAGCATCAATTCTTCTAAGGTCTTCCTTATTCACTTATTCATGTGCAGCTTTAGCATACATATGAGTATTTATTGAAAATACCATGGCTTGGGTCAGGCATACCTTAGTCCTCATGCTGACATTTAGAGTATGGGAAATACAGTATGGGAAACACTAATTTGATATATTGTATTCATTGCTTTCTGATGGACTCTGCCACAGCATGTACTTGAAAAAGTGTAAACTAACACATGTATATGCATGTATGTGTATACACACGGACTCCTGGTGTGGCACTATAGGATAAGCATTGGGCTGTGAACCACAGGTCGGCGGTTCAAACCCATCTGCTGCTCCTCAGACACCATATACAAGGTAGCTATGAGTCAGAACGGACTCAATAGCACTTAACAACCACAACAATACACACACACATATATATGGTGTGGTGTTGTAGGGTAAGTACGGGACTGTTAACTGAAGGATGGCACTTCAAACTCACCATAAATTTTTGGAAATGCTATACAAGGTCGCTATGAGTCAGAAATCATTTGATGGCACTTAACAGCAGCCACCTACAAATAGGGTGCTCATGGGGAACTGTAATGTAAGCACTGGACTACTAACTGCAAGTCGGCGGTTCAACCCACTAGCCAATCCTTGGGAACCATATGGTGGGTGGTGGTGGTTACGTGTAGTGGAGTCGGTTCTGACTCATAGCAACCCTGTACAGGGTTTCTGAGGCTGTAAATCTTTGCGGAAGTAGAAAGCCTCATCTTTTTCCCGTGGAACCACTGGTAGTTTCAAACTACTAACCTTGAGGTTAACATCCTGATTTGTAGTCACTGTGCTATCATACAGGGTCACTATGAGTCTGAGTCAACCCAACAGCACTTAACAATAACAAATACATATATAGATGGATAAATAGTTAGATTGTTGTTGTTGTTGTTGTTGTTAAGTGCCGTCGAGTTGATTTCGACCCATAGCAACCCTGTATAGTGTTTCTTGAGGAGCAGTTGGTGAGCTTGAACCACTGACCTTGCAGTTCAAATGGCTTTGCAGTCTGGCGCATTAACTCACAGCACCACACCAGGACTTCCAAATAGGAGTACAAAAAAAATCAAATCTGACAAGATAGGAACAACACAGAGTATATTATCTCAGGGTTTGGACAAGGATGGAAACAAAAGAATGTCCTGTTCCCTAGATTCTTTATACCATCTCTCACTATAAGAATGGCAGAAGTTTAACGTATCATCAGTACGATGGGATACAAATAGAGACTTTTCCATAGTAGACATTCTATATGTTTATTGAGCTGAATTTATGGTTGATACTTATGTGATTCTCCCCACCTCCATTTATAAGTGAATAGTCATTGCAGATGCTCACATCTGATTGCTTTGTTTATAAAAGGATTCTATATTCATTTGCATTTTTCTCGGAAATAATTGCATTTATTTATTTCAGTACATCTTCTTAGAAGATGCGTTCAAGAGAAAGCAAGAATAATATATATCCCTGGTTGAAAGCAAGGCAGTCATTTAAATGAGGTGTTAGGCTAGCTAACACCAGAGCTCTTGCGCAAAAGTCAGTGGCCAGGGAAGGAAGGGAACAATAATTGTTCACTTGTTACGTTCAACCTTTGAGTTCTCTTAGTTACTTGCATGCAATATGCACTTTTCTGAAGAGCATCTGGAATGAGTAGCGTGCAGAAGTAAAGGTCCCATGTGCTGTGTTGGAATAAAATCTCTTGTAATCTATTGCAAATAGCAGTTTATTAGGAAATAGGCATGTATATTTAGCATAATAAATCCTTTCATTCTAGTGGCCTAATTACTTGATTTTCTAAAAGAAAGCATATAGCTCATTTCTCTTTTGATCCTACTTACTATGATATTAAGGAATTTAATAGCCTTAGGACCTTTTTGTCTTTCAATCATTCATTAGCTTGATGTTCTACCTAATCCCCATTTCCATTTGCAGAGAAGTTACAGTCTGTTGCTGGACTCTGGAAGGGGGAATTTGGTGGACTGCTTTAAAGGTTAAAAAGTGTCAGGATGTACTTAATGATAATGAACTTCGCTTCATGGCATTAAAAGAGGTAAAAGAAGAGGGGGGCAGGTATCGTCTCACATTTCATCCTATGCCTGTGAATACATAGCTGTTGCTGTAGTAGCATAGGAGAGAGACTACAAAACAGAGACAAAACTGGAATTGTATGTACCACCACCCAGTCTTTAAGGCAATTCCTCCTCATAGTTATCCTGTATGGGGACAGGGCAGAACCGCTTCTTAGCATTTCTGAGACTGTAATTCTTTGACAGCAGACAGCCTCATCTTTCTCCCATGCAGTACATGTCTGTGGGTTTGAACCTCTGATCTTGTGGTTAACAGTACAATGCTGAAATCACTGCACCACCAGGGCTTTTTTTATTGCGTCTCCAGTGTGTAACATAATGTTTTATCTCAAGACAATGCAATGACCTCGATACTAATTTTACAAAGATGATTTTTAGGTTGGTTAAGGTTGTTAAGGAATCCTGGCGTAGCACTGTAAAATAATCAGTAGATCGCAAGATAAGTTTGAACTAAAAGGTTGGCTGCTCATAAACCCTATACAGGGTCACCATGAGTCGGAGCCAACTCCATAGCATTAACAGCAACAACAAACAAGGTTATTAATGGATCCCTGGTGCGGTGCTATAGGAAAAGCACTAGACCACTTGGTCAATGTGAACCACAAGGTCGGTTGGTCAACCTTGCCAGCTGCTCCCCGGAAACCCTATACAGACCCACTATGAGTCTACACAGACTCAACAGAACTTAACTAGAAGAAGATTGTTAATAAAAAATGAAACACTCTTTTTCACACCTCTTAGCTGTTAAGAGAAAATAATAGTTTGGAAGTTAAGAGTTGTTTCTGGATCTCATGAACTTGTATTTGAAGCCTGCTTATGTGGTATACAAGATGTGTTAACTTTGAGCAATTTATTCTCGCTGAGCCTCGGTTTTCTCATTTGTAACTTAATGTGGTGAAGGAAGTGTTAACAGTAATCAACCCATTGAATTTGGGTGGGGTTTATCAACCTTGGCATTATTGGCATTTTGGTCTGGATAATCCTTCATTATAAAGAGCAGTTCTGTGAATTGCAGGATGTTTATCAACATCCCTGACTTCTACCCACTAGGTGCCAGTAGTAACCCCTCCCTCAGACATTATAATGAAAACTGCCTCCCCACTAAACCAGTTGCTCTCAAGTCAGTTCCAACTCACAATGACCCATATGTCAGAGCAGAATTGTGCTTAATAGGGCTGATTTTTTGAAGTAATTCACCAGGTCTTTCTTCTAAGATGCCGCTGGATGAACTTGAATCTCCAGTTAGTAGCTGAGCTTTGTAGCTGTTGAAATCACCCAAGGTTTCCTGATATTGCCACACAGCATGTGGGGGCAAAACATCACCCCTTCATTCTCCTATCCTCATCACCTCCCACCGACCGATTGCATCCAAGGGATGAGTCCTATGCTCAGTTAATATAATTATAGCGCTGTAGGACTGTTAACTGCAAGGTCGGCAGTTCAAACCCACCAGCTGCTTCTCAGAAACCCTATACGGAGTCATTATGAGTTGGAACCGCCTCAGTGGCACTTAACAATAACAACACAACAATAATCACTATTCAGCAAGTTTATTTTTAATTGCATGTCTTCAAAAGAATGACAAGGTTTTATTTTGTTTTGTTTTGGTTTGGTTTTGAGTACTTTGAGTAGTTTAATTTTGTATTAAATGCAGCCAGAGTGCTCCTTGGGAGCCAGGATGGCCAAACTTCGTCTCTCATACTTCGGACATATTGTAAGGAGGGGACCAATCACTAGAGAAGGATATCATGTTTCGTAAGATGGAGGGTTAGAGAAAAAGAGGAAAACCCCCAGCGAGATAGATTGGCCAAGTGGCAGCATCGATGGGCTCAAGCGTGGCAACAATTGTGAGGTTGGCCCAGGATTGGGCAGTGTTTCGTTCTGTTGTGCATAAGGTCACTATGGGTCGGTACTGACTCGATGGCACCTAATAACAACAACAGTAAACCTGTGTGCTAGTTTTCTATTTCTGCCATAACAAAGTACCACAAATACAGTAGCTTAAAACCAACAAAGTTACTGTGTTAACAGTTCTGGGAGCCAAAAGTCCAACATGGGTCTCATTAAGACCAACATGTCAGCAGGACTGTGTGTTTTCTGCAGGCTCTAGAAGAAGATCTCTTGCCTTGCCTTTTCCAACTTCATGAGAGCACCTGCGTTCCTTGGCTAGCAGCCCCATCTTCAAAGCAGCCAGTGTCCATTAATCTGACCACAGTCAAGATGAGTCCTCCACATTTTAAAGGTTCATAAATTAGAGAAGGTCTACCTGAGAAGGACTCTTGGCATGGTGCTGTGGGTTAATGCTCTGGAAATGCAAAGTCAGTTTGATCTGCAAGGTCTATGGTTTAAGCTCATCAACAGCTCCTCAGAAACCCTATACAGGGTTGCTAAGCATTGGAACCAGCTCAATGGCACTTAACAACAACCTTAACTGGCACATGTGTAGAGACAAAAGCGAGTTAATCATGGTTACCAGGTAAGATCCTGGAATGGCACTGGACTGCTAACCCAAACCCACTACTCCTCAGAAACCCTATTGTTGTTAAGTGCTGTCAAATTGGTTCCAACTCATAGTTACCCATCTAGGGTTTCCAAGGAGCGGCTGATAAGTTTGAACCACTGACCTTGTGATTTAAACCAAACTCTCAATCTAGTGCTTATCCCACAGCACTACACCAGGACTCCCGGAAACCCTATACAGTGTCACTATGAGTCAGAATGGAGTCAATGGCGCTTAACAACAACCTCCTGAATAAACAAGATAATGGTCCCATCCGAAGGCCCTTAACCCTCATCACATCTGCAATATTCCTTTTGCCAAGGTAACATTTTCATAAATTCCAGGGCTTAGGATTTGTTTTTGCTGTTGTAAAATTATATACTTGTATAACACAGCATTGAACCAGCACATCCTTTTTTCTGTGTACGGTTTAGTGGCATCATTTACATTAGGCCAGCTACAAATACTTTGCCTACATTCAGTATTAGCTTTCCCATCACTATAAATAAAAAGTGTCTGTTATTTGGATTGACACCATGGCCGCAGCAATGTGCTCAAGCACAGCAAAGATAGTGTGGTTGTCACATAATCTGGCAGTGTTTTGTTCTCTTGTACATAGGGTCACTACGAATTGGCATGGACTCTACAGTACCTAAGAGCAATAGCATGTAGACAATGATCCCTCACTGCAGGTACCACCGATGAACATTGCTCTCTGTGGCTCCATAGGATAAGCACTCAATGTTGGTTTGAACTGTAAGGTTGGTGGTTCGAACTCACCGCCTGCTCCTCAGAAACCCTCTATAGGGACTCTATTAGTCAGAACCAACTCAAAGGCACTTAACAACAATAGCAATAGATGCTTACGTTTGTCATACATTAAAAGTGAGATCTCGACAATATTTGTCCTTTTGTGATAGACTTCTTTTGCTCAGCATAATGTCCTTTATGTTCATTGATGTTGCAAAAATTTTGAAAACTAATTTTTCCTTATGATTGAGTAATATTAATTCTTCAAATTTGAAATTAAATTAGCCCAGATATAAAAGCCTCAGACCCTTTACTTTTCACCCATGCTATACAATCAAAACATTCTAAGATACTGTGTGGAATCCATCCGGAGACCAGTAGTGAGGACTGTAAGTTGGTTGAACATCTCCCCTGTCAACTTCCAGCTGCAAATCCCCATGTGTTACCCATAGCCTGAGTGCCTTGCTCAGTGAAGCTCAGCCATGTCATATCTGCTTTCCCTCTGGCACGGATTCCTACAAGCAGACAATTACTGGTGTCAGCAAGCATGTGGCTACTGTTCCCTGCGTGATTAGCTGTTAATATTTTGTAAAAAGGAATCATTTGAACCCTAATATTTTGTAAAAAGGAATCATTTGAACCCTAACAGAGTATCCATTGGAGATAAACCACTTTCAAGCATATCAAACCAGGCTTTCTAATGTTGAGGATGCTGTGGTCAGAATAAAGTGTTGCTCATTTAAAAAAAAACAAACAAAAACTTTTTCTCTCACATTACAAAGAATTCATGGACTTCTGTTATGGTTTTAATCAAGGAAGAAGAGGTATATCTGAAAGATGAAAAATGCTTAACTTTTTAGCTAAATTCTTAAATATGCCCCAGTTTGACCTTAGAGCAAATTCTCCTAAATTCCAGAAGATATCCTTTTCCAATATGAGTAGCGGTGGAGAAATGAGGCAATTTATTGGTAGTCAAACTGTGGTAAGGCAGCCAACCACAAAAACCCTTTTTGGAACAAGAATGATAGTATTAGATTTCTTTATCCCTGAAGGACTTTAATAATGTAATCACTGCATCTGTCATTAAATACACATGAGGTTGTGTGTTCAGTAATTATAACTCTATTGACATGCCTTCTGAAAATTGAAGGCCTTTTTCTTTATTAAGCTAGTACTTAAAATCCAAACTTGTATTGTTGGCTATGGTAAAAAACAAAAACAAAAGGATTAAAAGCATTCCTTTACCTAATGGTGGATAATTTTTTATTAAAAGATTCTATGACTTTCCTTATATTTAGAGTAGAATTCAGCCAACCCTCTCTGATTTGGCCCCTGTGTTCTCATCTCTTGGCATTCTGTTCCTTTCTCATTGTGGTCACCTTGGGATTCTTTGTGTTTCTGAATTATTTCAAACTCTCCTGTCTGGAGGTGGTGGTTACATGCTATGGAGTTGATTCTGACTCATAGGATCCCTACGTAGAGGTTGTAAATGTTTACAGGAGCAGCAAGCCTTATCTTTCTCCCATGGGACAGCTGGTACCGTCAAACTTCTGACACTGCGGTTATCAGCCTGACTCCTAACCACTAGGCTATCAGAGCTCCTGTCTCTAGATCTTTGAATTTGCTGATTCCTCTGTGTGCAACGTTCTTTCGCCAACACTGCTATCCTTTTTAAGTGTGTTTTCAGGGCAGAACACCAGAGGGTGCCTATTAAGTCATATGTTACAGTTCAGCTCGCAGCCCTCAAAAGAATGGCCTCTAGTCTTGCTCCAAATAAAGGTAATCCACAACCACAATGAGACACCACTTTACATCTACTGGTTTTTGTTGTTGGTATGTGCTGTGGAGTTGGTTCTGACTCATAGCGACCCTGTATAGAGTTTCCAAGGCTGTAAATCTTTACAGGAGCAGAAAGCCTCATCTTTCTCTTGCAGAACAGCTGGTAGTTTCAGACTGCTGGCCTCGAGTTTATTAGCCCATCTCATGAGCACTATGTTACCAGAGCTCCTTTCACCTCTACTAGTAAACCTATTGTCAGGAAAATGGAAATTAAGAAGCATTGGTGAAGATGTGGACAATTTGAAGTTTTTGTCCATTGCTAATGGGATTATAAAATCATGTAGCCATTGTGGAGAACACTATGCTGATTCCTTAAAATGTTAAACATAGAATTGCCAAATAACTCAAAATTCCATTCTTAGGTATGCACCTACAAAAAATCGGAAGCACCAACTATTCCTCCCACAGCCCTCTCTATTCATCTGGGTTCAATAGATAATCTGTTGCAGTGACCACACAGAACTCAAGACACCACACTTACAGTCATGGGGTTTATTAAAGAAGTTAACAGGTTACACTTTGGGGTCCAAAATGCTCAGGGCACAGTTCTTCTAGGCAGCTGCTGATAAATGCCCACAGGACACACCACTCCACCATAATCCTCAGCCTGAAGGCACTGGGCACTAGCTTTGTGGGTCAGCAAACCTAGCTCCCCTATTTAAGTGCCTGGAGGCATCCCACTCTACAAGCAAGCTACTTGCCCGAAGTCACTCAGCTTTACTTGCTCTGCGGACTAGGAAGTCCAGCGCTGAATCTCATGCTCTGGCTCTTGGTTCTACTGCTGTGCTTCTATTACTCCCATGACATCACAGCTTTCTATGTCTGGGTCGAGGAGGTTCAATGGGCAGAGATCTCAGGGTCCAAAGGATACACTCCACTCCTGGCTCTTCTTCTTTGACGGTAGTGAGATACCCCACCTCCTGTTTTCTGAGATGACTCATTTTAAACCCAGTTTTTGTTTTTGTAAAAAAAACAATTTACAATCACAATGAACTCTGCTAACATCCACAGCTGAATCATTTATCCTATCAGTACCTTCTCCCACTCAGATTCATCAGGGCAGAAACCTAGTTTGGTGGGAGTTACAGACTATGACAAGAAGAGATATTAGCTCATTGTGTTTTCACTACACCACAGTACACAAAAGACTTGAAAGCAGGCACTGAAACATGATGATCCTTGAAAGCATTTCACTGAGATGAAATAAGTTAACACAGAATGACAAACACCGCATGCTCACATTTACATAGACTATCTTACCAGTTCTAGTTCCAGTTGCCATCTAGTCTTCACACCTCCACATTCATTCATTACTATCAGATTTACTGTGTTAATTTGTAACATAGTCAGATAGTAGATTTTTAACTATTGTCACCAGTGGAAAATGTTGAATAACAAATGAGTTGATAAATAATGATTATTTGTACAGGTCATTTATTGTACCATGATATAAAGATAGTTAGAGACAGAAAGGACAAGGGGAAAAGATAAAGAGCTCACGTCCTCACAGTGGTACTGAAGGCCTTAACATATTGACCCCAGTGTCTTCTCTGGCTTCCTCTTGTGCTCTTTCTTCTATGGTCATCCCACTAGGTGTATCCATGGTCCTCAAATAGACTGGACACTGTCCTTCTGCATTTTCCATTCCCTCTAATTGATCTTTTCCTAGATATATGCAAGGCTCCTTTCTCTCCACTCCTTTCTCTCCACTAGATCTGTACAATCCTCACATTCTCAGACTCTTCTGTAGTCTTCCCACCTTTCTGTATCATCCTACCTGACCCTCTATCTAAAACTGAATTCACAACACACCTCTGATCTCTTTTCTGCTTTATTTTATTTTTACTTCATCACACTTTGTGCATTCTAACACACTGTACAATGCACTTAGTTATCTTTCATATGTCTACCTCTTCTATGAGAATGTAAACCCTACCAGGATATAGGTTTTTGTCTGTTATTTATTACTGTACTTTCATATTCTGGAGCAAACATTTAGTATGAACTCAATAAATAATGTGCTGAATGAGTGAATGAAAGAAGAAGCAAGCATGGTTTGTTCATGGAGCCCTTTTCTGAGAGACCTAAATTAGGTGCTCCCTGTTTTCTGTAGCTCAGGGTTCTGTTCATTTCCTTCATAGCTCTTACCCAACCTGAGAAGAGCTTGCTGTCTTATTTGTTGTTGTTTTTTCCTCACTCTTAGGAGCAGAGACCATGACTAACTGGTTCATTGCTGCATTCCCAACACCTAGTGCTACACTGCCAACATGATCAAGGCTCAATAAATATTTGTTGAATGAGAAAGTCAAAAAGAAGCCAAGCCTTTATTTAGGAAATTGGATGTACACTCCACTAGGCAGGGACATGAATATAATGTAAAAAGTGGTGTGGAAGGTTATATACTGGAGTGTTCAGGCTTACTAGGTGTAGACATGTGAATCCCATACACCTTTGGAAACTCAGCAATTGGCACTACCATTTCCTCTAATTGCATTACGAAATGCAAATACTTGAGCAGAAGTGAGTTTCCTGAGGACTCTGTATTTGACTTAGGGGAATGGTTGCAGTTAAACCAGAGGGTTTTGTTGTGGTTTTTGTTATTGTTTTTGTGTGTGTGTGCTTAATACATTCTGGGATTTGAGAAGCTGGCTTCTATGAAGAAAAACATGGCATCAGGATTGGAGGAAGACTCATTAACAACCTGTGATATGCAGATGATACAACCTTGCTTGTTGAAAGTGACGAGAACTTAAAAATATTTACTGATGAAGATCAAAGAGCACAGCCTTTGGTATGGATTACATCTCAATGTAAAGAAAACAAAAATCCTCACCATTGGACCAATAAACAACATTCTTACCAAGGGAGAAAAGACTGAAGTTGTCAAGGACTTCATTCTTCTTGGATCAACTATCAACACTCAAGGAAGCAGCAGTCAAGAAATCAAGTGACGTATTGCATTAGGCAAATCTGCTGCACAAGACCTTTTTAAACTGTTGAAGAGCAAAGTTGTCAGCTTGAGGACTAAGGTGCGCCTGACACAAGCCATGGTATTTTCAATAACTTCATATGCATGTGAAAGCTGGACAGTAAATAATGAAGACCATAGAAGAATTGATGCTTTTGAGTTATGGTGTTGGAGGAGAATATTGAAAGTGCCATGGACTGCCAAAAGAACAAACCCATCTATGTTGGAAGAAGTGCAGCCAGAGTGCTCCAAGGAGAGGTCAGGATACCCAAACTTCGTCTCTCATACTTCAGACATATTGTCAGGAGGGACCAGTAGCTGGAAAAGGGTATCATGTTTTGTAAGGTGGAGGGTCAGAGAAAAAGAGGAAGACCCCCAGTGAGATGGATTGGCAAAGTAGCAGCATCATTGGGCTTAAGTGTGGCAACAATTGTGAGGTTGGCCCAGGACCAGGCAGTGTTTCATTCTGTTATTCATAGTGTCACTGAGTCAGTATCGACTCAATGACACCTAACAACAACAGCAACAAGTCACGTGAACACAGGTTTTATATTTGTGTTCGTGTGTTCTCCTTTACTAGAAAGTTCTCCAGTTCGAGCCCACCAGTTGCTCCATAGGAGAAAGATAAGACTTCTGGTCCTGCAAATACTTAAAGCTTCGAAAAACCTCTATGAGTTGGAACTAGTTCAATGGCACTTAACAACAATAACAATCTTGTTTATTGGAGTCCTTCTGTGGTGTTGTAGGATAAGCAGTGCGCTGCTAACCAAAGTGCTGACAGTTCGAACCTACCAGTCACTATTTGGAAACCCTATATGAAGTTGTTATGTGTTGAAATGGACTCAGCAACACTTAATAACAACCTTGTTTATTTAATAAACATATTTTTAATTTCTTGTGATATATATAACCATTTTAAGTGTATATTTCAGTGGCATTAATTGTATTCACAATATTGTTCAATAATCATCAATATCTTCTTTCCAAAATGTTTTCATCACCCCACACAGAACCTCTGTATCCATTAAGCTGTACCTTCTCATTCAGACCCGCCCTCATTTTTATGGTAACCAGTAAACTTTCTCTCTTTATGGATTTACTTCTTATAGTAAATATAGGAACTCCTTGGAAGAAAGATGAGGCTTTCTGCTGCTGTAAAGATTTGCAGCCTCAGAAACCCTCTACAGGGTCGCGATGACTCAGAACTGATTCAATAAGACACAACCAGCCAGCCAATGGACTCGTATACAATATTTGGACTTCTGGTGTGGTGCTGTAGGATAAGCACTGGATTTCTAACCACAAAGTCGGTGGTTCAGTCCCATCAGCTGCTCCTTGGAAACCATATACAAGCTCGCTGTGAGTCAGAACAGACTCAGGAGACTTAACAATAACATACAGCATTTGTCCTTTTGTGTTTGACTTACTCCACTTAATGCAATGCATTCAACATTCATCCATAATGACTGAGTAATACTCCATTGCATGTATATACCTCAATTTGTTCATCTTTCATCTGTTGATGGATATGTGGGTTGTTTCCACCTTTAGGCTATCGTGAATAATACTGCTATGAGCACTGGTGTAAAAGTATCTGTTTTGATCCCTGCTTTTAATTCTTGGAGGTATAAACCTAGGAATTAAATTATTGGGTCACATGGTAATTCTATATTTAACTTTGTGAGGAACTACCCAATTGTTTTTTTACTGTCACTGTACCATTTCTCATCCGCACCAACAATAGACAAGGATTCCAATTTCTCTACATCCTTAGAAACACTTGTTTTTCCTTTATTAAAAGATTAATAGTCATCCTAGTGAGTGTGAAGTTGTATATTGTTGTGGTCAAATTATTGGGGTTGTGGTGTGATACTGTAGGATAAGCAATGAACTGCTAAGTGCAAGGTCAGTGGTTTAAACCCACCAACTGCTCCTAGGAAAACCTATGCAGGGTCACTATGAGTCAGAATAGACTCAATGGCGCTTAACAGCAACAACAACAAATGTTTTATTGAGCATATACTATGGGTCACGAATTAGGGAAGGAACTAAGAAAGGAATGAAATCTAAGACAAATATAAAACCTGTGTTCATGTGACTTGCAGTCTATTGAAGGCTTGTTAAGTTGTTGTTAAGTGCCTTTGAGTCACTTCCAACTCCTAGAGACTCAATATTGGTTTTCCAAGGAGTGACTGGAGGATTTGTACCACTGACCTTGAGGGCAAACTGACTTTGTGGCCTAGTGCTTATTCTATAGCATCACATCAGGGCAGACAGTAAATTAGGAAGCAGAGTATTCAGTAAGACCGTTTCAGTGAGCGAATCAAAGAAATAACCCCAGGGCAATTGACAGGGAAAGGAGAAATAGATGTGTTGAGAAGGGGTATAGCAAGTAAGCTGCAGTTTTCATGAAAGAACTGGTTTTCTTTGTGCTGAGATGGAATTGCTGATAAAGAACAAAATACAGAAAGATATTCTTGGGGACTATGTTCTAGGCACGTCTAACATGAAGTACACAGTCCCTAAAAAGGAAAGTATCTGGGTAGTTTAGGAACAGTAGAAAAACACTTGTGGCCAAAGTACTCAGAGAATGGTATTGTGCCTTTGAATCAGTACTGATTCACAGTGATCCTGTGCACAACAGAATGAAACATTGCCCAGGTTTGTGCCAACCTCATAATCGTTACATTTGAGCCCATCATTGTTGCCACTGTGCCAATCTATCTCATTGGGAATCTTCCTCTTTTTCTCTGAGCCTTCATTTTAACAAACATGCTTTCTCCCAGGGCTGGTACTTCCTGACAATATGTCTGAAGTATGAGAGATGAAGTCTGGCCATCCTGGTTTCCAGGGAGCATTCTGTCTGTACTTCTTCTGGTGTGTGCTTCTGGCAGTCAATGTACTTTTAATATTCTTCTCCAACGCCATAACTCAAATGCATCAATTCTTCTATGGTCTTCCTTATTCACTGTCCAATTTTCACATGCATATGAGGTTATTGAAAATACCATGGCTTGGGTCAGGCGCACCGTAGTCCTCAAGCTGACATCTTTGTTCCTCAACACTTTAAAGAGGCCTTCTGCAGCAGATTTGACTGCTGCTTCCATGAGTGTTTTTGACAACTTCTATCTTTTCTCCATTTATATGGATGTTATTTATTGGTCCAGTAATGAGAATTCTTGTTTTCTTTACGTTGAGATGCAACCCATACCAAAGGCTGTGGTCTTTGATCTTCATCAGTAAGTTTTTAAAGTCCTATTCACTTTCAGCAAGCAAGGTTATATCATCTGCATATCATAAGTTGCTAATGAGTCGTCCTTATTATCCTGATAGCATGTTTTTCTTCATATAATTCAATTTCTCAGATTATATGCTCAGCATACAGATTAAGTATGATGAAAGAATATAAATCTGGTGTACATCTTTACTAATTTTAAACCATTCTGTGTTCCCTTGTTCTGTTCAAACAACTACCTCCTGGTCTATGTAAGGTTCCTCGTGAGCACAATTCATTTCTGTTCAGTTCTTTTGCTGCCTCATTTCTTCCATTTGCCTTAGCATCTCTACACTGGAGAGCAAGTTTCAGAGTGTCCTCTGACATCCTTTTTGGTCTTTTCCTTCTTTCTTGCTTTCTTCCTGTATGACATTATTGATGTCATCCCATAACTCCTCTGTTCTTCAGTTTTCAGTGCCTGTTACATCAAATCTGTTCTTCAGATGATCTCTAAATGCAGGTGGGCATATTTTGGCTCCCATGGAGTTGTTTTCATTTCTTCAGCTTCAGCCTGAACTTTCCATGTCAGTAACTGATGGTCTGAAGTGTACTAAGAAACATGAATTCAGGAACAAAAGCAAAGACAGGATCATATTGTTTAAATCATTTAAAATGGTTCGGGGCGGGGGGGGTCATCTTACCATTTCTGGCTCTTAGTAATTGTCCACTAATCTTACATTTTCCAAGAAGAGGAGTAATATTTGTTCACTAGTAAAATAAAGGAGTCCTGGTGTGGCACTGTAGGATAAGCACTAAACTGCAAGGTCAATGGCTCAAATCCACCAGCTACTCCTTGGAAACCCTACTATATAGGATCAGTAAGAGTCAAAACTGATCCGATGTCACTAAACAATGACAGTTAAAGTGAAGGGAATTTGTTGGGTTCAAGCTGTTCTACATCTTTTACAAATGATAACAGGCACAGAAAATTGGTTCTTATTAAAATTCAATAGTTTTCATCTGAAAGATGGTTGTTTTTCCCATGGATTCATGTAAACATAGTTGCTATGGTATGACATGAAATTAATGATATTTTAAAATAGACATTCAAGTTTTGATATCATCAGAAAAAGATCTGTATGGGCAGAGCCCACCAAATTGTGTATTTCCTGAAAACCTATGTGAATACAAGCAGGTTGAGAAAGTTTTCTTTGGGAAACTCTGAATAAGAAGTCTGTTTTCATCAATCTGGTGTATTTGTTTGTTCTCCCCATGAATATTTTTACTGAGTGCTGCTGACAACGTGTTATGCCTCACTCTAAATGCTGATTTAATTACTCGCTGAGTGATGTAGATCTTACAAGCTAAATATCTCAAGCATATGTTTGCGTCTCTCCATCACCACAAACTCCACAGTGGATCAGAGGCTTCTGTCCTCCCTCGATAATATTTCTCCAGCACCTTCCTTATCCACCCTCTCAAGTGGAAATCTGATCGATTGCTCCCTGCTTTAAAATTTTTTCTTGCCTTCCTATTACCATGGGTAGAATAGGGGTTCTCTAATTCTTTACCCTTATTTCCTTACAAAGTACATCTCTCTTCATATTCTGCTGTTCACACTGAAAGTCTGTTCCTCAGCTCATCACTGTTCTCTGTCGATACACCCACCTAGATTGTTAGGTTCTCGTTCTTCTGCTATTGCCTTTGCCTTGAAATCCTCATCCCCCCACTCTACTTCTTCCGTCTGCTTTTACTTGGTTAATTCCTGTTCATTTAGGATGATGCCTACGGTTAATGAGCTTGACGGCTAACTGAAGGTTTGAGTCCACTTCGAGGAAGCTAGGAAGAAATGCCATTGAAAATCCCATGAAGCACAGTTCTGTCATGACACACGCGGAGGCACCATGAGTTGGAATTGGCTCAACGGACTTTAATTTCTATCCATTCTTTGGGCCCCACCGGAAATACTCCTCCAAGAGCTGCACTCCATGACCTACCTCATCCTCAGGACTACATAGGCATCTCTCTTGTGTTCCTTTCCACTTTGTGTATGTTGCAGATTCCACCCTGTTGGATTATTAGCTGATAACAGCCAGAATTGTGTGACTCTGATGTTGTACTTTCAGTCTCGAGTGGCTGACATTCTGCACAACACAGAATAAGCATTCAAAACTGGTTTTTGTGTGTGTGTGTGTTTTTGTGTTTTTTTTTTTTTTCATTAAAAACTGTCTTTTAAATCTGGAAGATTAATAGTAAGTCTCCTTGTGATTTGGAGTCCAGTTTTACCATCTATAATTAAAATAAAATAAATAAAACTCCTGTTATACTGTTAAGTGCCATCGACTTGGTTGCAACTCATAGTGAATTTGTATAGGGTTTCTGAGGAGCAGCTGATAGGTTTGAACCATGAACCTTGTGATAAGCAGTACAGTGCTTATCGTACATGCCACATAAGGCCCATGATCATATCATTGTTATTGCTGTTTAGTCCTTTGTCAACTGTTGTGTTATTATGGGTACATTGAGTCAGTTCTGACTCATAGCAATCCTGTCTGTGGGTTCTAAGGCTCAGCTGGAGGGTTTGAACCACCCACCTTGCAGTTCACAGTCCACAAGTACTATAGATAAATAAAACCACAGAGTGTTCTTTTGTTTCCTGTCCTTTCTTCTCTCTATCTCTTCCTGTCCTTTCTTCTCTCTATCTCTTTCTTTATTTCCAACTCTAGATAGCTATGTAGATATTCTGACTTTCATTCCATGGGCTTACTAATGACCATGCATGCCTCCAATAGTCCTAAACTCCCCTAGCTTTCAATTTTATCCTGTAGAATTGATTGCTTTGAATTTCTATTGCTAGTAATTAATTGAAAGAATACGTCTTCATGATAGGTTAATAAATATGTTTTATTGAAGAAATCCCAGCAGTGCAAATGCAAAACTTGTGTTTTAAATTTTAAATGGTTACCAAAATGAAGCTTCCAACTACCCAGAGTTCAGCTTGCAGAATCAGTAATGAATCCATTAATTTCTTGACATTGCTTTTCACATATCTTGTTTTGGCTCCCATAGGCTACTGCTGAATCCCACCTCAATCAAAGACTACTTCATACAGTTGCAGTTTATGAACTGGGCTGGAGATGCTCACAAGTATTATAATAAATTTGTTCATACCTCAATTCTTCAACTTTTCAACAACTATGGTGGTGGTAGTGGTGGTGGTTATATGCCGTGGAGTCGGTTCTGACTCATGGCAACACTGTGTAGCGTTTCCGAGGCTGTAAATCTTTACAGGAACAGAAAACCTCATCTTTCTCCCACAGAACAGCTGGTAGTTTCGAACTGCTATCCCTGAGGTTAGCAACCTGATTCTTAACCACTATGCTACCAAAGCTCCAAGGTTAAAGTCTTTTGTGACCCTTTAGGATAAACAGTGTACTGCTAACTGCAAGATCTTTCAGTCACTCCTTGGAAACCCTATACAAGGTCTCTGTGAGTCACAACCAACTTAATAGCACTTAACAACAGCAGCAATATCCAGGGATGAAATTTAGATCTAACGTTCATGAACACACTTTGTGCTAAGAATGGTGTAAGGTTCTTTATATGTATTTTCTCTTCACAACAAAAATATGTAAATATTCACAAGTCTAGGTGAAATATTCTATAGCACCATTGTACCAATGAGGACATGAAGGTCCAGAAAGGTTTAAACGTTAATTTATAATCACACAGGTAGCAAGAATACAAACCCACTAATACATATGGGCTTCACAGATAAGATCTCTGTTGGTCTGCCTTTCTCACACTCTCTCTCTCT
>NW_006408589.1:13297927-13307154 GCF_000296735.1 Chrysochloris asiatica | reverse complement strand
TGGACTGAAAAGTTGATTTGAACTACCAGGTTAGTGGTTCAAGCTCTACACAGGGTTGCTATGGGTTGGAACTGAATAGATGGCACTTAACAACAACAACAGGGAGCAAAGCTATAGAAATGTCCTAACTATAACCAAACACTTCAAGGGAATGAGTCACTGGGTCTAGGGACTTTGGGCCATAGTCTCAGGGGATATCAAAGTCATTTAGCATAGAAAAGCCCACCACCAAGACAAAGTTCTGCACATTACACTGGAGTCTTACAAGCTTCTGAGCGACCATTTAAAGTGTAACTATTGGCCTCTTCCTGTCCAGATAAAAGAAGAGTGATGAAAATCAAAGACATAAGAAAATAGTTCACCTGTAGAACTAATTGGCCATATAAAGACCAGCTTCCACAACCTGGAAACCAGAAGAACTAGATGGTACCTGCCCACCTACAACTGCCTGCCAACTGCTCTGAAAGGAATCACAATAACAAGTCCTTGATAAAGTGGGAGAAAAAAATGTGGGGCTAAACTCCAGCTCATAAAAACGACCAGGCTTACTACTGATCCGACAGAGAAATGTGGAAACCTCTAGACCATGGCCTGTTGTTGTTGTTGCCATTGTTATTGTTAAGTGCCACAGAGTCGTTTCCAACTCTAGCAACCCTGTAAAAGGTTTCTGAGGAGCCGCTGGTGAGCTTGAACCACCCACCTGGCAGTTCAAACAGACCTTGCAGTCCAGCATATTAACCCACAGCACCACACCAGGACTCTTGTAATCCTTTAAGGCAACCCAGGACTGGACTGCTAGCCACAAAGACGTGATTCAAGGGTACCCTCCACGTTTCACTCTCTGAAAACCCTATACAGTGGCACTGTGAATCAGAATGGTCTTGACTACACTAAACAGTAATAACATGGTTCAACTTTCAGCGGAACAATAGACTTAAAAATGTATTTGCATATTTTCACTGATAACCCCATTGAAATATTTTTCTATATCCTTTTCTTTCCCATTCACTTGTGCTCTGAGTATCCTTATCAATATTCTGTATTCACTGCCCCAGTGCTAAAAAATCTCTGAAAAGATAGCGCCATTTTCCACCTAGAAGTAGACTTGGAACAGAGGCATCCTCTTTTCTCTGCCTCACTAACATTGGCTTCTTGTCCAGATATTAATGTTAAACCGTATTAAATGCCAACTTTCAAACCCTTAAGGCTCTAATTTCACTTATTCCAAAAGTATAAAAAGCTATTATTACTACATTTTTTATCAGGGAGCTAAAGTTTAGTTTTTGCATGTGAATAGACTACTATTCTCCTTCCTGTATTAGCAACTGTTTTTAAAGCTCCTGTGTTCTATTAAAATAACAATATCAAATTATGTAAATGTGCTAATTGCTTTATTGAAATTAATACCCTTATTTAGCAAGTTAAACCTTACAAAATGGCCATTTTTATTAAAAATAATGGAAGTGTGCTGGCTGTTTAAAGGCTAACATAATTGGGTGAACCCAGCAAGTGGGAAATGTCAATTAATGGGAGATTGTTAAATAATATTGTTTAAACAATCAATTTTCTCTTATAGTTTGGAAAATGGTCCTGGTAAAGTAATAATGACTGTCTAAAACCTTAGGGAAGACTTATGAATATTTTGTTCCTTTCTGTTTTGAGATCTGTTGAGTTTTCTTTTTCAATTTGTCAAAACTAGGTTTGGTTTCGTAATAGATCTTTAAATGTAGCAGTTTATAGGAAATTATACTCAGGATAGGTCTGCACTGAGTGGTAGTTATTTGCCATGGAGTTGACTCCAACTCAAAGTGAGTCCGCATAGGGTTTCCAAGGCTGTAAATCTTTATAGGAGCAGAAAGTCTCGTCTTTCTTGTGCTGAGTGGCTGTTGCTTTCTTTGAACTGCTGACCTGGAAGTTAACTGCTTGACTTGTAACCACTATGCTTCCAGAACTCATGTCACCTCTAAGAAGTTTATTTTCAAGCTGGCAATCAATGTCCACATCCTACCACTGTGGCACTGTGGGTTAATGTGCTGAACTGCAAAGTGGGTTTGAACAGCAAGTCTAGTGGTTCAAGCTCACCAGTTGCTCCTTGGAAATCCTATATAGTCGATATGGGTCAATATGGGTCAGAACCAATTCAATGGCACTTAACAACAGCAAGTACCACTACTATGCAATAGGTACTTGAACTATTTGGTGATGTTTTAAAAAAATCCCTTTTTCATGAGATAATTTTCCTTTTTTCTTAGAAAAGTATTTTGAGATTATAAAAACATCTCTCTGCCCTTGAAAGAAAGGAACACTGAATTCCATTTGGGAGGTATTGAGTATTTCTATTATGGTCTTAATTATGCTCACCAATGGCATGACCTTAAAATGCATTGTTTTTTCAGTAACCTTCCACAAGACCACTTAGTTAAGTATATTCTTCCAATGTAAGTGTTCTCATTGGAGAATATTACAAAAACCTATTTATGAAAATATCTTGTGGTTTCCAAATAGTTGTCAAGAAGGGAATTTTTGGTCACTTTTGCAATTTTCAGAATTGAGGTCAAGTGAGGATGTTGGGGTAGTTCTGGCTGTGACAGTGAAGACAAAGGCATGAGTAATAATCTAGGTCTCTCAGCTGATTTCTTATCGAATATGATTTGTGAGTCATAGCTTTCAAAAGCAGAAGAGAGCCCCATGTTTCAGTTTCTCTGTAAACACCTGTTCTTGGTGTCATCCTACATTTGAAAGTAATCCTTGTAAGTGGGGGATCACATGTACTTTCCAGGGCTTTTTGTGGGGTGTAGATGAGAAAGTGTTTATTATGCAATGACACAACTCTGGATTTCCTCCCTCTTCCCTGCTCCCTCACATCATGGTAGAGACAAACTTCAGAGAGTTTAATCTAGTTAAATGTTCTTTGCTCACATTGAAGATATGTTGGGTTTGTGCCAAGGGCTCCTTATGACTAATACCAAAAGTATTGATTTTAAAAATCCTATCTCCTTTGTATATAGGGTCGATAGGGATGGGCAACTTAGACATTGGCTACCTAAAATGGGGGAGGGGGACTATAAAGGCACAAAGTGACTGACAAGTTTTCAAGAGGGGATTTAATTTCAGAGTGTGCAGGGGTAGGTAGAATGCCCACTGAATAGTATTAATCTTGTCTAGATGGGACTGGTGAAAAAAGATGGGGATAAGATTCTTATGATTCAATAGCAAGTAATTGTTGTCATGACTAACTGCAACTGTCACAACTGTAAAGTTTTGTAACAAACAGGGGAGTAGTTAATCTTACAGTCCAGGAACAGAGAACCCCCTGGGACCATTGAGGGAGATGAGCACAAGTAAAAAGTGGGACCTTATTCAGAGAGGCAGCAACTCCAGAGATGGAGACAGAGATGAGGGCAAGGATTAATAGAGCAGCCGAGGACACTAGACTCAGGGGAAGAGAAAGGGTATGTGCTGGCTGATGGCCAGGAGGCAGTCTTGCAGAATGTGCCCTTTGATTGCTTAAATGATTATATATTCCTGAGTGTTTTTGTGTATATCCCCCTAAAAACAAAATAAAAACAAAAACCAGAGGGAATAGAAGCAAATACTGTTGAATGATGATGCATGGAAGAAATTATAAGCATTACAATTAAACAATGAGTATAAAACCAGTGTTCTCCCATGTAAAAGTATCACTCAATTCACAATAAAAACTTAAAAAGGAGTATTGATTTTATTAATCCAATTGTCGCCCTTTTTTTTTTTTTTTTTTATTCCAGAAATTGAAAATTAGCAGAAAACATGCTAGTATTTTAGCAGAGTGAACTCGTATTTTCCCCCCAGAGGAATTTACCAAATTGGCTGTTAGGTTTTATCCTTTCTGTTATTAAATATAGGTAAGATGAAGTGCAGACTAACAAGCACACTAATATACTCGGGTTCCTAACAGTTCTGACATAAAGTTTCTCACATTGAAATTGTCTGTTCAGTTGTAAGACATCCTATAGACTTTTGAGATAACAGCTTAGTAGCCCTACACTTACTGATTTTTATATGTATGCAAACATTTTTTTTGATAGAAACACAAGAGTCCCTGGGTCAAATGGCTACTAACTGAAAGGTTGGTGGTTTGAGCCCACCCAGAGTCTCCTTGGTAGAAAGGCTTGCAGTCTGCTTCAGAAAGGTTATAGTCATGCAAACCCTATGGAGTCAACCTTGAGATACATAGAATCACCATGATTTGGGATCAACTTGTGTTTGAAGAAATGTTCCTTTAGTTTCCTTCCACAAAGGCAAAGTACGGCTGAATGTTTTACTTTCAGAACAATCTACTATTTTTGAGATTTTAAAAACTGGATTAAGAACCCTATCTCAATAGAATAAAATGAGTTTTTACTATTGAACTTTTATTCCCCCCCTCCAATTCTAAAGGAATAATTCAATTTTTAACTGTATCCATCATTTTCTCACAACGGAAGATGTTTGCCTCTGTTACAAAGTTCCATATGTAACATGAAATTGAAATTTGCTGGCGTCTGCTGGGGGAGCTTTTTCTGGTCTGTTCTCTGAAGGCATCTTTCATCAAATGCATGATCATTTATCCAGCTTTTTGAGATCTAAACCAGATTATCCTTTGATCTTTATCTAACTCTGAATTTACTAAGCCTTCAACCAGGTCATGATAGATAAATCTCAGCTTCTAGATCTTTGAAAAGAAAGTTATCCGGCAGGTAGTATAGTTTTTTCAAAACAAAATCATTTTTCTTTCCTTTTTTTTTTTTTTTTAATTTGCCTATTTTATAATTTGAAAATACATTATTTTCATTCTGCTTTCCTGGAATGTATTTGGCATATTTGAATCTCTTCTCCTGGACTCTGGATGGTCACTAATACATTAATTTCTTAAGAGCTGTTTTGAAATATTTAAGGTGATTTGCTTGTCTGCTAAGTAGTCCCAGACTAATATGCCCAATGAGTTTTTATGTCTTTCTTTCTTTTTTTAATAGTGCTGTTTTCTCATTTGTTGCTTTCATGCTGATACCTTGTCACAGTGCCTGGAAAATAATAGGTGCTCATTAAATATTTGTTAAATGAATAAATGGTTGCCACTTTGCACTTTTTTTGTAACATATCTGGTTGCTGTGTTTCCTTTTCCCTTTTCTAATTGGCTGCTTTTAATTTGTTGTGGCTTGGGAAATCAAATAGCCACATGTGAAAAAATTGTGTGCAAATCAAAATTAGACAGAATATGAATGAGGACTTTACTCTCCCCCTGGGGAGTACAGGACAAGCAAGGACTTAGATTGTGTGACATCTATCTTGGCTGCTTCCTGTTATTACAACTGAGCTCTGAATCCACAGATTGTGAGATGGTTAAATTCTAGATAGGTGAGGCATTTTTGTATTTCGTTTCCATCAGATGGTCATTACCAGCTTCTAGGAGAACTGCCAGAAACCAGATATATAAAAATCACTAGGCCATTACTGTGTTTTTGCTTCTTTTAATTAGATTTCTTTTAGATTTTTTCTTTTCTATTTTTTTTTTTTTTTAAAGCTGTCCAGGGAGAAATGTGTCCCTGGTGCATGTAATGTCCATTATGTGAAACTTAAGTGCATCTGAGGGTTTGGAAAGTGTAGAATTTACACTTATGGCCTTGTTTAGTCAATGAGATGAGATTTAAGATCAATTAGGATGCAAAAAAAAAAGAACAGAGTACATTATAATTTTTAAGAAAACTTGAAAGATGATAAGAAAATATATTTGCTCTCTGCCAAATTGTTGAGTTTGTTTTTATAAATTTCAATTGAGCTTCAAGAGTTGTTGGTCAGATTTACTTTTGCCAGTCTCTTATTGTGTCTTGGCTGGAAGTGTTGGGAGGACAAGAAAATTTCTCATTAGCAACAAGTAGTGGCACTTCACTTAATTGTACATGGACAATTTTCTGACAGAGATAGATGATATGGTTCCAGTTTCCAAGAAAATGTTATCCCATCATTGAATGGGAACACTCTGAAGCAATCTTTCCGATTTACAAACAGCCTGTACATGTGCCAAATATGACAAACTGATACTGAAATGTGAAACCTTGAATTGAAGATGGTTCCTTGTTCATTTTTTCGAGATACAATGTTACAGGTAACTGAACACATTCACAATGTCATGTTTCGCTTTCCATTAAGTAGTGACATGCATGCTATATGGTTTTTGTTGTTGTTGTCAGGTGTCATCGAGTCGGAACCGACTCATAGCGACCCCATGCACAGCAGAACGAAACAGTGTCTGATCCTGGGCCATAGTATATGGTAGACAGAGAAAACTGGTCATTTGTTTGGAAGTTTTGACACAAGATGCTTACTTGCCCAACAGGAAATATTTTCTTAGAGCGGGAAGAGCAAAGTTATTTCTTCCATTTTGTTTGACGTTAGTATCTCCTCATTTCAATTCCTCAAATTGCCTTAATAATATCCAAGAGAATGTCAGATTCCCATGCTGTGGTAGATGATTGACGTTCTACCGTCTCGTATTTTCCCTACCCCTTCAATATTCACATCTCAATATGAATTCTTATCAATAGTGCTGTTTCTGCATGAACTCGAGGAGAAAAAAACCCTTAATTTGGGCTAAGCCTATCAGCGGATGGATTCTGTCCACGTTGCCACTTTGTCATGTGACTGACTAGACAAGACACATAGGAAAGGATTCTAATTAGAACTCCCAGAAAACAAAGATCAAAATGAGAGCTGTTGTTATTGTTGTTCAGTGTTGTCAAGTGGATTTTAACTCAAAGCAACTCCATGTGAAGAGAATTGCCCCATGAGGTTTTCTCGGCTGTAATCCTAGTGAAGCAGATTACCAGGTCAGTCTATGGTATAAATACGTGAGAACAGAAATTGATACAGCCACTTTTTGCTAAGAGAGAAGCCAACCTGAAGACAAAGAGGATGCTCAGAAAAGAGCACAGCTAAAAGAGTGTCAGAGAAATGTAAGCACAGACTTGAACCTTGGAACGAAATCATTCCTGAAACCTGTCCTAGGGTAGTCATTCCAGAATTGTAACTTAATCATTTTTCCTGTATTTTTCAAGCCCATTGAGTTGTTTTCAATGTTTGCAGTAAAAAGATACTAACCAGTGAAATGATTCATACACTTTTTTTATCACCTTTATTATATAATAAAACTGTTAAGTGCTGTCAAGATGGTTCTGACCCATAGAGATCCTGTATAGGGTTTTTGAGGAGCAGCTAGTGAGTGAGCTTGAACCGCCAGCCTTGCAGGTCAAATGGTTTTACAATCTGGCACATTAATTCATAGGGCCACACTGTAAGTCACACAAATTTAGTGCAAGATCAAGAAACTAAATGAGGATAGTTCTGATAGAATCTCTGCTAATAAATGAGTAGCAACAGTCTCTGGGAGTGGTGGCGGAGTGAGAACTGGCTTGTAGCAGTTGATGATTTTGTTTCTATGGTGTAAATATACCACCATAGTTAGTTTCAAGCTACTAGCGGAATATGACTGAATTGTATATAGATCAATAACAGTTGGCTCTTACTAGCTCATAATAGCCAGCACCAGCATACTGTTACCCTTATTCCAAAACTACTATTTCGCGTATGATAAAATTGTGATCCAAAGCAGTTAAAAGGCTTTCCAGGAGTTAAGAGGCTTTCCATAAATCACATAAAGAGATGCAAGGCTTGAATTAGAATGCATACCCTGAGTTTTCTGAAAGCCTGTTTTAAATAAGGGGACAACCTGGTTTACATATGTTTATGCATGTAGCTGTTCATGCAAGCATACATTCATTTCTTTTAAGCAGAAGAATCTGTGGTTCTCTGTTGAAGACCAGAAAACTATTAAAACTTTCTCTAAGTCAGTATTTCAGTTACACATATCCAGTTGATCAGTGAGAATCTCAGTGCAACTTAAAGGCATTTACTACCAGGTATTGACTATACGGGGTGTGCCTTGGGAGGGGGTGCCTTAAAAATGTTGTGGAAACATGAAATTACAAAGATGGAATTTGAAAAAGCTCAGTAGTTCAAACCTACCAGCCACTCCTCGGAAACTCTACACACTGTTACTGTGAGTTGGAACTGACTCAGTAGCACTTAACAACAACAATAACAACAAGTTATATGTGCCAGCCACTTGATACACATTCTTGTTTCATAACTAGCAAGAAAGATGGCATCCTTTTCTCATTTCTATACATAAGAAACTAAGGTTCAGAACATGGCAGAATCTTACCATGTTCACATCTCACCTACACTAAGGGTTGGAATGAGAACTGGATACCAAGTTTTTCTGACTTTAAACAGTATGTGGTATATTGCTCTGAAGAGCTCATTTTTCTTCTGTATGTTGATGGACTTTGAGAATTCTCTATAAATACTTATTAGAAATAAACATTTGTATCTATTGGGAACAAATATTTGTATCTATTACTGTACGAAACAAAAACACAGAGAGAAACAAGTAGTTGATGATCAAGTTGTTAAGTGTCATCGAGTCGATTCTGAATCATAGCATTCACTGTACAGGGCTTCCAAGGAGCAGTTGATGAGTTTGAACTACTGTCCTTTTGGTATTTATGGCCATTTGGGGCTCAGGTCACAGTTTTTCTTATGTTCCATGCTACCTAATCCCCTGATCTCATCTTTGAAATTTGGTGTTGCTAACTTGTGAGAACTCAGACAAAAAGATCTATGTCTGTCTTGATGGTCTATTCATAAAATGGTGTAAGAAATATTCATCCACTCTCAGAAATATGTGTAACCCACTGCCACTTTGTCGATTCTAACTCATAGCAACCCCTATAGGGCAGAGGAGAACTGCTCCTTAATGTTACTGAGACTGTAAAACTTTACAAGTGCAAACAGTCACCTTTCTTGAAGTGAGCAACTGATGGGTTTGGACCACGGACTTTTGGTTAGCAGCCTATCGTTTAACCCACAATGACACCAGAGATCCTTAAAAATAAATGTGTGACTAGCCATTAGAGAGATGCAAGTCAAAACAACAATGAGATATAATCTCACACCAACAATAACAGCAAAGATGCAAAACGTAGAGGACAATAAATGCTGGCGGGGATGTGGAGAGACTGGGACACTCCTGCTTTGCTGGTGGGACTGCAAAATGGTCCAACCTCTCTGGAAAGCAATATGGCATTTCCTTAGAAGGTTGAAAATAGAAATACCTTATGATTCAGCAATTCCTCTACTTGGTATTTATC
>NW_006408589.1:13294282-13296159 GCF_000296735.1 Chrysochloris asiatica | reverse complement strand
ATACTGAAGGAAGAAGGCCAAGGTGCACTGAAGGCATTGGACAAAAGCGAGACTTTAGGCGGGACCCTACCCAGAGAAGCAGTGATGCCTGAAATGGAGGCAGAGATGATGACGTGGAGCGATGGAGCAGCTGGAGACTTTAGATCCAGAGAGGGAGAGCGACTGTGTGCTGAAGACCTGGGGGGTACGGTGGAAGGATTGCATGGAGGAGATTGTAACCATAGCAATGAGACAGTATACGATAGAATGAATATAAAACTAATGTTCTCCCATGTAAACTATCACATAATTCACGATAAAACATTTAAGAAAAAAATAATAATAAATGTGTGAGTCCATCAGTATTATTGAAAAAGCAAGCAAAACAATTATATATTCCAAACCAGTCTCAATAATTATAGTTAATAAAATGCTAGGCTGGTTAAAGAGAAGGCTGCTTTATTTTATTTTTCTTTCACCCCAGTAGATATGTAAGGGCCATAGATTGTCAGTGTGTCCTAACTGTATTATTGTGAGGGACTTGGCAGCTTTCAATAATGTGCTCTGAATTATTTAAGTGGGATGATTAGCATTATCTGGAAAGTACCCTTAAGAATACAGGGTAATTAAACACAGAGCTTGACCTACTGCCCTCTTTTGTAGGGCACAGAAGATTTGCACAAGAGAGGTAATTGCAAATATCAATCCTGTTCTACACTAGATTCTCTCTTCCTCCTTTTCTCTTTCTGCATACCACATACTCCCAATCTTTACCCTTCAAAACTGATGGGAAACAGACTCACTCTGTTTCCATCTAAACAGTATTGGATGATCTTGATGGAAATTGAAAATGCTAGTTTCGTTTTTGTTGTTGTTGTGAAGTGCTGTGGAGTCAGTTCTAACCCATAGTAACCCTGTATAGGGTTTCCAAGGAGCAGCTGGTGAGCTTGAACCACTAACCTTGCAGTTCAAACAGCTTTGCAGTCTGGTGCATTAACCCACAGTGTCACACCAGAACTCATAGTTTAATAGAGTCTACAAATATCTGGGTGGTTAGTTTAGGAATCCTTGTGTGGTACTATAGAACAAGCACTAGACTGCTAGCCATAGTGTCCGAGGTTCAAACCTACCAACTACCCCTCAGAAACCCTACACAGGGTCTGTGGGAGTTGGAGCCGAGTCAGTGGCCGCTTAATACCAACAACACTGTGGTGTAGAAAAAGTAACCAGGGTTATCTGTTGTGCATCTGACTCTTTTTGGAGTCCTGTAGAAATAACTAATGTCTTTATTTAAGGAAAAATAATAACAAGCAAATAAGGCCCTTATATTGCTTTGAAGCTATTGCAATCTTACTGCTGTATGCCAGACAGTCATATCTAATGTGCCTGAAAATTATGATCCAATGTGCAATGATAAATCTTTCCACTGACTCTCAATTTAAACTCTCAGAATATAAGGATGAACAAAACTAGATGGCACCCAAGGTAATCTCAGTATTTTTAAAAGCCAAATGGGAATCGAACTTTGCCTGATACAGACTAAGTAAAAGATCAGATTTCTTTCATGGGCTAAGCCTTGGGCTGCTAACCACAAGGTCAGCAGTTCAGACCTACCAGCTGCTATGTGGGAGAAAGATGAGGCTGTCAGCTCCTGGAAAGATTTACAGTCTCTCAAACCCTAAGGAGAGCAGTTTGATTCTGTGCTATATAAGATCCAATATATGAGTTGGAAAGGAGCTCTGGTAGCGTAGTGGTTACGAATCAGGCTGCGAACCTCAAGGTCAGCAGTTCGAAACTGTCAGCTGCTCTGTGGGAGAAAGATGCAGCTTTCTGCTCCTGTAAAGAGTTGTTGTTGTTGTTGTTAAGTGCCTTCGAGTCGGTTCCGACCCATAGCGACC
>NW_006408589.1:13264398-13286083 GCF_000296735.1 Chrysochloris asiatica | reverse complement strand
TTAGCTTAGTAAATTTTTTCCATCCTTTAATTTTTAGTCTATTGTTGTCTTTGTGTGTAAGGTGTGTCTCTTGCAAGCAGCATATTGAAGGGTCTTGTTTTCTTATCCATTCTTCCACTCTCTGTCTCTTCACTGGTGCATTCAACCCTTTGACATTCAATGTAATTATCGATTGTTGTTATTGTTAAGTGTCGCCAAGTCTATTCCAACCCATAGTGACCCTGTATAGGGTTTCCAAGGAGAAGCTGGTGAGCTTGAACCACCAACCTTGCAGTTCAACGGCTTTATAGTCTGGTGCATTAATCCACAGCACCACATCAGGACTCCATAATTATTGATAGGTATGAGTTAACTGCTGCGATTATGTTCCTTTTTTGTAGTGCTGTTCGTTCTTTTGTTCTGCATGCCTTCTTGTGTTGGGTTTGTGTTTTTTAAATGCTATTTCTTGTTGGAGTGTTCTTAGTTTTCATGTTTGCTTGTTCTGCTTGGAAGTTCATTTTCATGGTAAGTTGTGAAGTATTTACATTCTTTATGGTTACCTTTAGTCTACTAACTTTTCTCTTTCTTTAAGAGAATCCATTGTATCCTGTAATTTACCTGGCATCCTCACCACCTGGATCTCTTTTTGCTACGTTTGTCCTTTCTTTCATGTTGATATAATTTTGATCTTCGGTTGACCTCCCAGCTCCCTTGAGTTCGTTGTTGTAGTCTTGTTCTGTTCTAGACTCTGCTGTCCATTGACTGAGTTCCAGGTGGTATTGCCACCCCTGTCAATCTCTGGTTATTGTCTATTCTAATTGGTTTTCTGTCCACAGAACTCCCTTTAGGATGTTTTGAAGTGCTGGGTTCATTTTGATAAAATCTCTCAGATTCTGTTTATCATGGAATGTCTTGAACCTGCCATCATATTTGATTGATAATTTTGCTGGATAGACTATTCTTGTTTGGCAGTTTTTTTTCTTGTAGAATTTTGTGTATGTCTCCCCAATGCCTTATCGCCTGCATGGTTTGTTCTGAATAGTCAGAGCTTAATCTGATTTGCTTGCCTTTATAAGTGACATTTCTCTTTTCTCTGGCCACTTTTAGTATTCTCTCCTTGTCTTTGATTTTGGAGTGCTTGATTATGATATGTCATGGGGACTTTATTTTGGGGTCTATCCTTCCTGGGGTACATTCGGTTTCTTGAATGTATATCTTCTCATCTTTCAAGATGTTAGGGAAATTTTCTTCCAGAAACTCTTCAACTATCTCCTCTGTGGACTTCTCTGATTCTTCTGTTGTGGAATGCCAATAATTCTTAAGTTATTTCTCTTCATGTTATCCAGTATGAATCGTAGGCTCTCTTCAGATTTTTTTTTTTTTTTGGCTTGCTCTTCTGTCTTAGCAGTATTGAGCGATTTGTCTTCCAGCTGGCTAGTTCTGTCTTCCATCTCTTCTATTCTATTCTGCTTCTTTCCCCTTTCAGTGTATTGTCCATTTCTGATATCTTATTATTAATCACCTGAACTTCTTTTTGCAGGTTTTGAATTGTTTCTAATGCTGTGTCAATCTTATTTGATTGCTCTTTTAGTACTTTCCTGACTTCTTCCTTGTTTTCCTCCACTGCTTTTCAGAGTATTAACATTTGTTTCCATATCATTCTTCTGAATTCTTTCTCAGACATATCCAAAACCTGCTCTTCCTCTTCTAGAAAGCCCTTTTCTGTCTCCAGCTCATTTGTCTCAGCTACTCGCTTCTGTTTTTGGACATGTTTTTATATCTTTTGTTTTTTCATATTCGTCATTTCTGATGATGATTTTTTTTTTTTAAAGCTTAATTGGATGTTTGTTGTTTGTTACTAAGCTTACTGGGAGTCTTCTGGTGAATATGATCAGGAGATGGGCTTCCCTTTTCGCATGTAATGCTTAACAGGTGTTGTTGGCTCTTGTATCAGTGGTGGAATATAATGGGGTATGCTGATAGCTTCCTTATATGGCCATGATTGCTGTCTCTTGGGTAATGCAGGGAGAAAAACTCCCGCTTCCAGGAAAGATTTGTGATGAAAAGGACCAAAAGCAGAAGTAACAAAAATGCAGAGACAAATACCGTCACTTTGAAACAGAAATGAAGCTGTGGTCAACTGTCCAAAGCTACATAGTCAGTGTGTGTGCAAGGTAGAAGCTTCCTGCAGTGGGTGAGGGTTTCTGCTCACTCAGACCCCTCCTCTAGTCACTATAGCAGAGGAGTGTGGATTGATACTGAGAAGTTAGTGGGAGAAAGATTGTCCACTATTTTTGTCTCTGAAGGTCAGTTAGGTGTCTGCATGTGCACAGCACAATTCTCCAGATGGTTGAGTCCTTTTATGTTGGGGTTTTACAGATTGTACTATAAGGGTCCTGAACACAAAGCCCAGGTAGTGCAGCGGCCATGAATGGGGCCCGAAACCACAAGGTCAGTAGCTCAAAAACACCAGCCTCTCTGTGGGAGAAAGGCAAGGTGCTCAGCTCCCACAAAGACCCACAGCCCCAGAAACTCGCACATGGTTGCCTGGATTCAGAACCGACTCCAAGGCACACAACCACCAAGGGTCTAGCTCAAATCAATCTTAGGGCTGTGTCTCCGTGGCTGACATTAGTAGAGGCTGCCAAGCTCCCTCTATCTGTACCATGGGGGAATTGCCAGGTCAGGGCTGTTTTTGAGGGGTGCACATCCACCTGCCTAATGGCATCCTGGCTGAGCAAAGAAGGCGCTCCAGGGAAGATGCGGGAGAAATGTATAGAGTCTCCCACACCTCTTTATGCAAGTGTCTCTGTGCCACTTTTAGAGAAGGCTCACTGAGCCAGAATGGCTGTAGCCCCGCCCTCTATAAACTTTGCCAAGGCGGGATAGCCACAGAGGGAGTCCCATGTCCCGATTGCTAACTGGCAGTATTTTCTTTAATATCATGACTTTTCCACTTGCAAGTGCAGGAAAATGACATCCTGGACCTTATGGTAGATCTGGAGCTCTGGAGTTGTTCTGCTTCTTGCGTGAGATCTTAGTCCCTCTCTAGCAGGGAGATTTCCCTACCTGACTTTCTCCACTGCCACCAAAACCGGAAGCCCATTAGGGAATTTTTAAACCTGCTCGAATAAATGTTGCATTAGCTGGTGGTCACCTGAAGAGTCTCTGTTGGAGGGAGGTCAGAAAATGCAGAAAGGCCTCTGAAACAAGGAAGGAATCTGCCCTGATGGGAACTGAGGGTCTTACTGGTATCTGAAGGTCTTGAAGACAAAAGAGATGTCAAAAGGAAGGAGGTTTTAACAATGTGCCAGAGACATCCCATTACCTAATTTGGATAAGGTTACCTGCAGTCCCCAGCACAAGACACTTGGCTGGCTACTTTTTTCTGTTAGACCTGGCTGCAAATAAGCAGAAGTCTCCCTCCGGAATGGTAGGGAAAATGAAGCAGAGTTTATAAGATTTGCCCAAGGCCATAGAAGCAGTCCATGTCACACCTGGGATAAAGATTCAGATCTCTTTGCCTTCCAGAAAGACAACTGCTTTCGCTCATGATCATGTTCCATTTTTAAATTCATTAGTTAACCTCTGGGTGCTTAGTTTCAAGAGTCAGTACGTCTAAGTGTTTTAAATGGACGGGTCTAAAGCGATCATCCTCTCCTCACCCAGCTCATGCTCTGAGTCCCTGCAAATGTTCTGTGGTTCAGAGAGAGGCTGGCTGCTCATCAACAAGTTTCCCTAGGAGGTGGGAAGCATCTTTCCTCTGATCAGAACATGCCTGTCACAGAGTGCCAGCGGCTAGTGAGCAATGCCTACTCAAAAGAGCCCTGACTCAGCTGGGGAGTCCAAAATCTGTCTTCTGGCAAAGGCTTAACTGTTTGGCTGCTGTTTCCAAAGGTCCATGCTGCTGCCTCCCAGGAAGAGAGATCCCAGCTGGAAAGCTGCCAGTTGCAAGCAATCTTCTTCATTTCAACTCAACAAGTATTTAACGTGCTCCTGCTGAGGGTCCAGTCCTGTGGGGGATGCAGCCCTCTGGGGTTCTAGAATCATGCTAGGGAGTCCAGACGTGCAGGCAATAGGCAAACAGTTGATACACCAAGGCTCTACATAATTAATTATGAGTACGGCAGTCACTGCTACAGGATTTGTCACGGCATCCTGAGGTAATGCCACCCCTGCACCAGAACCAACAACAGCATTGTGGAGAGAGTCAAAGAAAGTCCCCCAGTACTCTCAGGGTTATTTGTACCATGTTATTGGTGGTGTTAAATGCTGTCAGGTCAGTTCTGACTCAAAATGACCCTGTACAAGGTTTCTGAGGAGTCGCTGGTGGGTTTGAACCACCAACCTTGTAATTCAAACCAACCTTGTGGTCCAGTGCTTATCCTACAGCACCACAGCGGGACTCTGTTGTACCACTCTGGGATATAAGAAATATATAAGACAAATGAGACCTTCACTAAAGAGACATATAAGATTGAATGGGGCTGCTTCTGAAGCTTAAGATTCTTTTCTGAATAGCTACATGGGCAATTTGTTGTTGTTTGCACCCACTGAGATGGTTTTTGAGTTATGACGACCATATGTGCAACAGAACAAAACACTCGCGATCCTATGCCATCCCCATGATTGTTCGGGGATGGCATACAATGATTGTTATCTATAGAGTTTTCATTGACTGATTTTTGGAAACATGTCTTAGCCTGGAAGCTCCACTGAAACATGTTCAGATCCTAAATAGCACAGAAACATCCACTGCCATAAAGGTGGTAACTATACATAATGTGTATTCACTGGGAATGGAACTTAAGTCTCCAACACAGATGGTGAGAACTCTACCACTGAACCTTTACTGCACCCATTTCATAAGATAATAACTTAGTCCATATTCTGTTCTGAGGCTGACGGGAACCAGCTTGGCTCCAACAGTCTTAGCTGCTGTTGTTAATCCACCTTTAGTTCATATTCCAGTTCTAAACTCAGGGTTCCAACTAGCTTCCTCCCTATTGTTCCATTATTAGTATTATTTTGTTCTTGTTTTTCACCATTTGTTGAGTACCCATGGGGTTCCTGGCACTTTCAGCAAACGCTTGAGTGACAGTGGACCCATAACTCACAAACCAGGTTGCTGTGTGTGTCTGCTTAATATCTGGCAACAGCATGCTGGAAGGTTATGGCTGTGTGAAATTCTAATTGTTTATGTAATGAGAGGCAAGCGGCACTGGGGATTGTTAGAACACAGAGTGATAAGTTGGACTTGAGCTCACATTGTGTCAGATGAGGTTTTTCACACTCTTAATACCCCTCTCACCTCCCTGAAGAGTGACTTCCTGAGCTCAACAATTTGCTTTTAGAAAACTTATCACAATCCTAATTAAGTAATTATTGGTAAAATAATTGATTGCATGTCTTTCTGTTTTGCAAGACTGTAATTCCCAGGAAGGCACTGACAAAATGTGGATTCTTCATCACTGTAGCTTTGATGCCCTGAATGGGTTGGATACAAAGTAAGCACTTGATATAAATATTTATTAAAGGGAGGAATGCTAGAAATGGGGTGAAGCATATCACAGAAACTTGGGTCATATTAAAGTGGAGCACTCTGTGGATAATATACATAAATAAAAAGTCTAAATGAGTTAAGGTTAACCCTATTATACTGCTACTTTCCCTTTTGATTAAAAAAAAAAGAGAAGAAAAACAGGGTGGTGTTACAATCAACGAATTCAGTAGTGTGCTCTAATGAGGAAAAGGATATAGATTGTTGTTGTTTGTTGTTGTTGTTGTTAAGTGCCATCGAGTCGGGTCCGACCCATAGCGACCCTGTACAGGGTTTCCGAGGGTGTAAATCTTTACGGAGTAGAAAGCCTCATCTTTCTCCCGCGGAGCGGCTGGTAGTTTCGAACCACTACGCTACCAGAGCTCCATGTTGTTGTTGTCTGGTGCTATCAAATTGGTTCTGACTCATAGTAACTTGTACCATCTTCAAAAATGATACCTATGTTTGAGACCTTTATTGAAGACACTGTATCAGTCCATCATGCTGAGGGTTTTCCTTAACTGGTCCTCTACTTCACCAAGTATTTCATTCTCTAGGGACTGGTGTTTCCCGATAACATGTACAAAGCACATGAGAGAGTTTTGCCATCTTTGCTTATAAGGAGCATTTTAACTGTATTTCTTCCAGCATGGGTTTGTTGGTTCTTCTTGCAATCCATGTTGTAGTCAGTATACTTTCACAACACTGTAATTCAGAAGCATAAGTTCTTCTTCAGCCTTCCTTATTTATTGTCCAGATTTCATTTGCATGTCAGGTGATTGAAAATAGCAAGGCTTAGGTCAGGTGCACATTAGTCTTCAAAGTAACATAGTTACTCTTGACCTCTTTAAAAATATATTTTTAACAGGTTGTAGCCTAGCATTCAATGACAGTGAGGATATCACAGCACCTGGCAGTGTTTTGTTCTGTTAGAACTGATTCGATGGCAACTAACAGCAACCATTTTTAAAGACACTGTTGTTTCCTGGAAGTAGTTCCATCCTGTACAAGAACTTGCTATGGGTGCTACTAAAATAAAATCTCAAGGCTGGTTAAAAGACACAGAAGGTTTCTGAAATGTTTTCTTAGTGAGGTGTGCTGGTCCAGGAGTCGGCTTGTTTCCTCAACACACTCCAGCAGTAGGTAGAGCTGCCTTTGTATGGATCTGCTTATGTGCTTCCCCTTTTCATTTACCACCCCTTTGCTGAAGAAATAACCTTTCTGAATTGACAATAGCTTTCCAAATCTATACCTCTTTGCCTTTCTAGTTACTGCCTTTTCTTCATTTACCCAGTCACATCACGTTATGGAAACACAAATGCAGAACCTTGCCCAAATAATGGAGATCTCAGAATTTGAGAGGAGTTTGAATTTCCCAATAAGACAGCAACTTCTGAATGGAGCTTGGGAAAACTTGCACACCCACATTTAATAGAATGTCTCTCCTGTCTGCTCTTAGTCTGTGCAATCAATTGACATTTTGTTGACTGCAGTTCTCTTCAATCTTTCCTTCTGTAAGACTTCAATTCTTCTTTTGCTAGGATTTCCTTTTTCTATTCCCAGTGGCTTTATACCAAGGCTCAGCCAATCATTGAAAAACAATATCATGCATCTCTCTCATTTCTTTTCTAATCTATGTCTCACTTGATCCCTATCTTGCCTGTGAAAACACAATTTGGATACTTCCAAGATAAAAACCACCCTTTAGCCTCAGTTACTGGACCTAGGGGCATGTGAAAGGTATCTGATATTGTTCCACCAGAAGTTGACTCTCTTTGCTTTATGCTTATGACTGGGAATGCGGTTAGTTTATTGAATGGGACACATTTTCTTGCATTCTGCAAACAAGTATCCGTAACTGTTATGGATTGAATTGTGTTCCTCAGAAGATATGTTGATGTTCTAAACCCTGGTACCTTCAAAACCAAACTCCATGAAGGTTGTCTCCCTTCTTTCTCCAGAATCTTTCACAGTATCTGTAACTTTATATGATCAAAAGGTATTTGTTTGAATGAAAACATTTAGGAGATTTATTGTTGCTGTTAAATGCCATCAAGTCAGTTCCGACCCATAGTGACCCTGTATAGGGTTTCCAAGGAGTGACTGGTGAGCTTGAACCGCTGACCTGAGCTTGCAGTTTAAATGGCTTTGCAGTCTGGCACATTAACCCACAGCGCCACACCAGGACTCCATTTTGAAGAATGGTGTGTATAAAACCAAAGTGTCTTGTCAGTTGAGTTTATTGCACCTAAGGCTTTAGCTCTTTAGAAACATCCAATCATGTGTGATTTTGAGAGGTAACTTCCTGGTAGCGTTGTAGGCAGCCTCCTTGGGCTTCACACTCAGTTTTCAGTTATCACCTCTATCAGAATTACTCCAAATCCACATGTCTGGAAATATATTTCCACTTGATCTCAGCATATTCCCTTGTTTTCAGATTCTATCACCTCAGACGCTGTGTATTGAAAATATTGTCATTGCCTCTGAATCTACTTTACAAATTATCTCTTGAGTCTATCTTAACTACATTGCTAGGGTCACTGCCCACCTCTTGGGAAGAAAGATGCCAGTCATTCACTGATTCACCTCTATCTTTAGTGCTTCATTCCCAACATACTGAAGAGAATCCATGTTACTGTCTTTAAAAATGAAACAGTCACTCATTCATTTAACACCTCTTATTATTTCTAGAAACTGTGCACAACCTGGAAACAGCTAGTGTACTGGAGTTGGTGGAACTCAGAGCTACCCTTTTCTATCTTTATAGGATGAAGGAATAAAATGAACACCACTTCAGAGTCAAGGGTTCTCAAAAACCTCCTCACATCAGGAGACCTGGGCTTAGAGACCCAGGAGAGGTATTTGAGATAGTTCAACCAGGAGTTGTTTCTCTGCACTTCTGTTCCGTAAAACTGGATGAGGACAGTGAGTTAGTTGGTTTCTTCAACAACAGTCTCCTAACTAGATCTTGCATGTTTGCTGCCATGTTAATCATTCTACAAGCTTTATTTGGAGCCTACAGTTTTCTTATGCGGAACTATTGAAACTCTTTATAATCTGACCTTCACTTTAATTTATTCCCACATGTTCCAATCACCTCCTTTTTCAGTCAAGTCATTATTGTTCCTTTAACCTTCATTTTTATTCCTGAAGTGTACCTAGCACAGAATTTAGATTTGGATGGAACATTTAAAAAGGTGTAGCCCAGTCCCTTAATAGTGTCAAAAAGAAAACTGAGATTCATCAGCTGGAAGTCAGAAAGTTCATTCTAAGACCTTTGCTGACTTTTAAGATTCTGTGCAACAGACTTCCATTTTTTTGCTGGGTAGATGTTATGCTTGCATGGCTAGTATGGTTAGCAACAACCTTTATAGCCAGACTAAAGTTTTCTAGTTGAGTGGTGAATTGTGAGTGAGGCCTGATTGAATGAACTAAGGAAAAGGAACTGGGACTGAAAGAGGAAAGAAGGAAGTGGGCTAATGTGAATCATGTTTGAAGATTTGAGTATCTGTTCTCCTGCTCACCCACATTTTGCCACCTGGGTCATTAGAATAGAAGACACCCATTTCAGACTGCCAAATGTTTAACAGTCCAAATCCGTGAACTCATCTCAACACTGAGGAAAACACAAAACACCCACACATGGTTGATTTTTCACTTTTAGCATAATACCCTGGAGGGCACTTACTGGGAGATGGCTGAGCCAGAGCTTAAAAGTCCAATAATTGTTGACTAATGGTGCCTCAGTGGTAATTCCAATATGCCAGTTAATGCATAATGTCTCCCTGCATGAAACCTGATCAAAAAGGTTTAAAGCTGCTTGGTCCCCACTGTTTGCTGAGGACAACATGGGGACCTGAGACCTCAGAAGGAGGGACAGCATGGGTACATTGATTACTGGGCAAGACCTTGTTCATAGAAAGAAGAAAAGAACCAGCATCCTTAGGATGCAGTGCACTGACTGAAGGTGGTGATTCTAACATGATGTTTGAGGGAACTATTTGAAATGATTAAAAAGGCGAGCAGAAAAATAAATAAGGTAAAAGAAAACAGGCTATTCTTTGTTTGAAAACCTTCCCATTAAGAGAGCACAATATTCAACTGCAAACAGGGATCAGCCTCATTAGCAGAAAAGAAAATGGAAATCAACCACAAAGTAAAAGAAAAAGAGCTGTCATTTTCTTTAAGGGACATTATTATGTTCTTTATTGACAGGACAAAAGAACAATAAAGTTAAATTAGAGCAACTATAAGCTTGATAGTTGGTTGAAGGGAAATAGAGCAACCTTGCCATTAAAAGAAGAAAGAAAAAGTCCATCTTTCAATCAGCCTCTGCTGAAGCGGGGACTACTGACCTTCCCCTCATTGAGAGCATTCTTGAGTCTGTTCCAGGGGCAAAATTCTTACCTCATTGATACAATCCAGTAATTTTAAAACTAGAAGTGAGCTTGGTTAATCTTTATGTCAGAGCCTGTTATTTTATAATTGGTGGAACTGATATCTAAAGCAGTTAAGCGACTTGCCCATGCTCACCCAGATTTGAATTCCAAGGTTAAATTCTAGAAATCAGAAAGAATTGAAACTTAAGTTTCTTCAGAGATAAAATGTGGTTATTCAGCCTTATCAGGAAATAATCATTCTAAAAAAGGAATTCATAGCAATTAATCCATCTAGAAATAGTCCCTGGATGGTTCCAGTAATTAATGAGCTTGGCTGTTAACCAAAAGGCCAGAGGTTAGAATTCACTCACAGGTGCTTTAGAAGAAAGGTCTGGTGATTTAGTTCCAAAAATCATACGCTGAAAACCCTAAGTTGAGAACACAGTTCTACTCGGACACACGTTAGGGTCTCCTTGAGTCAGAATCGACTCAAAACAACTAGTCTGGTATAGAATCATTGTAGACTTACATTGGAGAATTCTGAGTGCACCACTTCAGCTCTTATGAACTGAAGTGTCCCACTGCTCTCTAGAGTCTAGGTATCAAACCGTAGAAGAAAAAGCATTGGGAGATCTCCATCCTTCTTCACAATTGTCACCTGGTGACTGTCAACACCTTTGACCCCCACACTATCCTTGTTGGAACAGGAGCAATGCCTCTGTGGTCCCTGTTGTGTAAGGAATGAAGTAAGAAGACCCTCCAAGCTATGAGTGAGTTATGGAACTCTCCCTTATTGCTATGACAGAGTCAAACACCTTGGAAGTGACAAGCTCTCCCTTTAATATATAGTGGGAGTTCAGGCAAAAGGAAAATACAATAATTTTTTAAGCACTTTGGGCCATTTACCTCTCCTGCTTCCCTCCTGGAGAAGTCTGGACACGTTTTTATTTGGAAAGGTGCATTGTGACATTTTATATCATTCCCTGCACCTATTAATAGCTCTGGCTGCCCCAGGTGTTCATTTTCAAAACACCCCGTGAAGGGGGACTTTTGGCAGCCTTACTGCTGCTGACAGCTTCTGGGAAAATGGCAGGTTTTTAATTGATGTATTATGGGCATTGTGCTTTCTCTATCACTCTCTCTTAAAAAAAAAAAAAAAAATTATATATATATGATAGGTTTAGTGTCTTCCTAAGACCTATAGATTTGAATATGTCAATGAATCCACTTTTATTGGAACATGTAGGTTTGTGGCTGACTGAATGATTTTCCAGGTACCTTTTTGTCCCTTTGTGACACTGAGGGTTGAGTATAAACATCTACCTTCTCTCTCTCACACACTTGGAATAACCAATCCTGACGGGAAACAACTAACCACCTGTCTATAGTGTTTTATCAGTACAGCAATCCATAGAAATTCTGCTCAAATTAGCTACCTGCCCATTAGATAATAATTACCAAAAGGATGAAGTTGGAACATGAGGCCAGGAAGCAGAAATGTGAAATACTAGAATTTCTCATTTTAAAGCATCTCTTTGATAGTCCCTGAAGGAAGCATATTTCCTCAGGCCAGCAGGTCCATGGGCACTGGCTGCACAGGCCCTCCCACATAATTCTGGCTTGTTGCCAACTGTGAAGGCAGTGAGGTATTTCTCCAGATCTCAGAGCATCCCAGCTCTGCCCTCAGGCTGACCAGAGAGGCCACTGCTGTGGTGTGGGCTTGCCTGTGGGACTCAATCTAAGGTCTTCACATCTTTCTCCCAGTGCCAATCATAGGGATTCTTACTGCCTCAAATGCCTCAGCATTCTAATAGACTTGTTAAAGTTTCCTTTTTATCTTTTTAATTTTAGTAAATGTATGTGTAACAAACCATTTGCCATTTTAACATTTTTTTTTTTTAATATGTGCAGGTCAATGACATTAGTTACATTCATTTCATCACCATTTCCAATTCTTTCTGTCACCCTTAGCAGAAGCTTTCCCTGCCTTCCCATCTACCTCTTAAATACTTTGCTCTATAAAGGAGCTCTGGTAGCTTAGTGGTTACGAATCGGGCTGTGAACCGCAAGGTCAGCAGTTCGAAACTACCAGCGGTTCCGCGGGAGAAAGATAAGGCGTTCTGCTCCCGTAAAGATTTACAGCCTCGGAAACCCTGTGCAGGGTCGCTATGAGTCGGAACCGACTCCACGGCACTCAACAACAACAACAACATAATGTGCCTATTAGAAATGTTTTACGTAAGTGTAACCTTGTATTATTTGGAATTCTGGTGTGACGCTCTTGAATAAGCACTGGACAGCTAACCACAGGTCAGTGGTTCAAACCCACCAGCCGTTCCTTGGAAACCCTGTACAGGGTCCCTATGAGTCAGTCAGAACTAATTTGATGGCACTGAACAACACCCAGGCCATTGGGTCACTGTGAGTTGTGCATAGGGTCACTATGAGTCAATACCAACTCGATTGCACCTAACAAGAACAAAAACCCATACATCTACTAAAATCATAGGTACACACTTGTACTTTTGTGACTGACTTACTTCACTCAGCATAATGTCTCAAGCAGTCCTGGTGTGGCTCTGTGGATTCATGCGCTTGACTGCAAGGTCAGTTTGAACCTCAAGGTAGGTGGTTCAATCTCACCATCTGCTTCTCAGAAATCCTATACAGGGTAGCTATGAGGCGGAACCAACTCAATGGCACTAAACAACGACTAATGTACTCAAGGTTTATCCTTGACGTAGCATTTATCAATACTTCATTTATCTTTATAGCTGAATAGTATTCCATTCTATGTGTGCATTACTTTAAAAAAAAAAAATCCATTTAATTGACACATCTTTTTTAAAAAAATTATCCAGCATTTAACAGAGAATGAGTAATTAAAAATGTGTAACTTTATGATTTTAGTAAATTTATGTTGCTGTTAGGTACTGTCGAGTTGGTGCTGACTCATAGCAACACTCTGCACAGCAAAACAAAACACCGCCTTGTCCTGTGCCAAGCTCACATTCATTATTATACTTGAGTCCATTGCTGCTGCCACTGTGCCAATCCATCTCGTTGGTGTCTTCCTCTTTTTCTCTAGCCATCTTTACCAAGTTTGATGTCCTTCTCCAGGGACTGAGTCTTCCGGATAATATGTCTGAAGTATGAGAGACAAAGTCTTGCCATCCTGGCTTCCAAAGAGCATCCTGTCTCTACTTCTTCCAACAAAAGGTTGTTTGTTCTTTAGGTAGTCTATGGCACTTCTAATATTCTCTTCGAACACCATAACTCAAATGCATCAATTCTTCTAAGATCTTCTTTAGTCATTGTCCAACTTTCACATGCATATGAGATTATTGAAAATACCATGACTTGGGTCAGGCGTACGTTAGTCCTCAAGCGGACATCTTTGCTCTTCAGCACTTTAAAAAAGGTCTTGGGCAGCAGATTTGCCTGATGCGATACGTCATTCGATTTCTTGTTTGCCGTTTTCATGAGTGTTGATGGTTGATCCAAGAAGAATGAAGTCCTTGACAACTTGAATCTTTTCTCCATTGATAAGAATGTTATTTATTGGTCCTGGTCCTGTGGTGAGGATTTTTGTTTTCTTTACAGAAATGTTCTAGGAGTAGAGGGTAGTATAAGTATAGAGTCCTATACCCATCACTACCCTCTACTCCTAGAACATTTCTGTCAAAGTCCCTTACCTGCCTGTTTGCTGTGCATCTATATTCCCATCCAGTTCTAGGCCTTCACTGTTGTATTCTGTTTCTCTACAAGTTTGATTTTTCTGGAAAATTCACATAAATTATATGTTTATATAATGCAAGTATGATTTGCATTTTTGAGTTTCATTCATAGTGTAGCCTCTATTAGCAGTCTGTGTTTTCATGGTGCTGAGTAAAATTTCATTGTAGGAACATACCACATTTTGTTGAATACCCTTTAGTTGATGGACATTTGGATTGTTTTCATTTGGGGCTGTTATATCTCAATAAACATTCATATATGTTTCTTTGTATGGACATGTATTTCTGCCAGTAACTAGATGCCCATATACTCCGTACTGACTGTTCATTTTTAATGTATTAATTCTAACCTTTACAACAACTAGTGAGGTAGAGATTATTATCAGGAAACTTATAAAGAAGCTACTTATTTAAAGTAATATTTCCGGGATCAAAATTCTGCACATGTTGTTTTCACTTTGCCAGGAAGTTTTTCATTTGTTACAAAAAAGCAGGCGTTTTCTCTGAGGCTTTCCAGCAAGTCCAATTGCCCACCTTCCAACTATAAAAAGCCCCTTGTGTGACCACTGTAAATGGATTTGAGATTTGCAAATCTGCTTTAAGCACAAATTTCACATAAAAATACAGTCTTCTGTCCCCCCCCCATCCAAAAAAAAAAAAAAGCTAAAGAGCATAGAGAGAAACACTGTAAACCGATGATATATGGAGGGGATAATAATCAATGTAATAAAACAAGCTATATGAATGGTTGACTGTGAAGCTGATGATGTGCCCTGTAAACTTTCACTCAATGCAAAATAAAAACATTTAATTAAAAAAAAAAATACAGTCTTCTAAATTAGAGCAGCCCCCAAAGGTCATGTCCAACTCAATTTTAACATTGACACACAGATCAGTACAAACGTATCAATTATCTGCTTTGCTTAATATTAAGGTAGGCACTATGTGGATACAAAAAAATGAATGGTAGGAAGCCACAGCCCTTGAGGGCACTGTGAGGGGAAGGCAAAACTCCTACATATATGTCCAAATTCCATGGAACCAACTACGAATGTAATGAGAGTTTTGATTATTTAAAAACCTGTGCTAGTAGCAAACTACTCACAAATCATGTGACACCTGCAGAATTCTATATAGATACTGTAGGTGCTAAATTACTAATAGAGAGAGAGCTGGGCTTGCTGAATGAAAAAGTGAATCAGGAGCTATTCTGTGAAAACATTCAGCAAATGTTAATATCACTTGACAGTTTTCTTAATTGTTTTCCAGTTTTTTTCCCTATAAAGCTCTGTGTGTGTGTGTGTGTGTGTGTGTGTGTGTCACTGTAGGACAATCACTGGACTGCTAACCATAAGTTAGTGATTTAAACTCACCAGCTGCCCATCAGAAACCTTATACAGAGTCACTATGAGTCAGAACTGACCCAATAGCACATTAAACAAAGAAAATATGTATGTGTACATGTGTGTGTTCTTGCTAGGTTCCAGTGAGTTGGTTCTGACTTGGCAGTGATTGTATACACAACAAAACAAACTACTGCCCAGTTCTGTACCACCCTCACAATTGTTGGGTTTGAACCCATTATTGCCGCCACTTCATCAGTCCAGTATACACAGATACTCATCTCTGTATCCACAATCAGTACTCATAGAAACAGCTCTCATGAAAGTAAACAATGTATTGTGTTAGTAAATCTGCTACACAAGACGTCTTTTAATTCCTCAAGAGCAAGAATGTCAGTTTGAGGACTAAGGTGCACCTGACCCAAGCCCTGATATTTTCAGTTAACCTCATATGCATGTGAAAATAGAACAATGAATAAGAAAGACCATAGAAGAATTGATGCATTTGAACTGTGGTGTTGGAGGAGAATATTAAAAGTACCATGGACTGCCAGAAGAACAAATAAATCTGTGTTTGAAGAAGTATAGCCAGAATGTTTCTTAGAAACCAGGATGGTGAGACTTCATCTCTCATATATGTTATCAGGAAGGACCCTTCCCTGGAGAAAGGACATCGTGCTTAGTAAAGTGGAGGGTCAGCAAAAAACAGGAAGACCCCAATGAAATAGATTGACACAATGGCAGCAGCAATGGACTGAAACATAACAGTTTTGAAGATGGCACAGGACTACTGGGAAGTATTTCATTCTGTTGTGCATAGGGTCACATTGACTAGAAGCAGACTCAGTGGCACTTAACACCAACCCACATGTATATGGGATACGCGATGTCTCTCTTCAATAGGCACTGGACTGCAAAACGCAAAGTGCACTCTTTGAGCCCACCAGGTGCTTCTAGAGGGTCGCTATATGTGTGTATGTATGTGTGTTTGTGTGTATATAATGTGTGTATATATGTGTGGGTATGTGTGTATATATATGTATGTATGTGGGTGTGTATATGTAGGTGTGTGTATATGTATATATAGTATTTATGTGTGTATGTATTATTAATGTATATATGTACGTATACATGTATATGTGTGTATATGTATGCATATATACATGTATGTATGTGTGTGTGTGTATGTATGTGTGGTTGTGTGCCATGGAGTTGGTTCCGACTCACACCCACCCTATATAGGATTTTCAAGGCTGTAAATCTTTACAGAAACAAAAAGCCTTATCTTTCTCCCACAGAACAGCAGTTAGTTTCGAACTGCTGACATTAAGCGTAGTAACCCAACTCATAACTGCAACACTATCGGAGCTCTCTCTCTATCTCTCCATCTAATATATATAAATGTATATAGGTGTATTCCCTCCTTCTTATTGTGTTGAGTCAGTTGCAACTAATTGTGACCCAGTATAGGGTTTCTGAAGAGCAGCTGGTGGGTTTGAACTGCTGTCCTTGTAGTTCACAGTCTAATGTTGATACTACAATACCATTCCAGAAGTCCATTAGAAATATACATAATGAATAATGTTGTAAAGTGTTTTTGAGTCAGTACTGACTCATAGTGACCCTGTATAGGGTTTCCAAGGAGCAGTTCAAGCCAACCTTAAGGTTGAGTATTTCTCCTACTTCACCTAACAAGAACTCCAAATATATATGAGCATACATACCAGCTTCCATCAGATCAATTCTGACTTATGGCGACTCTAAGCATATCAGAATAGAACTGTTCTCTGAAGGTTTTCAGTGACTGATGTTTTTAGCACTGGATCACCAGGGCACCCCAGGGAAACTTGAACCTCCAACCTTCCCATTAACTATCTGCATCGCCCAGAAACGAAACACACACACGTATGTATATATACCCACTTGCCACTTATCAACATGGCTATGTTCCAAACACCAGATTGTTATGTGAAAACTGGCGTTATGTGAGAATGGAGGATAACGACATCATTACATAACTACCAGAGCACATCATTGTGTAACTGCCAAACTACAGAGATTCCTGGCATATCCAAGTTGGCACATAATTGTAATCATCACAGCAAACATTATTCTCACCTCAAACCTTGGTGCCCCTTGCTGCCAAACACTTAAAATCTACTACATAGATGGTTAGTAAACAAAACCATCTATGTAGTAGATTTTTTACTAATGTTGCAAATGCAAAATGTCGGATAACAAGATAGCTGGTAAATGAGGAGTTCGATGTATATTTGTTGTTGTAAGTTGCGGCTAAGTTGATCTAACTCATGTTGACCCCATATGTGCAAAGGTGAATGTGAAGTGCACAGTTACAACATTGAAACTGTGAGAAACACTACAGGAAATGGAGAGTATCAAGGGAGCTATTATAAGTCTGTCATGGGCAGAAGGCTTTGAGTTTATGCTCATCTTTGCATTAAAACAAAAATAAGAAAGGAAAAGAAAAAACCCTTTTGAGTGAGAAATAATTGACAGGGGCCAACAATTACATTCTGATAACAGAGTAGGGGACTGCCAAGAGAAATGGAGAGAAATAACAACGTATAAAGCACTCCTTCTGTGTCCTTTTAAAAATGGTCTGCAAATCTTTCATAAAGGTGGGCAATTTCTCTATCAAGCCTGAGCAACCTAATATATCAATTCTCCATTTTCCCTGCCCACGTTAGTGATAACATATCTTCCATTAACCTATGCTGAAAGAGCTATTTCTATTCTAAGAATCTATTTGCATTCCCCTATAACTTTCTTAAAGATATGCCTCTAGGCTGTAATACCTCAAGCTCATATTCAGTTGAAATGTGAATACTTTTTCCAAATTTCAGTAACATCGGTGGGGACTTTTCTGAGTCATTTGATCATTGGGGGCGGGGAGACCAAGAATGCTTTCCCTTGAGGAAAAAGAAGCAAAGCATCCTTTTCATCTGAAAGGATGAAATCTGAATTTGTTTTTTTGTTACTTGTCTTGGATTTGATCTTCAATGTCAACTGTATCCTCTGACTTCTATTTTCAGTTATTTCATGAACTAGAAAAACATCAGGTCATCTTAGTTCTGAAACTTCCTTAAATAATTGTATCTTCCTGTTTTTTTATAATCTTAAGTGACACACTAGATTATATTTCTACTTTCTCCTTGCTTAAGCAAAGCTCTGTATATCCTCAGTTTTTGGTGCGCAGCTCCTCTTGAAATCTCTCCGGCTAATTCTTGTTACTTTCCTGCTGTCAGAAAACTTTAGTTATGAGATCATTTTTCCTTAAAGATCCCTAAGATGAAACTCTAGTTTTACCTTTCTTAATCTCCACACTCCATCAAATTTGTTTTTTGAAAATATACTAACTTGTACCATTTTCTACTGAAGAGATACTTGTCCATTTTCTTTCAAGTGCCTATAATCATTAAGAGAAGAATTTCCCATTCATCAGTCTCATATTTTTCTTTAATCATCTTCACTGGTAAGAATATATACAGTTTATTCTATGCCAAACGTTGGATATATTATGTTATGGTCTGGATTGAAAATCTTTTATAATTCCATAAAACCACTTTAAAAGTTGTAATGTGTAAACAAATTTAAATATATAAAAACTGCTGGGTTTTCATTATAAGGACATACAACATTTTTGTATATGTGCCTTCATTTCTTTCTGTTTTTTAAGAATTCATCATATAATACTGATTTCATATGTCTTTTGAAATAATTGAGCATCAGTTTTATCATAACAGTGGAAAAGCTGAGGCAAACAGGGGGGAAATGTTCTTTGGTACAACTGTACAAGGTATTGGGTACTGGTATAACGCTGTAGGATAAGCGCTGGACCACAAGGTTGGTTTGAACCCCAAGGTCGGTGGTTCAAAATTATCAATCACTCTTTGGAAACCCTGTATAGGGTCCCTATGAGTTGGACCCAATGGCACTTACATCAACAACAACAACAAAGTACAAGGCATAGAATCCTGGTGTGGCACTGTAGGATCAGCACTAGACTGTTAACCACAAGGTAAGTGGTTCAAGCTCACTCCCCACTCCTTGGAAACCCTACAAGGGGTTGCTGTGAGTCAGAACTGACTTGACAGCACTAAACAGCAACAAGATGCAAGGAAGTCATCTTGGAAGACAAATCTAGCCATTGACAGCTATTGAGAACCCTGCAGGGCCGCCCGTGAATCAGAGTCGATGTCCAGTGTGTTTTAATTTGTTGTTTTTGTTATTGTTTTAGACCTCACATCTCTTTAGACTATGCATGTAATACCAATAAAGAGATCCCTCCTGTTAAACTTTTTATTCATTTATTTTATTGAGAGAGAAGATATGGGGAGGAACTTGGATCTGGAACTATGATTCATAGCTACAATGTCAATTCAGATACAATCATCATCAACAGGTCTCTGTTTGCTTTAAATAAATGTTTCTTTTCCTTTTTATTTTTAAGGTAAAAGGTATAAGGTAGTGAATTTCAGGACTGAGTCAGTATATACTGGGAATGGTATTGATTATCAGAAGAACTCTTGTTAAGTTCTGTCGCATCAGTTACAACTCATGCAACTCTATATAAGAATTCCAAGGACCAACTGGTGGGTTTGAACTGGCAACATTGTGGTTAGCAGTCCAGTGCTTCTTCTACAACTACATACCCTGACTCCTGCGAGGGGAAAATGAAACAAATGACAAGATTAAAAGATGAGGCAAAGCTCCCAGCAGAGGAGTTCCATGTATAATAGGTGTTACATGGACATAATTTCTCCATGCCTGTGCACTTTGCTGTGCTCCTAGTCCATCCAGGATGTCGGATGTTTCAGTTGCTGTCCCTGTAAGCCTACTAACCGAGAGATCTTCAAAGCTCTTGTGGCACCAAAGAGTGTGTGGTGGGTCTGATTCTCAGAGTCCATGTCTTCCTTCTTGGTGTACTGCATGGTCCTGCAATAGCCCCGCTCTTGTGACCCCATTGTTTTGAAGTTGTGAGCCGTGGTATCATGGGAATGAAAGTGGGTTCCTCTGCAATGAGCTGATGTTTTCTCTGCTAGGATGAATGATATATCACAGGGCTGATATGATCAAGGATGGTTGACTGTGACTTCCATAGCACAGTCTGTCGAAGGAATATGCCTACATTCAGTCTTCTCTCTATACCACTGGGAGACATTTAACCTATTATCCAAAGGTACCAGTTTGTCACTGAAATGCACCCTCCAACCTTGATCCTTAAAAAACACAAACAGACACACACACACAAAGAGATAATGGACTATTTACATAATATGGCAAATATTCAATTATCTTTGTATATATACGTATGATATATGTATATACATATGTATATATGTGTGTGTGTATATATATGTGTGTGTGTGTGTGTTGTTGTTGTTGTTAAATGTCGTTGAGTCAATTCTGACCCATTGCAACCCTGTATAGGGTTTCTGAGGAGTGGCTGGTGAGCTTGAACCACCGACCTTGCATTTCAAACCGACTTTGCAGTTCAGCGCATTAACCACAGCAGGTTTCTAAGGGTCAGAACAAACTCGAAAGCATTTAACTATACACACACACATACTTCAATATATACATACATATACATGCATACATATGTCGTTGTTAAGTGCCGTTAACTTCGTTCTGACCCATAGCGACCCTGTACAGGGTTTCCGAGGCTATAAATCTTTATGGGAGCAGAAAGCCTCATCTTTCTCCTGCGGGACAGACAGCTGGTAGTTTCGAACTGCTGACCTTAAAGTTCGCAGCCTGATTCGTAACCACTATGCTACCAGAGCTCCTTTGCATACACACACACACACACACACACACACACACACATATATATATACACACACATACACAAACATACATCTATATATGTACATATATATACATATACGCATATGTTTGTTGTTGTTGATAAGTGCCATGGAGTCAGTTCTGACTTATAGCGACCCTGCACAGGGTTTCCAAGGCTGTAAATCTTTACGGGAGCAGAACGCCTCATCTTCCTCCCATGGAACCGCTGGTAGTTTCGAACTGCTGACCTTTCGGTTCACAGCCCGATTCGTAACCACTACGCTAATAAATATATAAGTATATATTTTTATTGCATATTTTTTTATATATTTATATTGCATACACACATACATATATGTATGCAAAGGAGCTCTGGTAGCATAGTGGTTACAAATCGGGCTGCTAATCTCATGGTCAGCAGTTCGAAACTACCAGCTGTTCCATGGGAGAAAGACGAGGCTTTCTGCTCCCATAAAGATTTACAGCCTCAGAAACCCTGTACAGGGTCGCTATGACGGCACATAACTGTGTGTGTGTGTGTGTACACACACACACACACACACACACACACACACATATACGTGGAGTCCTGGTGTGGCACCATGGGCTAAAGCGTCACACTACAAATTGGTTTGAACTACAAGGCCGGTGGTTCAAGCTCACCAGCTGCTCCTTGAAAACCCTATACAGGGTCGCTATGTGTCAGAATCGACTCAATGGCATACAACATATGTGTATGTGTGTATGTGCCTGTGTGTATATGCATGTGTATGTATATGTATGTATGTGTATATATGTGTGTATGTGTATGCATATGTGTCTATAAGTATATGTATATGTATTATGTGTTGTTATTGTTAAGTGCTGTCAAGTCGGTTCCGACCCATAGCGACCCTG
>NW_006408589.1:13246236-13263908 GCF_000296735.1 Chrysochloris asiatica | reverse complement strand
CATATATACATATACACACTATATATATATATATATATACACACACATATACACTATATATCTATCTATATGTATGTATATATGTGTATGTATATATATATGTATGTGTATATATGTATATACATGTATACATATAATGACATCTATAGGAGCCCTGTAGGATAAGCACTGGACTACTAACTGCAAAGTCAGTAGTTCAAAACCACCAGCTGCTCCTTGGAAATATTTTACGGGGTCATTGTGAATCGGAACCAACTGGAAAGCATTCAACAACAGCAACACACACACACACACACACACATATATATAATAATTGACTGATGAGTAAGAAAGTTTCCGCCATCCCCTCCACCCACAATAGACCTGCAGTGTGCCAGCATAGACTAAGCACTCCACTGCAAGGTCAGTTTGAACTGCAAGATCAGTGGATCCATTCACTAATTTCTCCTCAGGAGCCCTATACAGAGTTGCTTTGAGTGGGAACCAACTCTAGGACACATAACAACAACTGTGCTATTTTATTTCCAGGAGGAAGATACTATTTTTCCTTTTTGGCATGGCTTTCTAGAAGGCTTCAGAAAGCTTACGACATAATATTTTCTGATGTGATTATATGATATTCCACTAGTGTATCAGGGAATATGCTCTGGGAAGGTCTTTGGAGAAAATTTATGGGATACGATGACAGCATGTACTATGAGGTGGACCTGCCTTGAATATCATATCAGGGGAGGCTTCCCTAAAGAAGCGAGCTGATTTATAGACTATGACTAGCGAAAGGAGTTGGGGAAGGGAGGTAGGTAAAGCAGTATTTGTGAATTGGGAGGGGAAACCATGTATTTTAGAAGCTGAATAAAAAGGACAAAAGTTGCTGGTAGACAGAGAGGGCCGGAGAAAGTATAATAGATAGTAAAAATGGGCAAAGGCCAGACCTTATCAATATCTGTTGGCCAGGTTGAAGGCCTGTGTACTGCATGGTCAGAAAAATGGGAAACCCATGAAGAACTGTTAGGAAGGAGAGTGTAATGGTTGGGTTTGTTTATACAGGATGATTTGCTTGCCATATGCTAATGGATTAACGAGAGAAGGGAAAAGTGATACTGGAAGAACCCATAAAAGGTTGTCACATAGCATATGATGCTATGATGACAGAATAGAAGAATCATTTGTCTTTACCACTTGGGAGTTTACAATCTAGTTAGGAAATAGTCTTAAATGTACCCAAGATTATTATAGTGTAAAATGTGTTAGTGCCACAGGGGTAAAGATACAGTGAAGAAAAGAGAAATTTCTCTCTTAGTAGATAAAATCAAATAAGTATCTATTCACATACTGAGTTGTTGTTAGGTGCCATCAAGTCAGTACTGAGTCATAATGACCCTATGCTCAACAGAACGAAACACTGCCTGGTCCTGGGCCAACCTCACAATTGTTGCCATGCTTGAGCCCGTGGATGCTGCCACTTTGTGAATCCATCTCACTGGGGGTCTTCCTCTTTCTCTCTGATCCTCCACCTTACCAACATGATAATCTTTCTCCAGTGATTGGTCCCTCCTGACAATATGTTCAAATATTGATTAGGATCTAACAATTTGAATTACCGCAAGTGTGTTCTGGTATTTGGGCTTTATTTATAATTGTTTGCTTCTAGAATGCATTTGTTTCCTAAGGCTGGTTTAACAAAATTGACCAAAGTGAGGCCCATAAGAGTAGAAATGTATTGTCTCACAATTCTGGAGGCTAGTAGGTCAAATTTGTTGGCAGGTGTGTTCTCTCTGAAGGCTGTAGGGGAAGTTCTTTTCTTTCTCTCCCCGCTTCTGGTTGCTTCAAGTTTCTTGACTTACAGTTGCAGTATACTTCTGTCTTCATGTGTCTGTCTTTCTTTGTCTGCCTCTCTGTGTCTCTAAGCAGCCTCTTTTATGAGGACACCACTCAGACTGCATTGAAGCATGTCCTACTCCAGTATGATTCAAGTTAACTGGTAACATCTTCAAAGACCCTTTTCCCAAATAAGATCACATTTGTGGTACCAGAGCATAACACTGCAATATCTTTGGGGATAATGCAATTCAATCCATAACTCTGAATAAGAAGCTAATTTTTAAAGTAGGTCTCCTAGTGCATTTTCTATAAAGGTGCACACACACACACACACACACACACACACACACACACACACACGAATACAAACATTTCGTATCCAGGCTCATATTATCTTACTTAAGCTAATAGAAAGCCATTTTCATTAATTTCCTTTTAGAAATGAGTATGTGAATTCCCCATTCCTTGTTCCGGTCATCTAACAATCAGTACTACAAATAGGAATTAGAAACAAGTTCTGTTATTCGGAGGACATATTGTAACTATGTAACGGTATACATACACACACACACACACACACACACACACACACTCACACACTCAAAGTACTCTGCAAATGATGATGGCTTGATGCAGTTACCCTAAGAAACTTGGAATTGTTTTAGAAAGACTTATACAAAGTTCTCCTACAACTCTTTGGAGCCTTTTCTTAAAACATCTTTATGGGCACTCTCATTATCATTTTTCACTGCCCACACCTACACAGCACTATTTCAGTGGAGGTGGCTGATCAAGTGTACCCACGTGCTGTGATTGAAAATCTGCCAAGTTACACTGGCAATTCTCTTCAGCAAAGAAACGGATTGGGTTATGCCAAGATCATCAGGAAGAAAAATGTTCAGTTGGTCATGTAGAGAGGATTGGGAAAGTTCTAGCCCTTGATTTCAGATTGGCTCAACTCCCAGATCTGCCACTACCCACCTAAGTGTGACCTTGGATAAGTCATTTAAGGTCTCTGAGTTTCTTTGGAAAAATGAAGTGTTTAGATCGACAGATCACCCAGATATTTTATAAAATTCATTCCAAATATAGATGTTCATCCTGCAGAGCCATAAACTGATTTTTCAGAAGGTTCTTCATCCGAGGGTTAATTGCAGGCTTTTAATGATATTCGGCCATGCATTACAGTCCTGCTTTGGTACTATAGGATAAAACACTGGACTGCAAGGTCAATTTGAACCACAAGGTCAGAGATTGATCCTCACCAGCCCCTCTGTGGAAACCATACACAGGTACCAACTCAATGGCATTTCACAACAAAATAACAACATTCCTTACAGAGTGTTTGATTGTGTTCCCATTAGTGATGTCAGTGGACAAAAAGACCCAAAGAAAGAAAACTTCTTTATTTCTCTGAGTGTCTGGGCCAAGATCATGGGTGACTATTTGAATATGAATGTCGGCTAGACCTGTAAGCCTCTAAAGTTGAAGAAATCTCATGTCTAGACTAAGAAAGATATTTATTAGTCTTCTGCAGCTCTGCATTCTTAGACCACACCTGAGAAATTATGTCCCATTTGGGATGATGCAGTTTAGGGATGTTGACAAATCTGGAGGCAATCAGAGAAAGGTAACGAAAATGAAGTAAAATCTGGGGAAATCAGGTTACAATAATTAGAAAGGCTTGACCTTGATAATATTTAGGGATACATTACCGCTGTCTCAAATATTGTGAAAGAATATTGGGGCAAGAATGAGACTTACTTTGGATGAATGTGTATTTCTTAATAGACTAGGGATGTAGACATCATTTGACATTTCAGGGAGCTTAGTATGGTCTCATGGTGAAGAAGAAACTCCAATAACAGAATCTACCCAAGGATGGAAGGGGACATAACAGGAAGAGACTTGTTAGGTGCGGTCGAGTCAGTTCCCACTCATACTGACTTTATGCACAACAGAACGAAACACTGTCTGGTCCTGTACCATCCTCATAATTGTCATGTTTTAGCTTACATATAAATAATAAAAGCTATTAATATTTGGTTTTGATGGTAAGTGCTACCGAGTCAGATTTAACTCATAGCAACTGGTGTTGAGTTTTTGAAGCTGTAAGACTTTGCAGCAGCAGAAAGCTTCATCTTTCTCCAGTGGAGCAGCAGGTAGGCTCGAACTACTGACCTTGTGCTTCAAATTCCAGCGCTTATCTGCAGAGCAACTACAAGGCAATACTTCAAGAATTCTTATGTGTATTAACTCAGCCATCATAAAAACTTTTTGAGATAGCTTGCACCATTGCTATTAAGTGCTGTTGAGTTGGTTTTGACTCATGTTGACCTTATATTAGGGTTCAAAGGATGGCTAAGCTTCGTCTCTCCTACTTTGGACACATTGTCCAGAGAGAACAGTCGCTGGAGAAGGACGTCATGCTGGGTAAGGTGGAGGGTCAAAGAAAAGGAGGAAGACCCCCAACGAGATGGATCAGCCAGGTGGCATCATTGATGGCGTCAAGTGTGGCAGCGGTAGTGAGGTTGGCCCAGGATCGGACATTGTTTCATTCTGCTGTGCATGGGGTCGCTATGAGTCGGTTCCGACTCGATGGAACCTGACAACAACAACAAGAAGGATGGCTAGTGAGTTTGAACTGCTGACCTTATAATTAGCAGTCCAGTGTTTATTGTACAGCACCACACTAGGATTCCCAAATCATTATTACCATATTATAGAGAAAGAAACGGAGAACCACTTGATGAAGAGCACACAATTAGTAAATGGCAAAACTGGGATTTGAATCCACTCAATTTGACCTTTGATTTCAGTGCTTTAGTGGCACTGCTATATGTTGCCTCTAGGTGGTCATCTGTTGGAGTCACTGGGTGGTGCCACAGGTTGATGCACTCAGCCGCTAAAACGGTCGAAGTTTCAAGTTTACTCAGAGGTGACTTAGAAGAAGGATCTGACAGTCTTCTGAAAAATCAACCACTGAAACTCCTGTGGGGCGCAGTTCTACTCTGACACGCTGTGAGTTGCAGTCAACTCATTGGCAACTGCTTTTGGACACCAATAAGAGGTACTATAAGGATCTCTGGTAGTGTAGTGGTTACGAATCAGGCTAGTAACCTCAATGTCGGCAGTTCAAAACTAGCAGCCATTCCATGGGAGAAAGATGAGACTTTCTGCTCCTGTAAAGATTTACAGCCTCGGAAACCCTGTGCAGGGTCACTATGAGTCGGAACCGACTCCACGGTACTTAACAACAACAAGAGATGCTATGAATTGTTATTTCTGCCCTGAGTCTCCTTGGGTGGTGGTGGGGGGGATCTTTGAAAGGCCCACCAGTTCTCTGATTCTGTGGTGGTACATCACATATGCAGAGGTGCCTCCCTTCCTGCATGTGCTTTGCTGAGTCACTGATGTGAATTCTTTAGACCCAGTCAAACTTTTCTTCTGAAGACATGCATTGGCATCAGTTAGCTTTCCCAAGTCACCCAGAGTCAGGGTTCACTGTTTCCTGATAGAATGTTCTCTTTCTGCCATATTGTTTTCATCCACTTCCACAGCTATGCCATGGCATTCATTTAAAAAAAGAAAAATACCAATATCCAAAAACCTTGTAGGGAATAAAACTCCACTTTCTACATATATGATCTTATGATTAGACCTTCAATCCAGATAGATGGAGAGCTGTTTATCCTCTTCCGCATGAGAAACTGTACTTATGTGGATGTTTGAGGGAGGTCTTGGCTTAATCAGCCCTTTGCACTTTCAGAAACACAACAAGAAATGGGAAGTGCTTTCCAGTACAGGAAAGGAAAGAGAATCCCTTTCAGACTTGATAGAATCTATCTGAAGCTAACTGACCAGGAAAGAGAGCGGGCATTCCTTACGCAGATGCTTTAAAATAATTCGACAACAGGTAGTTAAAATGTAAGTATGCCATGCTGTCAATCACAGCTCATCCTTCTGGATTTTAACGCTTGTTTTACTTGAGGGAAGAGGATATTTGAACATTCTATGACATCCGTCAACAGGAATGTGCACATGGTTTCAAATAAGGGTTTTCAGCCTTCTGAAACCAATTACTTCTGCCTAAGTGGAAATGCCAAAGCAGAGATGTGTCAGGAACGAAGAGACTTTTTTAAAAAATTAAATGCACACACTGATGCCATGAAACAACAGAAACCATGCATACACACACACACACACACACAAACACAAAACCCATTTTAAGAGAGATTTCAAAAAATCTGTGTCAAACAATGTTAACCTAGAGAGATGCAGAAATGTCAGACACATTACATGGACAGGGTGTGCGGTTGGCATTTGGCTGCCAGCAGGGGAGTCGTCCTCCCACAACTGATTCCTCAGGAACCTCACGCTGAGTCTGTCTACAGGGAAGGGAGAAAAAAGGGAGGAGGGGGAGAGCAGATATTGCTTATTATGTTTTTACTTCCCAGCTGGAGGAGGTCTCAGCTGTGTCAGACAGGGAGTGCTGGTGACTGTAGTTAGAAGGAAATACAGGATGAGCATCCCATTCCAGCTTGTGTCCGTGATGAGCCGGCACCTTCTGACCATTAGTGTTGTTGGCACCACCAAAGGCAAGCAGGCCGTCTCTGATGGCGGCTCATCTCTGCTCCACCTCAGCCCGTGTGTTCTCTCCATGGAAAGGTTGTGATGGAGTCTCTGGGTAAGCAGGCTGGACATGCATGCAGACTGAGCTCTTTGAGGACCTTTGCTAATTGAGGAGGAGTTGGAGTATTTCCTTTAACCCTTCATTGGGTATTTAGAGAAAGACAGAAGACAGACCGTGAACTGTCTGATTTCACACTGCAGCTCTCCCCCAGTAGTTGTGAATTCTTTGCACTGAGTAGATAGGTCTAATTCCATCCAGGCTGTCAATCTCAATTCTTTCTGCTACCTCCATGATGACGGCCAGGTATGTCACCAGAAAAATATTCTGTGAAAATAGATTTAAAATGGGATTTATTAACTGTAAACATCTGTTAAGTCAAGCATCCTGTGTCTGATGCCAAAATATTCTTTCAAGTTATTCAGTCTACATCTGTCACGTTTTTTTCACCCTCCAGAGACCTATTTGTGGTAGCACTCTATGTACTAATGAAAGTGTGTGGTTGGCTTTACCCTTTATTGGTGGCTTTATGTTAAGATGTTTGAAAAACAGGCATAACAAGGAAGAGAGAGGGAGAAGATTGATTCTGTTAACCAAATTGCTTTAACATGTAGATTACTACTGCTGTTTGTATCAAGTATATAGTACGCCAACCAGATTTTTAAGAAGCTCCTAGCTCTGGTAGCGTAGTGGTTACGAATCGGGCTGCGAACCTTAAGGTCAGCGGTTCGAAACTACCAGTGGCTCCGCGGGAGAAAGATGAGGCTTTCTACTCCCGTAAAGATTTATACCCTCGGAAACCCTGTACAGGGTCGCTATGGGTTGGACTCGACTCGATGGCACTTAACAACAACAACAACAACAAAGTGGCTTCTGCTGCAGGTGGCTTGGTTTACTGACAAATAATCAGGTGTACCGTTTTCCTGGTGTGGCACCACAGGATAATCACTTGACCTCAAGGTCAGTTTGAACCACAAGGCCGGTGGTTCAAACTCACCAGGCGCTCCTTGGAAATCCTATATGGGATCGCTATGAGTCAGAATGAACACGAGGGCACTTAACAATGATGACAACAAACATTTGCCTTCAAATGGTCTGCTGCTGTCAAATCAGTTTAAGAAGAGGCTTAATAGTTTATTGCATTTTTGGAGTCACTCCTGGCTTACAGGGAGTCCTGGTGTTGCACTTCAGGTAAGCACTGGATTGCTAACTTTAAGCTCAGTGATTCAAACCCTCCACCAGCACCTCCATAGAAACTCTACACAGGATTGCTGTGAGTCGGAACCAATTCAGCCACACTTAATAATAACAACATGGTTTATAAAGTTATTGTTGTTGTTATGTGCCGTGGAGTCCATTCCGACTCATAGGGACCCTGTACAGGGTTTCTGAGGTTGTAAATCTTTACGGGAGCAGAAAGCCTCATCTTTCTCCCGCGGAGCTGCTGGTAGTTTTGAACTGCTGACCATGAGATTAGCAGCCCAATTTGTAGCGCTTATATTACCTAATTGAGCTCATCTTATTATAATACTCTTTTAATAATATCAGGAACTCTTTTTTTAATGTGGAAACTAAGGGCAAAGGACTTGTTCAAGATCACACAGTTAGTAAGTAAGATATTGGTATTTTAACTTCTTGTCTTAAGGTTTGACTTCTCTGACCCATCTGAATTGTAGCTGGCATGGATTATAACACATACTCTTAGAGGTTCTTAATTCCATGAGGCCTTGTGTTTTTGTTTGTTTTACCTTGCTTTTTTTTTTTTGGCCATTTTTCCTTCTCTTTTGCCCAATTCCATTTAGCTTTTCAAGAGGCACAGTTGAGAAGTAGATCAAATTCAACCTGAGCACGTTCACCTCTCCCCCACTTCACCAACTTTGCCTGCTTCCTAGGTTTAGGATTTCTGTGACCACACAGGTTCTCATTTCCTCTCACTTCAGTAGAAAATCATCAAGGAATCTGGTAAAGAGTTAATATTATCTCTCATGGGTCTAGAGAATGGAAAGGAATGATTGGCTAATGGTCAATTTCATATACACTTATTTGAGGTGAAGTGATACGGTGTGCTAGGAGAGCCCTTCAAATAGCCTTCAAAACAGGGTATCACAGCTCCTTTGATAATAAGCAAATATGTCACTGAAGCTAGGGATGCTATCATGCCCAGATCTACTACCTATTCTGACAGATTCAATGTTCTCTGAAGAATTGGCAGCCAGAGACCTTGAGAACTAGAAATAGCTCATCAAGTACCTTGTAAAGGATGCTTAGACATGCTTCTATACAACTTAGGGGATGTAGTCCCTTCTTCCCACCTCCAGCCCCTTCATTCTGCCATCCAAGCCCATGTCTTCAAACACTCTGCATTGAGTGACAAACAACATGGTGGCCACAGGTTCTACGTGAGAACACAGGGGGACTTGACATGTTCACGATATAGACTCCCATGAAATGTGCAAGGCATCGCCCATCGATGTTACCATATGTACTTGGCACCACTTTCTCCTGTACCTTTCCTTCTGCTTCACAAATAGAGAAAATGATTTTCCTTTATGTATTTCCTTTGTCAGGACCATTTTCATACCTTCAGTCATTATTCTTAAACTGTTTAATATTGCCCTGATTATTTTCTGGTACAAGCAAATGCCCTCTCTCCCCAGGCACATTCTGCATTCATGCTTCCATCAATACACAAATAAGGAAGTCATGCATAAACTCACTATAGTTTGCCTTGTGTGGGCATAGGTCATTTTTTAAAGTCTTTCTTAAAATCTTTTGGGAAATAGATGGAGGATGCCTAGGGTGGATTCATGAAACCTTAAAATACCAGAGTTGGGAGGTAGCATAAATTGTGTGTGGTCCAATTGTCTCATTATAGTGATGAGAAAATTGAGTCCCAAGGGCTTGAGATTTGTCCCAGTTTATTATGATGGTGACTACACTGTGTATTTTTGTTTGCCCTTCACATCCACCTTGATCCTTTGAGAACTTGTTCCATGCCCTGAACACAGCTGCATCCATGGGTTCTCTTGTCTAGTAGTTGCCAACATTGTTTAATCAGTGGAAGGAGATCAGAGTGTGGAGGAGAGAGAGGCAGGGGTACTATTGTGACCCATCTTCCTTCTTGACATAGTACCATGGCTGGCTGTTTTCATAAACCTGAGTTACAACCTCTCCGTACCGTTTTCTCTCTTTGGGTTCTTCTAATTGTTCCTTCCCTTCATCCCTACTTTGTTAGCCTTGGTATGCTACCTCATCCTTTCTGGTCTTCCTAAACCCTACCCACAAGTTTTTAAACAGTCCCCTTAATTGTTGTTAAATACCGTTATGTCGTTTCTATCCCCAAATTTTATGTAGCATCTACTTTAATGCTAAGGTCTTGACTGATACAGCAACCAACCCAAACCACTTGTCCTGGAGTTAATTATGACTTATGGTACCAAGGGGTGTCTGAGTATAACTGTGCACCATAGAGTTTCCAATGACTGATTTTTCAGTAGTGTGTCACCAGGCCCTTCTTCTGAAATGGGTCCTCCAATATTTTAGTTAGCAGCCAACCATATTAATCATTTGCTCCATCCAGGGACCCTATAGCCTAGCAAGTTCTCCATCTTCTGACTCCTACTGTCTTATTCTTCCCACCATTCTACTTTTACTACAGGTAGCTTAATACTTTTTTTACAATATAAATACATCTGTTTTATAAATGCATAATACTTTCCCAAGGGGGTATCAGTAATATGCAGTAATTTTAAAAACATAGATTCAAAGTCTTGAATTCAAATCCCAGTTCTGTGACTCACTGGCACTTACTGGACTATCAAGCTGCCTAAGCTCATTGTATCTCCATATTATCTTTCTTTTGTAAATATAAGGCTATTGTGGAGTCCTGGTGTGGTGCTGTAGGATAAGCACTGGACTGCTAATCTCAAGGTTGGCAGTTCAGACCCACCAGCTGCTCCTCAGAAACCCTATATAGGGTCAGTATGAGTTGGAACAAACTGGACTGCCCTTAACAATAACAATTATGAGTTCATTGAAAGACTTTAGCACAAATTCTTGTTCAATATAAAAAGTTCATAAAGCTCATGGTAAGAGTTCCATGAATGTTAGCTTTGTAAGTATTTGCTGTTTGTTAGAACTCACATTCAGTGCATGGAAACATTTTTTAGGATCCTCTAAGTGGAAATTTTTTTCAGATTTCTCCAAGCCTTGTATTCTGTCATAAAATTTCATGAGGATACAGTCATCAGTTCCCAGGAACATTGAAGAACGATGGGGGAGGTGGGTATGTGAGTCACAGGGATGCGAAGATGGATGGGACAGGAATGTAGACAGTGCAGTGCTGGACATGCCTGGATGCGCCAGGGAGCCAGGATTCTCTTTGGAGGGATATGAATCAGCCTCCTTCCAATAGAGTGGGTGTCCAGTTCCTGACCAGATAACCTGATAGAAGACCCTGGAATCTCCTGCCCCATGAATCTATCATTAAGTGATAACAGCCTTAACCAAATATGCCCGGAAGCCTTCATAAACAATAGTCTAACTTAAGCAGTAAAGAATGTTTGCCTTGAGCATTGTGCTTTTTTGGAAATTATCTATATGGGATGAAACTGAGAACAGCAATAAAGAAGAGATAGATTTAGGGGGCTATGCAGGAAAGGATGAGAATGTTTGCTCTACATGAATAATGTAATTGCTATCACTAAATTGTACATGAAGTAATTGTGATTAGCTGTATATTTTGCTGTGATGATTTTCAACAACAGTAACAAAAAAAAAAGTGAGAAAGAGCATGAGAATACCCTTGAACCTGGAAGTTCTGCTACAGTAATGATGCAAGGGATGGTTTTCAAACAAGCTGTTGAGCCTCCACCTGGAGTCAGTATTTCTTTAGTTGCAAAGTGTGAAGCAAAGTGCCAGGTACATTTTGTTTTTCACAAACATATGTTTCCTTCTGAGTCTTTGATTCTGAGTTTTTGATGAGTATTCTGAAACAAGAAATTGATTACATTTGAGCATTGTTTCCCAGGTACCCGCTGAGTAAATGCAGACTCATGGAGTCTCCACATGTGTGTCAGAGTAAGACTGCATCAGAGTAGGGTTTTTAGTGGTTGTGCTCTTTCAGAAGTAGTTCACCAGGCTTCACTTCTGAGGCGTCTCTGGATGAATTTGAACCATCCATCTTTTGGTTAGTAGTTGAGAACTAAACTGGAGGATGTTGTTGTTGGTGTTACCTGCTATCGAGTCAGTTCCATCTCACAACTACCCTGTCAAGGGTTTTCTGAGGGCCAGCTGGTGAGTTTGAACCACTGACCTTGTGGTTCAAACCGACCTTGAGGTCAAGAGCTTATTCTAGAGCACCACACTAGGACCCCTGGAGGATAGTTGAAGATGTTTGGGAAGAGGAGCTAGAACCTCCGAAATGAATTTGTTCAGGTAGAATGTGACATGCAGCTTTTTACTGATTAAAACACTGTGAGGCACATTTTATCTTCAGTGGCTTTGTTTCTTGTCTCTCTTGAGGACCTGGTAAATAGTGGCGTCTGTTACCTGTGCCCAGTAGTGTCTCTTCTATCATTAAATAGGAAACTGTGCCATGACTCTGAAAGAAAGAGAAATAAAGTCATTCCATGTCTTCTTGTTTAGGACAGTGTCAACTCTATGTTATTACTTTATGTCAGACAAGAGCAGAATTTAATACACAGTTGGAGGGCTTGTGAACATAGGAGGAAGTCCACCGTGTTTGTCTAGTCACTGTGAGTTAGATTTCAGTCCTAACAGCCAACTGTAAGCAGCCCAGGCTTATCTTACTTGTTCTCTCGCTCCTTGTTTTCTCTTTTGCCTTTTTTAGAATTTTGATTTCTGGCCAAGAAGATCATTACCCCTAGAGCCAACAGCCAGTTTGAGTATAAATATGCCTCACTGCCAACTCTTGTAAATAAATAAGTGCTGGTACCTAGAGAGAGTGTTCCACCCTGTGGATGGCTTCTTCTTACTCTACGGACACTGTAACATCCATCCGTTTACAAAGGGGACACACTGACTATGCCCCTGTGGCACAAATGCCAGGAATATTGGCTCAGCTAGTGATCCTGCATACTCCCTTCAAACCCTGTTTTACTTCTCTTCATTCTTTGTTTCAGTGAACTTGCTCACAACAGCTACCCTGACCATGCTCTTATACATTGAAACTACCTTCGTATTCCCTTCACCTGTCACTTTCAACCTCCCTACTGCTGATCTAGGGCCACAGCTCCCCAAATGTGCCCCATGTCTTCTGATCTCGGAAGCTAAGCAGGGTCGGGCCCGGCTATGACTTGGATGGGAGACCACCTGAGTACCCTAGGAGCAGTAGAAGTCTCTTAAGGAGTACTGGTAGTGTAGTGGTTACGAATCGGGCTGCTAATCTCAAGGTCAGCAGTTCAAAACTACCAGCTGTTCCACGGGATAAAGATGAGGATTTCTGCTCCCATAAAGATTTATAGCCTCGGAAACCCTGTACAGGGTCGCTATGAGTTGGAACCAACTCCACGGTACATAACAATAACTGCTGTTCTAGTTTTATGATTTTGTTCATATTACTTATGAATCTCTAACATGTGATGTAATTATTATGTGCTTGGTTTTTTACTATATTCACGTGCACATAAGTTCCCCCAGGGCAGGAATCCTCATCTGTGAATATATTCTATGGACCAAGAACACTGCTTGGTCCATAGTAGATTCTCTGCCAATGTGTTCCAGAATGAATGAATGAACAAATAAATGTCCAAGAGACCACTTCAGAAAGTTTCAAAACTTTTCTTAACTCCAGAAAAAGACCCAATGCTGTATGTCACCACCTTCTAGAATATGAACTGCTATTAATTAAGTTTAATCGCAGTTCATGACAAGCTATGGACAAGACTGTGGAGAATAAGTATTGCAGAACACTTAACTGTGCTCATGGGAACCTGTAAGAGGCAGTCGTTCGAATAGATCAAGGGACACTGAATGGTTTAACATCAAGAAAGGTGTGCACCAGGGTTGAATTCCTTCACCACAGTTATTTAATCTGTATGCTGAGCAAATACTCAAGAGCCTGGATTTTTTGAAGAAGAACAAGGCATCAGGACTGGAGGAAGACTCATTAACAACCTGCGATATGCCGATGATACAACCTTGCTTGCTGAAAGTGAAGAGAACTTGAAACATTTACTGATGAAGATCAAAGACCACAGCCTTCAGTATCGGTTGCATCTCAATGTAAAGAAAACAAAAATCCTCACAACTGGACCAATAAACACAATCATGATAAATGGGAAAAGATTGAAGTTGTCAAAGATTTCATTTTGCTAGGATCTACTATCAACACTCATGGACGCAGCAGTCAAGAAATCAAATGATGTTTTGCATTAGGCAAACCTTATGCACAAGACCTCTTAAAAAGAGCTCAAGAACAAAGATGTCAGTTTGAGGACTAAGGTGTATCTGACACAAGACTTGGTTTTTCAATAACGTCATATGCATGAGAAAGTTGGACAGTGAATAAAGAAGACCTTAGGAGAATTAAGTACCACGGACTGCCAAAAGAAGAAACAAATCTGTGTTGGAAGAAGTACAGTCAGAATGCTCTTTAGAAGCCAGAATGGTATGACTTTGTTTCTCATACTTCAGACACATATGGTCAGGAGGGGCCAGTCCCTGGAGAAGGAAATCATGCTAGGTAAAGTGGAGGGTCAGCGAAAATGAGGAAGACCCCCAGTGAGATGGATTGGCACAATGGCAGCAGCAGTGGGTTCAGGCTTAACTGCAGCTGTAAGGATGGCACAGGAAAGGATAGTGTTTCATTATGTTGTTCATAACATACATCCTGATGAGTCAGAACCAGCTCAATGGTACCTAACAACAGCAACAACATTAAGTAATATCATTCTAAAATTATATTCTATGAAACTACCAGTGTCAAGTTATCCCTGTAAAAGGAAAAGTTTTCTTTATAACTGACAAATGTTTTAGTTTGAGATTGTGTTAACAAGTCAAAAACAGAAAATTAAAATCAAGCCCCACACATGCTCCTGTAAACTGTCGACTGAAGGCTTAGCTCTCTAAGGAGACTGGAGATTCCTGCTTAACTCTGTGAGCTTCCAAACACCTGTTCAAAACTGTGGCCTTACCATTCCCCCTCCCACCACAGATTCATGTAGCAATTGTCATATATCTACTGGGCCAGAGAAAAAACACAGAGCCAGTGCCAGAAGGGCCACATCCAGCAACATCGCTGATTGGAAAAGTTTCATCAATCAGTCGTCTGCTTCCACCAATGAGTTCTGAGTGCTATAAGAACCAGCTCTTCGGCTGGAAAAAATTAAATAGATGCAGAAGCTCTGCCTGGCTAGGGGCTAGCCTGAGGAATGTGGTGTTCTTGATTCTCAGATGGCTTTTTGGAAGTGAATCAGTGATTAATTCTTAGTTTCTCTTTTCCTGTCTCTGCTCTCACATACCCATGCATGTGTAAACACATACACACAGACAGACATGCGCATGCACACACACACAGGCACACACATGCACAACTCTTTGGCATTCTACAAATAAGCAAAGAATTTGTCTGTTGTTTTTTTTTTTTTAGACGACAAATCGCCAAGCCTCTTTATTCTATTCTTAGGTGTGGGAGAATTTAAGTATGTCTGGTCATCTGTTTTTCAGCTGTATAAAGTAGTAAGGAGCTCTGGTAGCGTAATGGTTACGAATTGGGTTGCAAACCTCAAGATCAGCAGTTCGAAACTACCAGCTGTTCAGTGGGAGAAAGATGAGGCTTTCTGTTCCCATAAAGATTTACAGCCTCGGAAACCCTGTACAGGGTCGCTATGACTCGGAACTGACTCCATGGCACATAAACATAACAACAACAACAACAACAAAGTAGTAAAGCTTCTTTATCTATTTGATAGATGAAACTACCTTGAAGATCAAAATGAATGACACAAACCTTTGTGATGCCTGATCCTTTTCCCAGTGAGTTGAGTGGCCTGCTCCCCCTCATCTTCATTCATCTATTCTGCCAGCATAAGAGTCCCTATGATGTAAGTGCCCCTGTAGGCAGAGTGCCGGGTGTCAGTGGACAACAGCAAGGTTAGCGATGAAAAGCCAATTTTAGGTACTCTCCTGATATTGATCTCTGTGTATCAGAAAGACGTTCACTGTGCTAGTTCACTCTGTGCTTAGGCAATGACTTTTACAGATTTACTGCCACAACATATTCAATCTATTCTAAAGTAGCATCAGCAGCATTCAGGGTGGTTTCCCCCTTTCTTCAACCCAGATTTAAAAGCATCCAACTAAAGACGCTTCATTAAGTTTACATAAAGGTTGCAAGGCAATCAGAATTCCTCCTACAGCTGTTACCAAAAGATTTACTCTTACCCTCCCAAAGCTGCTGTGTTTTGGTTTAACAAAAGGTTGCCACACAAGAAATACTTCACACAAATCCAATTGAACTGTCAGAAGATGGTTGTGTTCCCTCCCCTTCTCCCTGTTCCATTAGCACTGAAGATCCAGCTTATCAATTCTAGGTTCACACTCTCTCTTTGAGGAGCTCTGGTGTGGCACTGTGGGTGTGGCACTGGACTGCTAGGTTGGTTTGAACCACAAAGTCAGTAGTTCAAGCTCACCTGGCTCTCCTTAGAAACCTTATACAGGGTCACTGTGAGTCAGAACTGACTCGTTGGCACTAACAACAACAACCACTCTCCCTTTGACTTGTTCCTTCCCTGCAGTCAAAACCAAAACCACTGCCAGAGTCCATACGGATTCATAGCAACCCTCTAAGGGTGGAGTAGAATTGCTCCTTAGGGTTTCTGAGATGATCAGCCTTTATGGGAGCAGACGTCCTCATCTTTCCCTTGCGGTGCAACTAGTTAGTGGGTTTGAACTGCAGACCTTGTGGCTAACAGACCAGTTCTTATGCACAACCAGGCCTCCTTTCTGACTGCAGAACAATCCCAAAACTACAGCAGTGGCCCTAACGCACACACTAAATATGGGCTCTCAAAGTCACAAAAGAGTGTTTTCCTACTCTCTCATGGAAAGCAGCTGGTATTGATGCTCTCTGCTTAGAGAAGGAAAAAAAAAAAAAATTGGTCAAAGTGCTTTATAAAGAAATTTGTAAAAAGGACTTGGGGTAGATTGGTTTGTGGTCCCTCCTGTCTGGTATAGTCTTTTTTATTTCTTACCTACAAGGAACAAAGAAAGTACAGCTTTTACCAACCAGCTTGTTCCAGTTCTTAAATGTAAGTCTCTTCACATTAGAGTCTTTATGCTAAGAGTTTGAAATTGCAGCCCTGAGATACCAAGTGATCAGCAAATGTCAAATGTCCCCAGGCATAGCAACCAGCTGAGAGACTGAGGCTCTGCCTGTGAGAAGGGGATTGTATTCTTTTTATTATCATGTTTCTGATGGGGGGAGGGGGGATAGAGGGGAGGGGGAGTAAAATATCTTGTACAGATGACATACCCATGCTGTAACCAAAGTGCTAGAACCAAAATTGGGGCAGTGGGTAGGAAATTTCATTACCACCCATGCCTTGAATAAGTGATAAATGGCAGTGGATACTTCAGCTTTTCATGGATTAGTTTTACTATCTAGAATTTTGTTCCTGTGTAGGCTGAACTTCCCCTCACTTTAAATTGTGTGTTTACTTTAATTAAGCCTTCCCCTGACTTTCCAACTTGTTGAGCTTGACAAGCATTAATTTACAGAGAGCATTTCCGCCCCCCCCCTTTTTTTTTAACATTTAGCTCGCTCATCTTTGCTTGGCAAAGAAACCAATGAGGCACTGACAAACAACATACCTTTAGTCAGGCATGCATTTGTCATGGAACGGTGTCTCAATCAATGAAACTCAGAATTTTCCAGCTGCTCCACCTGATGGTCTATGTATGTTGTGTCTCTTTACTCTGGCTTCTCAGAGCAGGCATTGTCTAGCACACAGAAAAGTGCTGGGTAAATCCTAACTTACTGTCCAGCTGTGACAAAAAGTAAAGAAAAGAAAAGAAAAACAAACATCATATATAATAGTCCATCCAGATTGGACTATTCAAGCTTGCCATCTGCTCCTTGGAAACCCTATACAGGGTTGCTATGGGTTGGGACCAACTCAACGTCATTTAATAACAACAACATGAACCAAAAATGTAGGTGATTCAAACCTGCCAGCTGCTCCTCAGAAACCCTATACAG
>NW_006408589.1:13189002-13245640 GCF_000296735.1 Chrysochloris asiatica | reverse complement strand
ATATACACACACACATACATATGTGCTGAGGAGCAGCTGGTGAGTTTGAACCACTTTCTTTGTGGTTAGCAGTCGAGTCCTTAGCCTATAGCTCCATCCCAGGACTCATTATATATATATATAGTGCTATATACATATATAAGGAGCTCTGGTACCGTAGTGATTACGAATCGGGCTGTGAACGTAAGGGCCAGCAGTTCAAAACTACCAGCTGTTCCAGGGAGAAAGATGAGGCATTCTGCTCCCATAAAGATTTACAGCCTCGGAAACCCTGATTAGGGTCGCTATGAGTCAGAATCGACTCCACGGCACACAACAACAATGTACATATATATACATATATATGAATGTCTGGTATAGTGCTATAGGATAAGCTATATTATGCTATAATAGTAGTGTAGTTAAATGCCTTCAAGTCACTTCTGACTCCTGGAGACCCTGTGTAGGGTTTCCAAGGAGCATCTTGAAAAATCTCAGTGACCCGCTCCCCACCCTGTGCCACCTACATTTAAGTAAGTTCCTCTTCCCTACTTGCATAGCACCATCTGTTGCCACCCCTACCATAATGCTTCTTACATCCTAGTTACATTAACTTAGCAATTTAATTTAAATTGACTAGATTGTCAGCTCCAAGGAGAGACATCTTGTCTTACTCCGTGGCATGTCCCACCTGGCAAATGGTAGCTTTCTGAGGACTGACTAACTATTGAATGTGATTTGTCAATTGTGTGCTCTGGAAGCTAGAGACCACTCTCATCTGACTTCAGTATTGCAGATAGTCTATTGAGTCACACAGGGCAAATGTGCCTGCCTCTTGAGATCTAAATAGGGGACTCTTGGTCGGGGCCCAGGCATTTGGAGACTATGGGCCTATGAGAATTGACTCCTGTCTGTCACCCTCATGCAGAGAAGACCAGGGCCAAGATACACAGTCATGATCTCAGGATGGATGTACTTTTTCCACCTGCCCAAGGGGAGTCCTCTACCAGCCACAGGGCTCTGCAGCTCTGCTGTAAAGGATGATGCTGACTTGGGTAAATTGCTATGCTGATAAGCCGCTCAGCTACCTGAGCAAACGTTCCAGAGAGATCTCTAGGGATAAGCCACATTTTAGAGAAGGATTCAAATAGAGCCTGGGGGCAGCTATTTGGCCCTTAGAGAGTTGAGTATGGTGGGCTAAGGAAGATGAAAGGGCTACAACACTCAGTTTCACTTTCAGCAACTCAGTTCCTGTCCTTGGGCTGGTGAGAAGCCTTATTGCATTTTACACTCCTCCCAGAAAGTTATTCAAATTGAGACCTAGAGGTCTGGGTGTCACTGTGCTCAATGAAAGAAGGAAACCAAGAAGCTGAACTGAAAGCACTTAAAAAGAGAGGATGCATTACCTTAAAATATGCAGATGGAAAACTGACATTATTGTCAATGTCAGAAGTCACCTTTCTGAATAAACATTCACCTTTGGGGGAATGCAGGGATGTGTTCCTTTCTGATTACAAATGACTGAATATGCAAATGCAGGGGGTTTGCTTTGTACCCTGGATTGCAAAGTTGTCTTCTTTCATCTATCCATAATGAGGAACATGCAGGAATCTGTCAAAAAAAGGCATCCTGGGCTTGATTTGTGCCTTCTGAATAAAGGGGATTTCACTGTTAAATCTGCCAGCTGGTTTTGTGCCTAAGTATTACATCAGTCTCTTGTATGATCTTGCATCCGGTGTAAAATGCAATATTTTGGCCTAATGGGCAGGATTAGCAAGAGCTAGGAAGCCATAAATGAAAGTTTCTTGTTTCTAGAGAGCAAGTTAGAGCTTTTATATTATCTGCTGAGGAGCTCCGTGAATTTAAATGTATCTCTTGGGCTTTGGTAATATTCGTGTTAATGTCAAAATTGATCCCATTGTTATTGAGATGTGTGGTTTTTTTCAAACCCAAGATGCTCAGTGCCTGTTTGCCAGGGCTGATGAATATCTGCATAGGACACGTTCTTTCCAATCTTTTCCCAGAACTCAGTGTAGTTACCAATGGTCCCTGCTACCAGGCTCTGCTTATAGGTCAGCCTTTTTCTCTGTAATGCACTAGTTAATGTTCGCTGATACTTAATGAGTACCTACTGTGGGTCGAGCACTTTTCTTGACTTTGTGTTATAGCACTTGGATGTAACAGTGAACAAATAAAATCGGGTTTTTACCTCACAGGATTTCCAACTAGATGAGAAGAGGAACAAAAAAATAAAGAAGGAACCAAATTATAACTGCATATTTATGTTGTTATTGTTATGTGCCGTGGAGTCAGTTCCAACTCATAGCGACCCTGTACAGGGTTTCCGAGGCTGTAAATCTTTACGGGAGCAGAAAGCCTCATCTTTCTCCCACAGAACAGCTGGTAGTTTCGAACTGCAAACCTTGCGGTTCACAGCCCGATTGGTAACCACTACGCTACCAGAGCTCCTTTATTATATTAGTAGCTAATTGGGAAACAGAAAATGCTGATTATGAAAAGGGGAACCACTCTATTAGGTGGTTCAAGAGATATGATCTGAGATGGAATGAAGTTGCTGAAAGTAGCCATGAAAATTCAAAGGGAGAGAGCTTTCATAGAAAAGGGGTGGATTGGTATGTCCAGGGTCCTAAATTGGGGACGAGTTCAGCAAGTTTGAAGAATTAAATGGAGGTGATCATAAATCCAAACCAAACCAGTTGTCATCTAGTGGTATCCAACTCATGGTGACCCTATGTGTCAAAGTTGAACTGTGCTTCTTAGGGCTGTTAATGCCTGATTTTTTGGAAGTAGATCACCAGGCCTTTCTTCCAAGGTGCCTCTTCATACTCCCACCTTCATCCTTTAAGGTAGCAGTCAAGCAGGTTCACCATTTGCAAAACCCAGGGAATTGAACTACAGCGGAATGTTGTTGTTGTTGTGAAGTGCCGTCGAGTCAGTTCTGACCCATAGCGACCCTGTATAGGGTTTCCGAGGAGTGTCTGGTGAGCTTGAACCACTGATCTTGCAGTTCAAAAGTTTTGCAGTCTGGCGCATTAACCCACAGTGCCACACCAGGACAATGGAATAGATAGAATTAAAGAGGCTTCAGCACACAGCTGATCACACAGTACCTTGTAGTCATGGCAAGGGGCGTTTTATTTTATTCTAAATATACTGAGAAGCCATGAGTTTTCTGTTTGATTCTTTAGAAGGCTAGACTTTATACTAGATAAAAAAAGGAGACAAGAGAAGAAATGGCAAGACAAACTGGCTATTGGTCTAGTCTAGTACTATTGCATCTATGTTACCGCCAGATGATGGTAGGCTGGTGGCAACAGAGATGCAGAAGAAAATCTGTAGGTCAGAGACACACTTTAGAGGGAGAATCCACAGGACTTATTGGTTGATAACATCACAGTTCTTTGTAGTTTGAACTCTGATGCACTTGAAGCCTGTAGACCACACTTGTGGAGAGATCATCACTAGCAAATCCCTTTGACTGGCAGATGTTTTTAAGCTTGACATCTTGGTGCATGACAAGGAGAGCTTTATTTTTAAACTCTTCAGTAGTCTTGGATGGAGTACGGGAGCTATTACTGTTGACATGTGAATATTTTCCTGCACTGTCATATAGCAGTCATATGCTCAGTGTGAACATGGCTTGCCTTGTGATTTGCAGTGATAACTAGCATGTGGCAGGAGTTGTTCATTCTAGTCCTCATTAGTAATGCACGTCTTCCATTAGCATATGCAACTAACTACTCCCTTTCCACTGTGCAGTGTTGACATTCATTGTAATGATTTATTATCCAAGCTAAATAACCCTCAATATGAAACAACAAACATGCCTGTGTTTGTATTTTCCATTTGTTTTGTTTGATCTTTCTTGCCTACACATACGTAGATAGTTCTCTATGTGATAATTGTGTAGTACAGAAACAGGCAAGGGGAAAGCCCATTAGAAAGATTAAGAATGTTGGTAAGGTTTACTTTTGTGAAATTGAAAATCCACCAAATTTGGTAGGATCTTGTATTAGTTCATAGTAGCACATTGGGATTTTTAGAAATAGCATAGGATATTAAGAAAATATTTATTATGACTAAGCACTCCATATGGGATTTAATGATCTATGACAGAGATATATTTGAGCAGCCCACAGAAATCTAAAAGCCCTCTGGAGTCTTATTTTATTTGCCTGGAATGTTTCTGAATGGTCTGAACCATCAGAAGCACTTCATGGTTACTATGGTGGTAGAGAGTAATGACTGGGCTTTGGATCTCTGAAGTGAGATTGTCTGAGTTTGTATCCCAGCTATGCCACTGTATGACCTTGGGTGATGTACTTCTTCTCCAGAGCCTCAGTGTGCTCTTCTATAACATGGGGATGACAAACATACTTGTATCATAAAATTCTTTTGAAAAGTAAGTAAAATAATACATGTAAAGCTCTTGGAACAGTGTCTACCTCAGAGTAAGTGTTAAGGATATGTTACCTAGTATTATCATCAGAGAGCCCAGTGGCTCCATAGGATAAGCACTGGACTGTGAACCACAAGTTCCGGGATTCGAGCCCATCAGTTTCTCCATGGGAGAAAGATGAGGCATTCTGCTCCCACACAAATTTAAAGCCTTGGAGACCCTATATAGGGTCACTATAAGCCAACTCTGACTCTATATGCACTTTACAGCATCATTATTGTCATCAACAGTCTGCAAATAAAATTCCTGTCAAAAAGATATTATATATGGAAATAAATATATCTAAAGACATTATATTTTTAAAAATTTAAAGAAGAAATAATACATAATGAGATCATTATTGGTGTGATAATATGGAAGGTGCTTTACTGTTTATGGAATGTTTCAAATCCATGATAAAGATTTGACAATATTTTACCCTTTATATCAGAGATAAGAAATCTTGGTGCATAGATAGGTTTTTATTGTGGAAATTACATGTAACAGAACACTGGTCATTTTGTACATGCACAGTTCAGCACCATTAATTATGTTCATCTTCTGCAACCATCCCAACAATCAATTTCAAAAATTTTCCATCAACCTTAAGAGAAACTAAGTGTCCTCAAAGCAGTGACTCTCTGTCTCTCAACCCATCTGTCAACCACTAATTAACTTTGCTGCCTATACCTTTTTGTACTCTCGATTATTTCATGTAAAATGGGATCATAACAATGAATCCCTTTGTGACTGATTTGTTTCACTTAGCATAATGTTTTCAAGGTTCTTTCATGTTGTAGAATCTATCCTGATTTCATTTCTCCTTATGGATGAGAAATATTCCACGTTTTGTGTGTCCACTCACATGTTGATGCACATTTACGTTGTTTCCGCCTTTTGGCTCTAAGGAATAGTGTGGCAATGTGCAACCTTACTGAAAAGGCACATCCTAACCCATTCAGGTCACTTTCTGCTTTAATAAATTTATGCTACACATTTTAATTACTATGACTCCTCTTAACATCATTTTGGACGTGGAGCCTTTTCACTGGCCAATGATTATTCCATATCTCAACATCAAAGAAAACCAATTTCCTTCTGTTTCATCCAGTTAGTTATTTTGCCTAGCTTGTTATTGTAGTTTTGTTTTCTAAAGAATAAGAAACACTAATTTTCCATCAAGCTGCAGCTCAAAAGCCTAAACAGGTTATTCTTTGTCACAGGATTTTCCCCCATAGAAAATTGTTATTGATGTTTTGTAAGTATCATATTTCATTCAAAGGTAAAAGGTTGCTTCCATTTGCCATTCTTCTAGTGATTTTTTTCTACACTGTGTCTGCAAGTCAACACTCCTGGGTTCAATTAAAATATGTATTTAGCCACTGGATTTGCAGAGAGGATCAAATGCGAATACTAATACCTAGACTTTTACCTTTGAATAAGAGGATAGTATACTTTGAGGAGTGTTTTTTTAGAGGCAATAGCCAGTGAACTCAGAAATCCTGGGAGATGGTGACAACTTGGGAAAGGGCTACCTCTAGATTTTTCTGGGTTTTTTTTGAAAGCGCGGAATGTTGCTCATTGAAATCACATTTCACTTCAACTATGCCCACATGTGGCACTGTAGGATAAGCACTAGGCTGCAAGGTTGATTTGAAAGATGGTGGTTTAACCCCATTAGCCACTCTTTGGAAACCCTTCACAGGGTTGCTATGAGTTAGAACTGACTTGACAGCACTTATCAACAACATTGCTCACTTGAGAAATCCACAGCAATGAAAATTTCCCTCCAGACAAAGAGGTTCATTTTTGCTCTGAAGACTTTCCACACAATATCATGAAAACAGTTAATACTTGAAGTGGTCTTAGTAAACATCAAGCTCTATGCTTCTGCTGGGGGTGGAATGGTGAACAAACGTAGGCACTAACCCTGCCCTCATGGAACATCCATTCTAAGTATTGGGAGATGGGCAGTATGAGACAGAAATAAGTCAAATACTCACACACATCAGTGTAAACCAGAAACTTGGCAAGTTCCATAAGTTCTCAGAGTCTTTGGAAGAGAAAATTTGCATGGCCGTGGGAGTCATAGAAGGTATCCTTGAGGAAGTCACACTTGGTCAGGACAGTGATGGCTTAGTCGCTAGTAATGACTGTTTCAGAGAAGGGAAACCCTATGGTAAGAAGAAACATGGTCAGGGGAGAAACTGAGAGATGTTCTGGGTGGCTGAAACCAAAAAGAGCAAGTTCCAAAATGAGGCTGGAGAAGTAATAAGGACCAGTCTTTCTAAGACATGTTATGAGTTCTATCTTGACGTCTTACAATGACAGATACTATTATTAATAGTATCATCTCATTGTTAGAGGCAAAATATAACTTAAAATAGTGAGTTAATCTCATTCCTCCGCTAGAAAGTGACAGATAAGGGATTTGAACCATCATACTGTTTTACCTCTATGAGCTATATCCCTAATATATTCATGGAGTTCGGCTGAGAGTCATGATCCAGTGTTAATGTAGTCTTTATAGAGAGTTGGTTACATAAGCTGTCCAGTGGTTGGGTTTGCATCAAAAAGAAACCATGCTAACAGCTAGCAGAGGGTACACAAAGCCATTACTATCTTTACACCAAATTCCAGGTTTCTAAGCCTCAGAGGGAAGCTTACAATTAGGGGCTGAATGCTGTTGGTCCCACTGAGCAGAAAGGATTGCAAGGCTTTCTTAGCTGCTACCAATGTGTGAAATCCAAAAATGTAGTTAATAGAGAGCAAAAAATGGTTTCAATGTGTTTGAGGGTTGAAAATAATCCTCTGAGGTTCAATTAAAAAAAAAAAGAAAAGAAAAGAGGAATGGGAAAAAGGAAAAAGTATCACTATATTATAAACCCACTTTCAATTATTCTTTTGTTTTTCAAACATTTCCGTTGAAGCTATACACTTGATAGATGAACCCACCACTGAAGAAGATGCTCTGTTTTATGCCCGAAACCTTGGTAATTGCTACAGAAAGATACTTAGTGGCTCATGATATTCATATAATCAGATTTATTTTGAATCTTACCTCTGCAAAGGATGTTGACGTAATTCAATATGACGAACCTGTTTGCCTTATCTGTGTATGTACTTTTGTCTCTATTCATTTTATTTCTGTTGGCCTCATCAAGTTCTACCAACAAAGCCACCTCAAGAACAAGTTGATTCACAGATCAAAAAAGAAAAGATGCAGATTTAAATATTGGAAGGGAAACAGGTTTTGTTTGGTTTTGCTGGTTTGTCTATTTGCTTGATTGCTTGCTTGGTAACAGTTGAAAGAAACCTGTTTGCGCTCAACCTGTGTGAGTAAACTGTTGTTGAGCAGTTAACATCTCAATTCATAAGACAACTGTCTCATGACCAATCCGCTCTGAGTTTTGAACATATGGCTGTGTCTGATGGCTTTGTTGATTTCACCAGGGAGAGTTTTCTAAGTAAGATCTCTATTTGAGGGGCAACCACTACACAGATGAGTGATACACTCCTGTAATAAATCAGCGCTTGCCAAGTTTGGAAATTGATTCATTCTCAACCCAGAGCCAAAAACTCATCTAAAGCTGAAATACATTTGATTAGCTGAGTTCCAGCGACTCTTCAAGACTCTCTAACCCAGTTCCATTTGCATTTTGTTAGTAATGGTGGATTCTAATTGAACTTCTTAGTTTGAAATGAACTTTCTAATCAGAAATGGAGAAGTCCTGGTGGTGCAGTGGGTTAGGTGTTAGTCAACTAATGCAAAAGTTCAAACCCCACCAGCCTACTCCATGAGGGAAAGATGAGATTGTCTCTTCCCATAAAGATGTCCAGTCTCAGGATCCTTATGAGTTAGAATCAGCTCAAGGGCAGTGGGTTTGGTGGTTTTGGTTGGTCTACAGAGGCTAAGCGCTCAGATGCAAACTGAAAGGTCAACAGTTCAAACTCACCTCAACTCTGTTATGGAGAAAAATGTGGCAGTCTGCATAAAGATGGCAGCCTTGTAAACAGTGTGAGACAGTTCTACTCCATCCTATGGTTTCTCTATGAGTCAAGATAGATTGGACGGAGCAGGTAACCATAAATATACAAATAAAGGGGTGTGGGAGGTGCTATGCATTTCCAGAGACTGATAATTAAGAATGATCTTACCTTAAAACTGCAGGCATCCTTTCCTCTTTTCTGTGAAGTCTTCCTTTCTTCATGAAACGATAATGGCATTTCAGCCATCTGGTGTAGGCTGCTGTCAAAAAATAAAGGAATCCTGTCTCATTTTACCCACACTTTTCTGCAGGAATAATGTGCTTGGTTTTTATAAATAAGTATAGTATAGGAGTGCCCCCAAGTATCTCTGATGTTTTCTAAAATTAATATCACTTGGACAAATAAAATATCTAATGGGGGAAAATGGCAAAGATTACAATAGCTGCCTGTCAGTTGTGCAAGTCTACCTGAAGGCACGCCAGTGTATAGGTTCTTTTCCTGACCAATGTCTCACTGTCAGGACATCTCTGTTATGCCTTGATTAACTTTTTTGAGGCAGTGTGGCACTCCCCTAACTTTTGGAAGTTAATCCCAGTGGGTGTTCTCCCAAATTTCCTTGAGGAAAGAGTCCAGGCATCTTCTCTCATTCTGTGTTAAGGATTTGGAAGTCTGAGGTTTTCAATCACCCACCAGGCTTGGCATTTTCTTTGAATAAAATACTTACCAAGAATCAGACCTGTTGTATCAGTCTGTTTTGATACTAAAAAGTACCCTATTAATAATATGCTTGATACAAATTGCAACCATGCCAAGTTTAAGTACCTACAATAGTCAAGCTTTTATGTTAAATAGATTCAGTACTTTGTTAACCAGAAGGATGACAATCAAACTCTTCTGTTTTCTGTTTTGCCTCTTTGAAACTACTGGCAGGTCTTTTATTTGGGAAGTATATTTTACAGGAAAGAAGACTTTCTAAATATGATTTAATTCTTTTCTTTCCTCCAGAGAATTAGGATTTAAAACTCTGCGCTTATGCCCTCCAGAAATGGCTCAACCAGAGTCAAAATATCACAGCAATGAAAACAGAAAAGATGCTGTATTGTTTCAGAGTCACGATCTGTCCCTTGTGATAAAGAGATTTAAACTCTCACTATTCACCAAGTGAGAGCCAGGCTGAGCCATGGAATATATTGAAATGATAGGATGCTTTCAAGTTTAGCATTTTTGTGTGTGCTCCATGGTTGGAAATTCTCTTGGAGAAATATGGTTAGACTATTTTGACAATTTTTAACCTGCTTAAATTGGATTTTTAAAAGTGCACAAATTGATGTTCTGCCTACTAGGAGAATGTTTTAAAAGATACTGAAACTTCAAAGAAAAACAGTGAAAGTAAATCAGATGCAAACATCCCTGTATCCATCTCAGTAAAATTAGTTTAGGATTTCCTAGGGCAATGCTAAATTAGAATGATGCCCCCATGGGTAGGGCAAGTACTGCTGTTAATCATCTCTTTGGTTGTTGTTATGGGGCGGGAGGTGGCTAAGAAAGGGAAAACTATTTTCACATCTTGTGGGAAACACTAAATGGCATCAACGTCATAGATATTTTCCAAGGAGGCAATGGCAAATTCCTATTGCTCCTGTTATTGTCAAGGGGAAGTGTATGAGCATCTGGTCCGTTGGAATTTGGGGTGTCTGATGGCCTTTCTTATACTTGTCATTCTTCCCTGCATCCTGATTTGGTCAGAAGACCTCTTTCTCTTCCTTACTGCAGGGTAAATTAGGTCTCCAAAACAGCAACATGTATTAGACACGATATCAGCTCCAGAAGCTGAAAGCATTTTTTTTAATGAAGCCAGAGAGATGGAGTGATCTGCTTGATAATAGAGCTTAGCTTTAATGCCAGCTCCATGCTGTTACAGCATATTACTAAACAGCAAGAAATGTGGCACAGATGTTGTGGCGGCCATATTTTACACCATCCAAAAGGTCATGTCGCTTGTTATTACATTCAGAATCAATATTAAGTGAGCGTTCCAAATTTCAGCTGTCAGTTGAATTTATTGCTGCAAACCAAAGCTGAAGGGTTCTCGACTGTGATTCGAGCAAGCTAACAAATTAACTAATATAAGGGCATGCCTAGAAGAAGCAGGTGACCCACATGCCAACAGCAGAAGCTTAGTTCTTAACAGAACAGCAAGAAAGGGCTGTGCTTGCTGCCAGTCGGGAACTACAATCACAATATTTAAAAAAACAGAAAACAAAAAAAACCTGAGGTGGATGAGACAGTCCGAAGAAGTTTCTTGGTGATTTGTGCATACATTTTGGACAGTGCTCAGAATTGCATTCAGCACACTTTTGAGATAACTTCACTTGAATTGCCAAATTTTCCCTGAGGTCTGGTTGTCTAACATTACTCCACATTCTTCAATTTCGTTAGGTGACTGAGGCTTATCTTTATACCTCAATAATGATACACTGAACCCACTGCTAATTGGGCTGTAGCCATTTCACCATTTATCATCTCAACAGCTACATCGGGGAGAACACTTGCTAGCTGTGTTCTACTCCTGAAAGGATAGAAAACATATTTAATAGATGGATAACCAGGTCATTAATATGTGGACACCCTTCTCCAGTGGTCTAATGTGATTTAATAATGGGAATTTGGGGATGTCCAAGTTAATGAGAACAGACTCTAGGTAATATGTAACCATCAAGTCAAAAGGCGCAGAATAAAATCTCTGAAATGCCATACCAATATCTTCTACAAAGAATGATTGCATGCAAAATTACGTTTGCAACAAACAGACAGCAGAGCTGTGTTCATATACCCAAGATTTTCTCTGGAATTATTTTTAAAACCGAATTATCCTCCTTAAAACAGTCTATGTTGTCCAGAGTAGATTCTCCCCAATGCATCTGTGAAGAGAATGAATGTTGAGCAGTTTGTAAGTAGTCCAGCTGATGTGTCGGGGCATTTTTATGGGGTATAAAATGTCACCTTACAGGGAGAAGACAGCAGGAGGAAAATCAGGTTGCGTGGTCCCTTGGCAGACTGAATTTCACTCCTGAGAATTCCCAGCTGTAGCTGGAAACTCTCCTGAGATTTTGGACCGATTAGTACATCTCCAAACTGCTGAGAACTCAGAACTAGGTTTGACTGAGGACCTTAGATGCTCCTTTGGCAAAGAAGTACTCCCTTTTGGATGTTGTCTGTCATCCTGCCTTCTGTTACAAATGCAAGTTATGTTTTTAATTGACTTTACTAGGAGTGTTTAGGAGAAAAAAAAAAAATTTGTAATTCTAGTAAATAAGTACTTCAGTCAAGGACTATTCATTATTCAAGATTCAATAACATTTTTTGAGTATGTACTCTGGGCATATCCTATGCTTGGTGCTCAGCAGTGAAAAGATAAACAAGTCAGGGTTCCTATTCTCTGGGCGGAGAGTGCGAGAGAGTGTATCCAAGTTAAGGAGAATGCACTGTAGCAGTCAGTAGTTTACAATCCCATTTCATTTAGACCCAACAGGTTTATCTCTAGGAATTTATCCAAAGAAACAATAAACGATCTATGTGAAGTTGTGTTTAGTTGGAAATAAATTGCATCATGATGATTGGCAGCTAAGTAGATGCTTAATGACTATTTGTTGAACAGATAAATATTACTATGCATTATTTATAAGAGCAGAAATGGGAAATTTCTAAATGTGTAACAAAGAGAATTGGTTAAATATATCATGCCATCTACAAATTAAGACATTTTGGAGACTGTAGAATTATGTGAAGAATAGTTACTGGCATAAAAAACAGCTTCTAAATATATTCTTAAGTAAAAGCTGCTTGTATTGTTTAGTGAAAGCAGTATATTAATATGATTTTGATTTTGTGAAAAGAAAATAATAACCCACACATGCATTGAAGAGAAGCATTCTTATCCTATATGAACAAACCCTCAGTGACCAATGGCTTACTGAAAAGGTAAAGCAAGGAATTCTAAAAATTAATTCATCCAAATAGTTTGTTTCACCTTAAAACACAGAAAAGTATATAGTTTTCACTAATATTAAGCTGCACTACCTCATGCACAGCTGAACGAAACACTGCCCAATCCTGGGCCATCCTCACTACTGTTGCCACTCTTGAGTCCATCGATGCTGCCACTTGGCCAATCCATCTCATTGGGGTCTTTCTCTTTTTCTCTGACCCTCCACCTTACCAAACATGATATTCTTCTCCAGCAACTGGTCCCTCCTGACAATATGTCCAAAGTATGAGAGACCAAGTTTGGCCCTCTTAGCCTCTAAGGAGCACTCTGGCTGCACTTCTCCCAAAATGGTTCTTTTGGCAGTCCATGGAACTTTAAATATTCTCCCCCAACACAGTAACTCAAAGGCATCAATTAATCTATGGTCTTCCTTATTCGCTGTCCAGCTTTTGCATGCATATGAGTTATTGAAAATACCATAGCTTGGGTCAGGCACACCTTAGTCCTCAAGCTGATATCTTTGCTCTTCAACACTTTAAAAAGGTCTACTGCAGCAGATTTGCCTAATGCAGTATGTCGTTTGATCTCTTGACTGCTGCTTCCATGAGTGTTGATAGTTGATCAAAGGAGAATGAAGTCTTTAACAATTTCAATATTTTCTCTGATGATAGACTGTTGTTTATTGGTCCAGTGGTGAGGATTTTTGGTTTTTTTTTTTTACATTGTGATGTAATCTATACTGAAGGCTGTGCTCTTTGATCTTCATCAGTACATGTTTTAAGTCCTCTTCACTTTCAGCAAGCAAGGTTGTGTCATCTGCAAATCGCAGGTCGTTAATGAGTCTTCCTCCAATCCTGATGCCATGGTTTTCTTCATATAATCCAGATTCTTGTATTATTTACTCAGCATACAGGTTGAATAAGTATGGTGAAAGAATACAGCTTTATCTCACACCTTTCTTAATTTTAAAACATTCAGTGTTCCCATGTTCTTTCTGTTCAAATCTCCTATGAGTTGGAACCAACTCGACAGCATTTAACAACAATAGGAAATGATTTCCTGTATCATTTGTTATCTTTATACTGCTGCTAAGTAGCATCAAGATGATTCCAACCCTGTGCACCTTTGACTTTGTGGTTTGCAGTCCAGTGTTTATCCAGCAGCACCAATCAGAAAAAAATAATAATAACATGCTTGTAAAGAATTCTGAGTCCTGAATCTCTCCAATGTTTACATTCTTCCTTGTCACTTTCTCCCTAGTTATTATATCCATACCTACTTTGAAAGCATAATTTTTAGCAATTTTCATATAGTCAGCTTTCCTTTCAAAACACTGAACTTATGCTTGTTTACACACAATTTTATTGTCCTGCTATATTTAACTAAATTGTGAAATTAGAATAAAATACAACTGAAATAAATAGGTTTGGGTATTAACTAAATATGCCGGGGCAGAAAGGGAAGGGTTAATTGAGAGTAGCTGACCAGCTGCATGCTATGGGTGTGTATGCAAATTTTATAGATGAGGCTAAACTATCAAATCAGTCAAGTGAAAGTTGATTAAAGGAGCTCCCAGTACATTAGCAGGGAAGAGAAGAGAATTGCTGAAATAATAAATATCACAATAGTGATATTTATTAATAGTGTTTATCTCTGAAAAGGGAAATTATGATGCACTTCTATATATTGTTTTGTTTTGCTTTCTTGGTCCTTTTCTATGCCTTCCAAACTCTTTGCAATGAGTGAGTATATGTTTATAAATGGAAAAGAAAAATCTCATTTAGTTATCATGTTGAAATGTTTGTTTTTATTCGTTTCTTGATGAAGTTTATTTAACTTAAACCCTGTACAGGGTCGCTATGGGTCGGAACCGACTCGACGGCACTTAACAACAACAACAACAACTTATAATATTGAAAATGTACTCAACGCTATGCTGTGTGCTTCAGTCATTGTTTGAGAGGTGATAATGACAACGTTTTAGCAACATTGTCTTTCCATGTGACCTTCTGGCTTTGAGTCTCAACTCTGCCAGTTTTTATGGGAGACTTTAAACCCTCTGTATTGCGGTTGTTAACTGCCATTGAGTCAGTACCAACTTATTGCAACCCAGTATAGGGTTTCTGAGAACTGGTGAGTTTGTACCATCAACCTTGTGGTTCAAACTGATCTTGTGGTCCTGCATTTATCCTACAGTACCACATACTAGACACAGTAAGGTGTCCTGGTGTCACTGTGGGATAAGTGATGGGCAAAGTTGATGGTTCTGAAGGATGAAGCTGTCTGTTCCAGTAACGATTTACAGGCTCAGAAACCCTATACAGGGTTGCTATGAGTCAGAATGTATTAGCTAGCAGTGGGTTTGGCTTTGTTTGGAATTGTTGTTGTTGTTAAGTGCCATTGAGTCGATTCTTACTCATAGTGACCCTGTATAGGGTTTCGGAGGAGCAACTGGTGGGTTTGAAGCAGCGACCTTTTGGTTCGGAGTCCAGTCTACATCAGGTGCTTTGCTAAGATCTCAATAACCTTTATTTAATGGTCACAACGCTGGCTATTCTAAACACTAGGGATAGTAATAAAACCTCTAGTCTGAGTTGTGATGATTAAATAAAGTGTATTAAGACCTTGGAAATACACCTGATGTAGATTCTGTTTTAGCTCTTTTATTTTCCTGATGTCATCAAGATCCTTAATTTCTAGATGATGAACCAAAATTCAACTTTATAGATCATCCAAAGCAAAATGCAAGTAAATGATTGAGTGAGAGCACGTGTGTGTGTGTGTGTGTGTAGTCTGGATGCTGTAGGGAAGCCTTAGTTTAAGGACATGACATTAAAACTGTTTTGTTGAAAACATGGCCTATTGGGTCAATCTGACCCATCATTATGCCCATTCATTTATGAATGGTCCACCATGTCCATTTCTAAGGAACTTGGTGGTACAGTGTCTGACTCTTCAGCTGATCACTGAAAGATTGGTGGCTTGAGCTTTTCATCCACTCTGCAGTTTTGTTCTGCACCAGAGGATTGCTATGCATCCTTGGCAGTTGATTTGGGTCTTTATAGCTATTTCTACCCTACAAGAGAAGACGGATTTGAACAATTTGCATTAGAGACCATATGGACTACAAAGACTAAAATTTTTGCTACCCAACATCTTTCAGGAAAACAATTGTTATCTCCTGATCTAGGATATCCACAAAGTTAGTAACACTATAAACTGGAGAAAGAAGAAAAGGTTTTATGAGCTAGACAGAGGATCTGTAGAGGTGGGTAAGAAGTGGGGAGGCTACTCAGATGCAGATGGGCACTATGTAAACAAAGAATCAGCTGGAGACAGCAAAAACAACAAAAAATACTTACTTGAAGAAATAATGCAGCAAAAAAAAAAAAAAAAAAAAAGTTTAGCTGAATGTGGGTAGGACCCATGCAATGATCTTGGATACAAAAAGGAAAGATTTTAGGTTTAGTGTGTTGGGCAACAGTAACCGTTACAGACTGTTGAGTAGTACACACACACACACATACACACACACACAGGACATGTCTTAAAGGAAATTATCTGGCAATAGTGTGGACAGGTATTACAGAAGTTTAAACCATGACTGGAGAGGAGTAGTAAGTGGGTACCTGAGATGCAGTTGGCATAGTTCTAACAGCATTGTATTTGCACATGGCCTCCTTGGCTTTGCCACCATTTCCCCAGGAGACTTTGGGCAAGTTCATTTTAAACCTTCTATAGTACTTGACTTTACATACTGCATACTAGAGATAGTGGTAATAAACCCACCTGCCCCAGTGGTTTTATAACATGCATGGTAGTTTATGAAGGTAGGGAGGGAGGGATTTCAAAATGTCCATGGCAAAATGAAATTAAACGATAATGGAATTTTCTCACAAACATTTTGAAGTCCTTTGTATAGTTAGCAGCTGAGTTTATCAACATTAGCAGAATGAAACAGTTTTTCTACAAAGGAACTAAGATAAAAATTCTAAAACATGATAATCTATGTACAAGTTTGGAGTCCTGGTGTAGTGCTGTAGGATAAGCACTAGACCACGACATCGGTTTGAACCTCAAGGTCAGCAGTTTGAATTCACCAGCTGCTCCTCAGAAACCCTGTACAGGTTCACTATGAGTTGAAACCTACTGAACAACACTTAACAGCAACAATAATGCACAAGGTTAGAATAAGCTCACAACGCTATTTATTTAAAGGCATATGTCCTGGTGTGGTGCTGTGGGTTAATGTTCTGGACTGCAAAGTTGGTTTGAATCCTAACGTCACCTATTTAAGCCCAGCAGCCAGCCACTCCTTGGAAACCCTAAACAGGGTCGGACCGGACTTGATGGCACCTAACAACAACAACAACATATATGCATGTGGGCTACACTAGCTTTACTTTGAGTACACAACATTTGTTGTTGTTGTTAAGTGCCATTGACATGGCATTAAAACCATGTTATTTCATCAGAATTTCTCCTTAGTTTACCAGTTATTGATGTTTGATGTAGCCTGCAGTCAGCTTAGCCCTTGGCTAAGGATGTAAGTACAATTAACACATAAGGCTGTCACCCAAAGCTTAGGGTTTGCTTTGAGACCTTCATTATGATACAGTACATTATGGTGGTAACGAGGTGGTGGGAAGAAAGTGTGTATCCTATAAAGTGGGAAGGAATGCATTCCATGTGCAACCTTTTAAACATCAAATAAGTAGAAGCTTTGCCTGCCGGCTGCAGGAGATTTTGTACTGCTCTCTCCCAATGCTCTGTTAATGATTGAAGCCTTCATTGGCCAAAGGTCTTAACCAACTTGATACCAAGAAACAAGCCCATAGCAGAGATAAAGCTAGAGAAAATACCTGTCTCCCTGTCAACTGAGAACCTCTCCAAGATTCAACTGCATGTTTATAGTATCCAATGTTCTATGAGCCTGGGCGGGCACTTTAGTTATTATATGCTTTTGACAGATGAGCACATACTATATCCAATTGTCTTATATTCAGTGACTTTATCAGGAAACACTTTTCTTTTGTATTCTTGGTGTAGCTGTAGACTTACAATAACATAAACTTGAGCAGAAACTGTTGGAATGACTGGGCTTTAGAAGATGGATTGGTCAGTAACCCTCCTCTTGATATGGGAGTCAGGAAACAGAGCAGCCCAAGTGTGACTCAGAGGGAAAGACTTTCTGAAACACTTCATATGCCCTGGCATTACAAGGCCCTCTTAAGGATGCTGCTAAAAAATTCTGTTTTGTGCTGTCGGGGAATGAGGGCAAGAAGGAACTTATTTGGAAACAACCATCTTTATACTTTACATGTTGTCATGAAAACTTTTGAGCCAGTCTTCAGTGTATCAAAGAGGTCCTGGTCCAACTATGTGAGCCTCAGGGTGAATCTCAGAGATCTTAAATGTGTATAGAGATAAGGAGAATTTCCTAAAATCTGAAACAAGTACCCCAGTCTCGATAGCACACATTACTGATAATAAGTCACAGTGAATCACATAGGGAGAAAATTGTTCTGCCCAAACTCTTTTAATCCTTCTTCATATGGCAATAAGAAAAGTATCTTACTGATAATGTGTTTTGTTTTTTTTTTAAACTTTCTAATACTTATAATTAGCCCAAAGAGGAAGCAGTCAGCAATAGTATTCCATAAAGATTTACAACAGTTGTGTTTCCACTTATTTGTCTTCTTCATATTATTCATTTTTGCTTTTACTTCCTATTTATGGCATAAATAGTGCTATAAAGTTCCCAAGGTCTATAAAGTAATGATGCAAATTTCCCACAGACCCACACTATGGGGATGTTGTTGTTAAGTGCCGTTTAGTTGATTCCGATCCATGGTTGACCCTGTATAGGGTTTCCAAGGAGCAACTGGTGAGCTTGAACCACTAGCGTTGCAGTTCAAACGGCTTTGCAGTCTGGCCCATTAACCCACAGCACCACACAAGGACTCCACACTACAGGGATAGACCGAAATAATGTGTGAAGGAGATTGGCAAATAATAAGGTTAATGAACTCTAAGATTAGAGAAAGCATTCATTCTCTATCTTTCTAACTTATTGCCATTTTAGAATCTAGCTCTGGGCATGATCAAGTTTAACAGAGGACTCTGGCTGAGTCCAATGGGAAGAAAAAGAAATGAAAGGGATCACATGAATGTATGACTATCCTAAGCCTAAGCTATTGGCCTTGAAAATCTTCATCAGAATTTTTCAAAATTGTAAAATATTAGGAGATTTCTGTTTCAGTCTTAAAGTTTCTAACTGCAGGCTATTTTTAGTAGTATTATTGTTCATCAGGCAGTGCTTTTAAAAACATGCTTTGGTCCATGACCCAAGCAAGCTTCTCCTCCTAGTCTGGTACAGACTGGCCCATGTACAGTTAGCCCTGGAAAGGGAAAGTGTTCACACCATACCTCCATGGATCCTTGGGTTCATTCTTAAGTTCAGTTCCTTGTGTCACACCCTTCTTCAACCTGCTTAATTGGAAATGCCAATGAAGGGAGGGTTTTGGCACTTGGAGCAAAAGATGTAAAAACAAAAAAAAGTAAAAGGGAGCAGTCAAATCAAAATGAGAGCAATTAAAGAGACAAAAAAGCCCCCTTAGCTGCCTTTTGGGTACTTTTTTGATCTTTTCACCAAGGAATTAGTAGCTTTTAATTTTCCCCACCTCAGCTTAAAATATTGCTGGCGGAAAAGAAATGAGCATTGTGAGAAGACTGCTTTGGAGAAAAAAAGCAAATGTAGGTGAATCAATCAAGAGCTGTCACATTCCATGAAAACAGGGTCTGCTGGTATGACTCACTGGCTGGGTTTATGCAGGACCAGAAATGCCGCCAAACTAGAAACATTAACTCGCCATTGTTATAACCATCAGACACATACCCCCACTTGGCCTGACATTTTGTATACCCATCTGACCAACTCGCCACTAAAACAAGGGGATTGCTTAATTTTCAAAGCAAAGCAAAAGGGCAGTGGTTCTGTTCAAATCATAGATGAAACATTGATCGGTTCTAACTAAAAACAGAACTGTTTTCTCTTTTTTCTTTTTTTTAAATTTTGCTTTCTCTCTCTCTCTGTTTTTTTTTTTTTTTGCTTGCTTGTTTGTCTTTTCCACATCCCCTAGGATGATTTTGTTTATCAGCACAAAGTCAGTTCAGCATACCCAGCAAGTCCAAGGAGGTCAGTTAGTCAGGGGGAAGAGGAGGGCTAGGCCTGGGGCAGCTGAGGGCTGAGAGTAAGACGTGTTTGTGGATGACCAGTGGACACCACGGTGCAGACTCACACGGCTTGAGCTACTGATCTCACCGCTGGGAACCAGAGTACAAGGCCTCAGAAAGAAGGGTTTCTGAACCCCGGTTTAACAAGCCCTCCATAGCTCCAGTTGCAATCCCCAGGAAACTCATTAATGTAGTTAGATGCCACAGCAGTATTCGCTGAAGATGCGGAGAAGGGAAGCTCAGCTTTAGTTCCACTGATGGAACACGCAGAAGCGGCTCCTTCATTCATTAATCCAGCCTCTCACTTGATCCTGACCTTATGGATGTACTTCTGGTCTTCTGGTAACTAGGAGAGAAAGGACTCCAAATCACCTTGTTGTTTCAAAGGTTACAAAAATAGTCAACCACTATATGAAAAGTCCTGTGCCTACCAACAAATCTCTCACTGCTGTCTGTGATGAATCACACAGATTTAGCAAGGCCCTGATTAACTTTGGGGGGTACAGTGTGCTGCAGACACTAGTCCTGGCATGTTGTGAGGACTCAGTGAATGTTTGCGATTGACTAGCATGGAGGGGGAGGGAGGAATTCAGGGAATGACTGCGTCAACCAGGAGACTGAAGCTGTCTGGCTCATCTCTTGATAATTTTGTGGGGACTTTTTGCGATCGGTTTTGGGTTAACTCAATCAAGAGCAGTGGTGAAGGATGGCAATGGTATTGTGGCTGAAAGAGCGATTTAATCGCAGAGACACCAGAGGCACTGTCTGATTTAAATTCTGCCCCCTTCACGTGTTACATTGTAGAATTTGGACAACTTTCTAAGTTTTAAAACTGCGATTTTCTTTTCTATAAAACGGCAAAAGATGATGACTTCAACAGACGATTTGTTTTTTGTTTGTTTTGGTAAGGCGATAAATAATATGAATGACCTCGAATGTATATAGTAAAAGGTAAACGATCGCTGCTTCTCTTCCTCTTCCTTTACATTCTTTCTTCTTGTCTTCTTTCATTCAGTGAAAAAAAAGGAGAAAGAAAAGATTGCCAAAAAGTTGATTCAGACCTATATGTGTCAGAGAACTGTTCTCCGTTGAAGCTGAAGCTTTCCTTAACTGATTTTTTTTTTTTTTTTAAAGTTTTTGGAAGACCGCTAATCCTTTCTTCTAATGCTTCTCTGCTACAGACTTGAACTTCTAATCTTTTGCTTAGCAGGCAGGTGTGTTTGCTATTTGCAACACCCAGGGGCCTTCTCTTTGAGTGTAGTTGTGTTCATGTGAGTAATTCAGGTGAGCACAAATGATTAGATCATTTGAAGCAGGAAGCGTGGTTTTTAGAGACTCATCTATCTTTCCATTTTAAGTGAATATTGGTGGCGGTGATAGTGGTGAGGTGCCTTGGAGTTGGTTCTCATTCACAGTGAGCCTACATAGGCTTTCCGACACTGTAAACCTTTATAGGAGCAGTATGCCTCATCTTTCTCCCACAGGCTGGTAGTTTCCAACTGCTGACCTTGAAGTTAGCAGCCCAACTCATAACACTGGGCTACAAGAGCGCCTTATCTTAGGTGAACATTGTTGTTGTTGTTAAGTGCCGTCGAGTCGGTTCCGACCCATAGCGACCCTGTACAGGGTTTCCGAGGCTGTAAATCTTTACGGGAGTAGAAAGCCTCATCTTTCTCCCGCGGAATGGCTGGTAGTTTCGAACCACTGACCTTAAGGTTCGCAGCCCGATTCGTAACCACTACGCTACCAGAGCTCTTTAGGTGAACATTAAGTGTGAACATATATATATATGTACAGGTATAAGTCAAACGACAGTATATAGTTCCTGTCTTCAGGGAGTTTGCATTACTAGTGCCAAAATAAGCTGTTTGCCTGCCTTTAACCTCTTCCAAAACCAGGAGACATGTGACTTTTTTTGGGTGCCGGAGAAATGTGAAATGATATTTCCCTCTCAGCCAGCTTAGTGAATATAAGATTTCACACATTTGCATTTGTCACTGTAATTCTTTTGTTCCAAAAGAGAGGTGAAAAAAAGGTTAAAAGGGATGTCATCCATTGGAAAGGAATATCAAAATGTGTACCAGTATCTCTTTAGAATATCATACAAAATTGAGAGTTTGTGTTATTTGGGTTTTAATTAAAGGTTGAAAATCTAAAATCTCAGTAACGAATGATTTGTGACTGCTACTCAATTTATCCAACTCCAAACTATTCCAATAAATCTAGGGATTCATCTATATCCTGTTAAATTAAGGTTTTTCCATTTTGAAGGAAACGGTGCCAAATTGATAAAGTCTTTTGAATTATTCTATCTAAATATACTTAATCTTCATTAATGCAGCCCAGCATGGTATTTTGAGCCAATCCGAACTAACAGGAAATTTTTTTACATATCTAATTCTTAAAATAGACAGAATTTCTTCTCTTTCCCCCCCCCCTTTTTTTCTATCATACAGTCTGCCAAAGCATGTGTATATAGAGATTTATGTATATAAAGAGTTTTTCTCTTCTGGTCTCCTATGTTTTTGTCTTCCCCACACAGAAATAGCCCATTTCTGGCTATCACATGATGTGTTTTAATGTGGTCACTGAATTTTCTTTATTTCTCCTGGATTCTCTCAATGCCATAGGAATATAAATCAACTACCCATTAATAGGCACTTCATTTGAAGTTGTTGTTGAGGAATTTTGTCACCCCTCCCCACCCCTTGCTAATGCAACAGTACACATTTCAATTCCAAGACTCCCTGGAATCAGACCTAGAGAGTAGCTAGTACACAATTGATTTGCAGCCCTGCAGGAAAAGGGAATGCTGTAGAGAAGGCAGATAGATTGATTGCTGGGATACTTCCTTAGCACCCCACCTTGAATGTCTGCACAATCCCCTCATCAGTAGGAAAATTACCAGGATAGGACTTCATAGGGTCCAGACAGAACTGTAAGTATGCAGTCGTCTTCATCTCTGTCCTGTTCTAATAAACTGGCAGATTTACAAATGCACGCTTGGAAAGTAGGAGGGTCAAAGGTAGAAACAATGACTGGCAGTGCTGAAGTACCCTAAGCTAAAAAGTCTGGGAGCGTAGGCAGGCTGATGTAAGATGGTAATGGCTCAGTTACTGTTACTCTTTTGTTATTGATGATGTCAGTTGCCATTAAGTCCACTCAGATGCATGGTGACTTCCTGAATGCTGCTTAGCGTTTTCAAGACTATCGCCCTTCAGAAGCAGATTACCAGGCCTGACTCCCAAGGTTCCTCTGGGTGGGTTCACACTGCTAACATTTCAGCTAGTCACTTAGCAGTTTATGGAACACTTAACAGTTTACGCCACTCAGTGACTCCTACTTTTATTCTGATCCAAGCATAGTGTCTATCTCCCTGATTCATCTTATAGAGGATGGTTAGAGTTTTTAAAAGGTCAAACAAAACCTAATTATGGATCGCCTTTGTGCTATAACCTGCCGTTTACAAGCCCTGAATTAGCCCCATCCTTCATTTTAAAATGAGTAAACTCAAAACAAGAGTTCTGGTGTGGTGCTGTGAGTTAATGTGCTGGACTGCAAGGTCAGTTTGAAATGCAAGGTTGGCAGTTCAAGCTCACCAGCCACTCCTTGGAAACACTATACAGGGTTACTATGGGTCAGAAGTGACTCGTCGGCACTTAACAGCAACAAACTCAAAACAGAAAAGGTGAAATCTCTTCCTCAACATATCCCACAAAGAATTTTCCAAACTTTTCACAACTTTCTTGCCCTGACGCCAATACCAAATGCCATGCTTATTTAACGTTCAGCGGTTCGTGTTTAGAAACCAACCTCAAACACCTCACATGTTGTTAAAAAGAATCTAAACTCAAAGAAATGGAAGCTTAAGGTTTATTCCAAACCATTATTGTGTATGCACATATGGACACCATCCTAATTCTATAAACAGCAAATGGCTCAAAGTAGACTGATCACCCTGAAGTTTATAGAGGAGAAAGGAGAAGACTAGATCAACCATGGATTCATTTTAACATGATTGGCTGGAACCTGCCCTCACCCTTCTACTGAAGTCAGCTGATACCACATCGCTAGGTGGACCTTAGCCCTCCATGCACCTGCAGCCAAAATCCCTTTTCAAATTTAAATAAGCTTGACTTTGCACGGAAAATAAAAAATATTAGCAACTGTGATGGTGGTGGTGTGCCATTGAATCGATTCCTACTCATAATGACCCTGTGTAGCTTCTGAGGCTGTAAATTAAAGCATGATGGTAAGATGCTTGTATTAATATTTTATCTTGGACAGAACTGTCCCTCCGTAGGTAGTGTTCTTTCCCTTACAAATGGCAGAAACTAAACTCAAAATGGTTTCATCAAAAATAAAAGGAGAATTCATTGCCTCGCGTAACTGAAGAGAACAAGACAATTCTCGCTGAAGACTAGACTAGATTCCAGTTGCTCCAATGAGGTCACCAAGAATCACTGTCCATGAATTGGTTCACTTTCTTCTGTTGTTCCTTAATGGTTACAATCAATCAAATCCTAAAAATAAGGTATCATTGTAGTAACTTGAATCACGTGCCCTTCCCTGATTACTATGGCCCAGAAGAAAGGAATGATTTCTTACTGAGTATTCTGGAACTCTAGGAGCTCTGGTAGCGTAGTGGTTATGAATCGGGCTGCGAACCTTAAGGTCAGCAGTTCGAAACTACCAGTTATTCTGAGGGAGAAAGATGGGGGCTTTCTGCTCCTGTAAAGATTTACAGCCTTGGAAACCCTATACAGGGTCACTATGAGTCAGAACTGACTCCACGGCACATACCAATAAAAACCGCATCCTGGTGTAGGAGTAAGGAGGAGAGTCAAGGAAGTTGTCCAGAAGATGGGGGATGGGAATGGCAAAAGCAATCAATGCCTAGCATACTCCCCATTCTCATTTTGTTCCATCCGTCTCTCCCACTCAGGATTTAAGATGGACCTAAATCTAACAACAACAATCTAACAGAGTCTTGGTGCTGCTGTTGGATAAGCACTGGACTGCAGACCAAAAGGTCAGTGGTTCAAAGCCACCAGCCACTCCTTGGAAACCCTACACAGGATCGCTATCAGTCAGCAATGAGAAGTATATTATAGATGCTGTTGTTGTTGTTAAGTGCTGCTGAGTCAGTTTCAATTCCTAGCGACCCTGCATAGGGTTTCCAAGGAGCAGCTGGTGAGTTTGAACTGCTGTTCTTGTGGTTTAAAAGGATCTTGTAGACCAGTGCATTATACCACAACGCCACACCAGGACTCCCTATTACAGATAGTGGTGGAGAAAATAGGAAGACAAGGAGGAATTAACTTTACCTTTGTTGTTGTTATGTGCCATCGAGTCAGTTCCGACCCATAGCAACCCTCTAGAGGGTTTCCAAGGAGCGACTGGTAAGTTTGAACCACCAACCTTGCAGTTCAAATGGACTTTGCAGTGTAGCGCATTAACCCACAGCGCCACATCAGGACTTAAGTCACTGGAAATTATACTGCTTCCCATTATGTGCATGCTGTATAGGGTTTCAAAGGAGCAGCTGGTGAGTTTGAACCGCTGACCTTGCTGTTAGCAGTCTAGTGCGTATCCTACAGCATCACAACAGGACTCCGGCAATTAAGCACCTACTAAAAGGTGCTTTGCTAGATATTTTCTCATATGTTTTATTCATATGACAGTATTGCAAGGCAAGGCAGGAACTATTATCCCCCGGTGTCATATGGGGAAGGTTCTACTGTTCACAGTTCTAAACTGTATTCTAAAGGACTTAATGTAACACTGTGGGATAAAGTGCTGGACCTCAAGGTTGGTTGAACCACAAGGTCAGCAGTTCAAACTCACCAGCTGCTCATTGGAAACTCTAATCATGGTCCCTATGAGTCTGAACAGACTCAAAGGCACTTAACACCAAACAACAACAAGGAACCTGGAGATGCCACAAATAGTCCAGAGGACTGAGAGAATAGAAGGTTAGAAGATCACTAAGACAAGAGCAACTTTTTCTTATGTCTTATGTATTTTTTAAGTTTTGCATTATAATTTATTTGAGAGAAAAAGAGAGAGAGAGAGAGAAAGAGAAACTGTTGCTTCTGTCCCCTGGAAAGTACTTAGCAAGAAATTAAGTCATTTCAGTACTCATGCAATTGTAAATGACAGAATCTCTCCAATTTAAACATCCAAAAGAAGACTCCTGGTCAGATGCTTTAGGATAAGCACTGGACTGCTAACCACAAGGTCTGTGGTTCAAACCCACCAGCTGCTCCTGTCTCCTTAGAGGGTTGATATGAATTGGAACTGACATTAAAAGAGTAGCAATAATAACTAAGGATCATAAAAAAAAAAAAAAAAGGGAAAAATAAAGGAGGTGTGTAATGACTGAGATGAGAGAAAGTCCCAGGCATGACTGAGGAATTCAGGGATTCCCAAGACTAAAGTTCCGTCTTTCTTCACATCTTGGGGACCCTGCTGTGCAAGGCCAGCTCCATTCTATGGCTTTCCTTGAAGGCAAGATGGTCTCCAGCAACTTCAGACTTTTCATCTTATCTGCTTGCATATTCAGTAAGAAAACATTTTCTTTTTCCACAGGTTCCATCAAAAACCTTGCCTTTGAATCACACCAGGTCTCTTTGTCCTAACTTACACAGCATGCCTATTCCTGACCTCTGTGGTCAGAGGAATACCATGCTTTGATTGATTAAGGTTGAAGTCAAGCACCCATATGTCCCTCCCCAGGAGAGAAGCCTGCTCAAATTACATGGACTGGGAGTGTGGGAAGGAAGACCCCTTAAAGGAAAGCTTTTCATTGTTGCCAGAAAGCGGCAGAACAAAATCCACACGCATACCACTGGAGTCATAGCATAGACCTTTAAGTGAATGCTCTTTCTAATAGATCACGTTGTTCCTCTGTCCTTGATATAAAATAATACCTTTTGTATTCATTTTTTGTTGAGTTCTTTTTTTCTCACTGGAATTAGTGCTAGATGGGTATGAATGGTGTTTTCCGTTTTGCCCAAAGTGAGTGCTAACATTCTTATTTACTATACTGTTGTGGGAAGACATGTGCATAGTAGTGAGAAGTGTGTTTTGAATATAGATCATGGATTTAAGTTCTGGCACACTGTTGATGCACCTCGATGGTGCTTCACAATAAGGTCACAATATGGAAGGAGTGCCCTGTGTCTCAGTTACTATTGCACCCTTGTTGCTCTGGATAGCACCTGGTAACTATGTGTTTCCTGAATGAATCAAGGAACTAATTAAACAAATTGACAAATAATCAGGATAGGTCTCAAAAATGCAATTCTTAGGCAAATATTTGCAACAATTTGAAATCCATATTTTCCTTTTTTCTATTCCCTATCCCACTGGTCTGTTGTTGAGGCAAAGCCTGGATAATTGTACTAGAAGCATCTGATTGGAGATTTCCTAAGCCCGAGCTATCCAGTTCAGGGACCCAGAGCCAGTTGTAGGTCTGTGGCTGTTTTCCTTTAACCTCAATCCCTGACTTCTCTGAATAGCTAAGAATTGTTACTATTGAGTCAATTCTGATTGAAAGCATACCCCTGTCTGTGTGTCAATGTAGAACTGTGTGCCCAATAGGATTTTTCAACGGCTGCCGGTTCTAAAGTAAATTACCAGACCTGTCTTCCAAGGTACTGTAGGTTGGACTCAAACTTCTAACCTTTGTGTTAGCAGCAGACCACATTGACCATGTGTACTACCTAAGGACTCCTTAAGTAGGTAAATCTCCATTTCTTAAGGAGTTCTGGTAGTATAGTCGTTACAAATCAGGCTGTGGACCTCAAGGTCAGCAGTTCGAAACTACCAGCTGTACTGTGGGAAAAAGATGAGGCTTTCTGCTCCCATAAAGATTTACAGCCTTGGAAACCCTGTACAGGGTCACTATGAGTCGAAACTGACTTCACGGCACATGACAACAACAACAACTCCATTTCTTGGTCTATTAAACAGCAGGTGACGGTAACCCTCCAGCAGATAGAGTAAGGGCTAGTTTGCAATGTTTCTTTGTTGGCCAGGCCAGGTGAGGTTTGCTCCCGTAGGGCCCAGTCCACCTTCGACTACATATTTTGAATGCCTTGTTGTTAATGATCAGTACAGCATCCAGAGGATCTAATAATTTGGGTTGTCTTTACTCCTTTTTTCTTCTGTTGTTTATATTCCAACGCTATCTTTAATAACCCAACGTAGTGTATGCTTTCGTTTGTTTATTTTCTAAACCAATACTAATTCTCTGGTGGCTGGGTGCTGTGGAGTCGTTTCCGACTCATAGTGACCCTGTACAGGGTTTCTGAGGCTGTAAATCTTGATGGGAGCAGAAAGCCTCATCTTTCTCCTGCAGTACAGCTGCTTTCTCCAGTGGAACAGCTGGTAGTTTTGAACTGCTGACCTTGAGGTTCGCAGCCTGATTAGTAACCACTATGCTACCAGAGCTACTTTTTCCTCAAAAGCAATTCAGAGGTGTAGTTAAGCACATGCTATCTGCAGTTAGACTGCCTTAGTTCAAGTCTCGCCTCAGCCACTGCAGTAGGATAGAAATGGAACTTTACTAATAGAAGGGTATCATAGTTTTTAAAGTAATTTAGCCTAGTGCCTGAGACATTATATGTATTTAACATGTGCTAACCACTATCATGTATTATAATTATCCAAGTATGCATGCTTTAACACTTTTAAAGGCGGGTGGGATTTTATTATCAATTACCGATAAAGGAAATAATGTCATGGAAGTAAAGTTTCTCATTGCCTGGTTTCTTGATTTTAACCTTTAACTCAGCTCTTTGAGTATATTTTTTGGTTGTTATTAGCAGACAAAATAAAAAGCAGGCTTAAAAAAATAGAGCTGATGAAGCTATGCCCCGGCTTTGATTCCTACACAGAGCCTCCATTCATGTCAGTACGATTTCTCTGCATGGCTTGATAGCTGAATGTGGTCTGTTTCTAAGACTGTTTAAAGCAGGGCACAAAAGAAACCACCCTGGCTGGGTCCAAAGCAGGCAAAATGAGGGAGACTAAGCTGGTACAAGAAGCTGTTAATACAGAACCAGAAAATTTTTAAGCTAAAAAAAGAAACATACCCACTGAAAGTCTGAAAGCAAAAGTTTTATTTGGGTAAAACGCTGTTCAACTCTGCGTGATTCCTACAGAGAAAATGCACACGCTTGCCTTCTCCAACTGCCAGAACATCATTTTTTGAACACAGAGGAACCAAAATAGAGAGAGGAATAATGTGATTTCAGTATCTGTGCCCAAAAGGAGTCATATAAATGTAAAAGCTAAAGTTCCTGGACCCATCAGAAGTGGATGGCTGTAAACCCCCTTCAAAGGTGCCCTGAAGCCATCTTTCACAATCCATGGGGGGAATCAGGGAAACACAGATGGCACAATGGTTAAAAGCTCAGCTGCTAAGTGAAATATCCACCAGTGATTCCAAACACCGGTGACTCTGGGGGAGAAAGACGTGTCAGTTTGCTTTTGTAAAGATTTACAGCCTTAGAAACTCCACGGGGCAGATGTACTCCGGCCTGTCAGTCACTCGGAGCTGGAATCAACTAATAAGCAATGGGTTTGGTTTGTTTATTTGTTTTTGAGTGCAAATCATTGTTAGTAAGATGTTACAGCATAGTGGTTATGCATTGGGCTACTAACCACAAGGTCAGCAATTCAAATCTACCAGCCATTCCATGGGAGAAAGGTAAGACTTTCTGCTCCCATAAAGGTTGTTATGTACCGTGGAGTCAGTTCCGGCTCATAGCGACCCTGTACAGGATTTCCGAGGCTATAAATCTTTACAGGATCAGAAAGCCTCATCTTTCTCTTGTGGAACAGCTGGTAGTTTTGAACTGCTGACCCTGAGGTTAGCAGCCTGATTCGTAACCACTACACTACCAGAGATCCTTCCCATAAAGATTAACTCCCTTGGAAGCTCTATACAGGGTTGCTAAGATAGCACATAACCACCATCACCCCTGATATGTTATGAGTTGGTACTATGTACCAGCCACTCATATTTGGAGTCCTGGTGTGGTGCTGTAGGATAAACACTGGACAGCAAGATTGGTTTGAACTGCAAGGTCAATGGTTTAAATCCACCAGCCACTCTTCAGAAAACCATTAACAGGACCACTGTGAGTCAGAACTGACTTGATAGCAGTAAACACCAACAACAAAGGATCTTGTCAGGTGGTAGAAGTCAATTTTAACTCATAGGGACCCCATGTGACAGAGTAGAACTACCTCTGAGGGTTTTCTTGGCTGTAAACATCACAGAATCAGTTCTCCAGGTCTTTCTCCTGCAGAGACACTGGGTGAGTGCAAACTGCCAACCTTGCAGTTAGCAACTTAGCGTTTACTCTGACACACTACCAGGATTTATTAGGAATATACATGATTAGCAACAAAGAAACAACAGTTTAGAAAAGAGGAGGTACTCAGTTTTCAAGACACTTTCTAGCAATCCTTTCTCCAGTCTTCTCATCAGATACTGCCAAAGACCTTTACCCTTAGCTCCCCAAGTGGTAATCCTCCCATCAAGCAAACATTGTCAGAAAATGCAGCTTTTCCATCAAATGCTTCTCATATTGATCTCTTGTAGGGCAGATATTCAGTGACCACATTGATTCATCCTTATATATAATCCCATGAAAAACATATCTTTGTCTTTTATTTTTCACCCTGGCCCTTCAAAAATGACTGGGTCTCATAGTTTTTTTCCCATCTCTGCTAACGGGTTCTAGTTCTCTGTGTCTCTACTTTATCAATAACTGTCCCAGACAACAAGAAAAAGTGTTGTCAAGTTGATTCTGAATAACTGCCCACTGCAAACGATTTCACTTGGATTGAATGTAGGCATATTGTTATTAAGAGTCATCAAGATGTTTCCAACTCATATCTAACCTTTGTGGGGTTTTCAAGAGCAACTGGCGGGTTTGAACTACCAACCTTGCAGTTACCAGTCCAGTGCTGATCCTACAATGCCTCACCAGACTTATGTGTAAGCACAGAGTCTCCTTAATATCCTTGGATTTTATCTACCAAAGCACCATGTCTTTACTAAAAGCTCTCTAGTAATGTTTTAACCCTGTATTTCAGTTTGGGGCAAACTTTTCCTTTCACTTTAGTAAATTGTGAACTTTGTTGTTGTTGTTGTGTGCCGTGGAGTCGGTTCCAACTTATAGTGACCCTGTACAGGGTTTCCGAGGCTGTTTACGGGAGCAGAAAACCTCATCTTTCTCCAATGGAACAGCTGGTAGTTTCAAACTGCTGACCTTGCAGTTCACAGCCCAATTCATAACCACTAAGCCACCAGAGCTCCTTAAATTACAAACTATAAGAAGGACTATATATGTGTGCACATTGTATATTTTTGCATAACAGTATTTTATATATAACGCAATAAATGTACGTTCTATGCATTGAGATATACCAATCTATATCCATATCATATATAATAAAATGCTTTTTTTGGTGGTGTTAGTTGCCCTGAAGTTGATTCCCACCCATGATGATGCGGAATGTTACAGAGTAGAATAGCTCCCTAGGGTTTTCTTGGCTGGAATCTTGATGGAAGCAGATCTCCAGGGTTTGTTTTTTCCCTTGGTACTACTGGATGGGCTTGAACCACCAAGTGCTTAGAAATTTTGGGATTTGTTAGCTAAAATGAAAAATAAATCATTCTAGATTTCTAATTTATCTTGAAACATTCCCCTGTGATCCACATCCCTGCAACATCAAGAGCATGAGAACAAGGGACCCTTTAGATGGAATGTGACTTGAAGTCCCCAGCGCTCCACATTGTCTCCCAGACAGTGAGGATGAGAGTCCCTACCATGTCGTTTTTCTAATGCTAAAAGAGAATGAAATATTTCTTATTCCTTCGCCCTTATCTAAAGTGGCTAACTAAAAACTACGTCTTGTGGTTAAGTGCTACTGAGTCAGTTGCAACCCTGTGTAGGGTTTCCAAAGAGCAGCTGGTGTGCTTGAACCTCCAGCCTTGTGGTTAGCAGTCCAGTGCTTATCCTGCAGAAGCACACTGGACTCTGCAACCTCACATAGCTAGCTTCCCTTATTTGGGGGTATTGGACTAGGCCCTCTAGACATGTGGACTTGGAAGCGCTATCTTAGACAGGCAACTCCTTGGGTGATGCTATAGGGTCAGCACTGTATTGCAAACCACAAGGTCAACAGTTCAAACCCACCAGATGCTCCTTGGGAACCTCATACGGGATTGCTATGAGTCGGAACTGATTCAACAGCACTTAAGAACAACAGCAACCTTAGATGTTATGGTGGTACTGCAGGTTAAATGTTGGACTGTTAACCACAAAGTTGGAAATTGAAACCCACCACTCCCTCCTTGATAGAAAGATGAGGCTGTTTGCTCTTGTGATGATTTACTGTGTCATAAGATCACTATGAGTTAGAATTGATTTGATGAAAATGGGTATCTTAGGTAAAGCAGAAGCCCTTGATGGCACAGATGGCGAAATGCTCCTCTACTAATTGTAAGATGATGAGTTTAAACCTACACAGAGGTGCTCAGAAGAAAGTGCTGGCAGTCTGCTTCTGAAAATCCTATGGACTATAATCGTTCTTCTCTGTAACACATGGCGTCTCTGTGAGGTAGAATCAACTCGATGGTCACTGTTTGGGTTTGGGATTTCTTTTTTTCTTCAGTATAAGAAGACATAAGAGTCTGGAGGCTAGTTTCAGGTTCCACTTACCTTACAGTTTTCCTGTGGGAATAATAAATGAGCCGTCACATGGTACTCATGGACCAACACAGACCATCCAAGGGAATCACGGGTCAACCACTGACCTCACCATGGATAGACTGGGACAATTTGGGGGCAAAGGCAGAGCATGTTGGGACATGTTGGAAGGACACTCATACACAACCAATTTCCCGGTTGCTGTGTGTGGTACAGGTAAAGAGAGGTGTGTGGATTTCATGAGAACGAGCAGTAGGTTTCAGGAGATGCAGTGGTCCACGTGTAACTCCAGGGGTTTGCCTGAGACTTGAGGACAGCATGTTCTGTCTACTTCACTAACTCTAATAGCTCCTAAGGTGCCACAAAGAGCAGTTGTATACATTCTTAAGTTTAGAGACTTCCTCCAGAGATAGAGATTCACTCAGCAGAACATAATCACTCCCTGGGAACATTTACCAGAGGTCATATAAATCTGCACAGACGTCTGTGCAGTCTCCTTTGTTTTGGTTTTGTTTGTTTTTTTCCCAAAAGTGATTCATTTTTACCTTCACGAGGTATGACTCTGTTAGTGGGCATTTTTGTGATGATACTGATGCCAACATCTACAGTGCTGTTAAAGGAATCTTGCTGTATGTGAAGTAACACTTCATAGCTTCTGCAGGAGCTGTGTGTCCTCAGAGGTTTTTGTCCCTGATTGAGTTTTCCAATTTGTCTCTTTCTTCCTTCTGTGCATACTGCTGCATGGAAAGTATACAAGGAAAAAAACAGCTTTTGTTTTGCATGCCTATACACCCTCGGAAACCCTGTATAGGGTCGGAACTGACTCGACGGCGCTTAACAACAACAACAACAACAACACGCTCCTAAATTCTCCAAGAGCCTCTGAAAGCTTATGGATCTACAACCTTGTCGAAGTAAATTGGGACTGAAGAACCTCCCCTTGCTTTTAAAGCCTCTAGAAATCTTAATCCTTGATACAATCAAAACCAAACCAATCCTGTTGTTACTGAATCAGTCTGACTCTTGGTGACCCAGTGTGTAACAGAATAGAACTTCTCCATAGGATTTCCTTAGCTGTCATCTTTATGGGGAGTCCTGGTGTAGCGCTGTGGACTAATGCGTCAGACTGCAAGGTCGGTGGTTCAAGCTCACCAGCTTCTCCTTGGAAACCCTATACAGGTCTGCTATAGATCAGAATCAACTCGACAGCATTTAACACCGACAATCTTTATGGAGCCAAACAGTGCTGCTGCCGGGGTTCAGACTGCTAATCTCTAGGTCAGTTGTTGTTGCTATGTGCCGTTGGGTTGATTTCAATTCATAGAGCTCCTGTATAGGATATCCAAGAGCTGCTGTTGGACTTGACCTGTCAACCTTGTGATTAGCAGTCCAGTGCTTATCCTATAACACCACATCAGGGATTAGAGTGTGTTAAATCACAACCTGAAATTCAATAATCTTACCTTCTCTCTGGGTTGATACAATGGAATCAAGAGAAAGCCAAGTTTGAATATGGACTGTGTCCGTTACTGCTGTGTGAACTTGGGCAAATGTGAACATCTCTGAGCCTGCTTTTCTAGCCTATAAAGTGGGAATTTTTGTGGTGAAAGGAAATAATAACTGCATTCTGATGTAAATACATGTGATAGATGATGTTGTTGTTTTCCACTGAGTCAGTTCTGACTCATAGCGACCCTGTATAGGGTTTCTGAGGAGCAGCTGATGGGTTTAAACCATCGACTTTGTGGTTAGCAGTCCAGTGCTTTTCCAGGTTTCTGATAGCTGATGGTAAGTACTTAATTAAAAAAATAATATTTTTTTTTATTTTGTAACACAAGAGGGGTATTTCCAAAAGTTCATGGGAAAATTCCATCCTCTTTTCATTACATTTTTCCATGAACTCTTTGAAATACCCTCGTAATTCTGCCTTTTGTTCTGCTTCTCTTATTTTTAAATGTGTTTCTCTTCAGTAAAACTGGGTATAAATGATGCACTACCTCTCATATTATAGTTTATTCTTCAGCAATATCAAGAAGTGAACACATCCGACCAACTAGAGGGCTAAGTATTGTAATACTGTAAGGTGGCGTAACTTTCTCTTACTCTCCGGCTTCGCTCCACGTTCACCTTTCTGCTTGCTTGGAGAGACATATTAGAAAAACGTTAATAAGCCCTAAATTTGAGAAGTAAGAATAGAAAAATGATAGACAGTGAGGAATATCGCTTAGGGCTCCTCTCCCCAACAATTATTATTCCTGAATATTTAAATTCTATTTCTATCCACCTATTTAATTGAAGAATATATTACCACAGATATGTCACCCACCAGGTCACTGAGAATCCAGATAAAATCTAGAGCTGTTTCTGTAAACAAGTAATATACAAATGCTACAAGTGGCACATGTTTGGCAAATAAAGCACTTGTTTAAGAAAACAAACATTTTCTTTGGGCATGACAAATTACACGTTTATTTCAAAACTGTTACTTCTGCTGGTGAACTTCAGAGGGAAATCATTTGTTTTGGTCAGGGCTGCTTAGGGAAAAAGAACAAAAAAAAAGGTAGCTATTAGTAGGGTCAAGTCATTAGCAACTCCACTACTAGGCAAATGTTGGGAAAACATTGCATTTTCAATGATTCCCTTTCAAAACACATTTCTACATTCTTGGTTGAAAGTAAGTCGGTACATGTGTGTTGATTCCTTGTACATTCTAGGTAGCAAGATTGATAGGGGGTCAACTTAGTGGTGCAAGGAGTAAGCACTGGAGGGTTTGAAGGAATGAGAAGGAAGTTAGATACTTGGTGGAAAACTGGAAACACCATGGGAAAGTAAAAACCTGGAAGATGCTTGAGGGAAAAGTGGTGGGGGAAAGCATTCAGGCAAAGCCATGGAGATGGAAATGATCTTAGTTTCCTAGGGCTGCCATAACAAAATACCAGAGTGGCTGGCTTTAAAGAACAGGAACATATTGCCTCGGTGTTCTGAAGAGCCCAAGTCCAATTCAGGGCTATCAGCCAGGTTTATTCTTTCTGAGGGTGTTGAGAGCACACCTGTTCTTTACCTCTTTTCTTATTTCTAGTGGCTGCCCACAATCCTTTGTGTTCCTTACTACTTCCATCCTCACAATCGCCCCCTTTCCTGTCTTCTCTCCCCTTTTATAAAATGCAGCTCTAAAGGGATTAGAATTAGGACTCATGTGACTTTAGTATGACTTAACTGATAACATCTGCAAATAAAATCCTATTTCCCCAATCAAGGTCATACTCACAGATATAGGAATGATAACTTGAGCCGATCTTTTTGAGAGGGCACAATTCAATTCATAACAGGAACTTTAAAAGCAGTAAATACAGTCTGGCATCCGGGATTGAACCCTGGGTTAGGAAAAGCTGGTAAAATTTGAAGTTTAAGTATTAACAGTGTACCAAATATAGCCTTAGAGACCATATGGAGGGTCACTGTGAATTGGAATCCAACCAACAGCACCTAATGTTAATTTCTTAGTTTTGACAAGAAAGAGGGAAATGAGATGCCAAATATTGGATGCAGCTGTATGAGTAAGAATGTATTTTGTTGTTGTTTGTTTATTTTGTTATTTTTAAAAATAGAGAAGGTTGTGTATGTGTCTGTGTGTGAATACAGAGGATGAGTGTAGGAGAGAGGCTTCATATTTTTACATAGGGTGATGGAAAGGAAGAAGTGTCCTTCCCAAAAAGGGAAATAAAGGCAACTGAAAGGAGGTTGGCTTTGTCTCTACCCATACCACCACATCTCTCGTTGGAGCCTCAGTAGGCTCCTAACTCATCTGTTTACTCCTGATGTTGTACTGTAGAATAAGCATTGGACTGTGGACCGCAAAGTCAGCAGTTCAATCTACCAACAGCTCCTTGGATACCTTTATACAGGGTTGTTATGAGTGGGAACCAACTCTACAGCACTTAATGACAACAACGTCCCTTAATGTATTTTCCACAATGCAACTACAATATTTTCAGATAATAACCCACCCCCTACCAACTCTCCTCTGTTACTCTTTATATAGAGCTTAAAATCCTGCATGATTTCAGTTTAAATCACCAGGAACTGCATGATTTTCACTACTGTCTCTGGCATCATCTCCTGCCATCCGCCCTGTGTTTTCTGGTTCCAATCACACTGGCATGCTTTCTGTTTCTAGGAGGCACAAAGATCTCCTCCTCCTTTGCATGCACTGCTTACTCAGACTCACTGTTTTACTCTGTGCTCATCTATGCATCCTTAAGATCTTGGCTCAACTATGATCCCTAATCTCCCTGAGTAGGTTGAATCTCCCATTTATATACTCTAATGTGGTGGCTCCATATGGTAAGCACTGGGCTGCAAACTACAAAGCTGGCAGTTTGAGCCCACCAGTCACTTCATGAGAGAAAGATGAGGCTTTCTGCTCCCGTAAAGATATACGGCCTCTGAAACCCTAAAGAGGGTCACTATGAGTCGGAACCAACTCGACAACACTTAGCAGCAGTGAATAAGTTTTCCAAGCTCCACTTCAAAACACTTACACTGTTCATTTGGTGCATGTGTATGTATGTGTGTTTGTGAAATTATTTGATAAATGTCTGTTTTTCCCATATACGAGGAAGTCCCAGGGCTACAGAGGTTCCATATGTTCTCCACTCATTCTCTGGAATCTAGAAATGTCAACTAGAATGTGCAAGTTTGACATCTATTGGAAGTTACTAACCAGATGGGGTGTCCACTTTCAAGTCTATCTATGATGTCACTGGAATTCTCCTCTACAGTTGTCTTTCAAGATCCTAATGCAGTTTGAATCAGCCACATCTTCCCCAAGGATAACTTTTATTCTCATTCTTTTCTCGCTCATATTACCAATGTGGTATGTACCAATAGGAGTCATAAACTCAACTGCCTACAAGAGCCTTGCAGGCATCTGCTTTCCAGTTTGTCACAGCCTCCTATTAAATACCTGTTATGTGTGGTAATATAGAAGGGGTATCTCTAGTTATTGTTCATCGTAACCTAACATTGGCAGTTGTTAAACCATTAGGTATGGCAGGGATCTTAGCAATTGTTGACATGAAGAAGTCAGTGTTGTCAGATCTGTGGACTTTTTGAACCCAGTTCAGCTCAGTGCCCTCCAACTTGAGACCTTGGTATGTGGCGGTGTCACATAATCCCTGGAGTCCAGACCTATTTTTTTCTTATGGTACCCCTACTTAAAAGCACCTTTGCATTAAGTAGAACCCATTCTAAATGACATCTCGTTTAACGAACAGAAATATTTGTCCCCTTTAACTGAACAGCTCTTAAAAGCAATTAGCATGGAGGGAATTTCTTGTTTAGAAATAATGTCTGCATCAGATTACCCATTATGGACTAATTTGAAACTGGAAGATAGATGCTTATTTTTTTCCCCCTGTGATGGCACCTGCACACATTTGCGGCACTGGGTCTAAGAGCAGCATTACCGTTAGTCATTCTATTTCCATTGCCGTACAAGTGGTGGATAACTAGAAACCCCTTTAACATGTAAACATTTTCTGAGAACAGAGAACATGTTCTTTTCAAATGTTGCTATTTACTTGTCATTTCAGATCTGAAGGTTAAATATGCTTTGCATGTTGTGATTAATTCTCTCCGTGCCTTCAAGATCTCTTTGCCTTTTGGCCACTGTCTGGGAAATGATGAGTGATGCTGTGTCAGAAATGAGTATCATGTCAGAAAAGAGGAGAGGAAATGTGTTGCTGACTGACAGATGTAGGGGAGAAAAAAAACAAAAAACAGTCCCTTGAATTAGTTCAGGAGGGAAACACATAGCCTGCATACCACGTCTGAGACCCCACAGAACTTTCATGTACTTGAGATGAGTCATTCTGACCGCCAAACAGTGCTGCTGCCATTTTGACAATATCAATCATAATAACAATAAATGTCTGTTGTTGTTGTTAATTGTAGCGTAGTGGTTACGAATTGGGCTGCGAACCGCAAGGTCAGCAGTTCGAAACTACCAGCCACTCCACAGGAGAAAGATGAGGCGTTCTGCTCCCATAAAGACTTACAGCCTTGGAAACCCTGTTCAGGGTCGCTATGGGTCGGAACCGACTCGATGGCACTTAACAACAACAACAACAAGGTTTCAACTCATGGTGATCCTATGTACAGCAGAACAAAATATAGTGCAGTCCTATCCCACATTCATAGTCAGTGGAGAGCTCCCATTCACAGTTCTGCCCACTGAGTATGCATGCTGTTACCTTTCAACCTAGGGAGCTCTTCTTCCAGCCAGATCTCAGACAGTATTCTGTTGTGACCCCTAGGGGGTTAATTGTATAATATCAGGGAGCAGATAACCTCGTCTTTATCCCTAGTCTGTCTTAACATGAAAACTAGTGAAATCTGCCTACCACAGGTGACCCTACTGGTATTTGAAATATCGCTGGAATAGCTTCCAACAATGCGGCAGCATGCAAGTCATCACAGTGCAACCAACTGGCAGACAGGTGGTGGAATACATGTGCAGTGAGAGGTCGTTAAATGTTTGGAACTCTGCAAAGTACTTTGCATGTCTATTTCATTTACTCATCCTAGCAGCCCGATTTACTGATAAATGGAATTGACACTTAGAAAGGTTCAGCTAGACATCCAAGTTGATTTAGTTGGAAAATGGGAGAGCTAGGATTTGAAGCCAGGTAGGCTAACTCCAAGGCCTACTCATTTGAAGGTCAACTTTACTGTCATCTCCAGCCGAGGTGTCTTGCTCCTGAGTCCCATCTCCATCAGCCTTCTATAACTTCACGGTTCTCACGGGCCTTTGAAGAAGCCTTTGTTAAACCACAAAGAAACCCCTGCAAGCTCCACACTCAGATCAGCCCCCAGCAGAGAGGAGAATACTGGTGGGTTAGGATGGCATAGGCGTGTTTGAATAGAGGAAGGAAAACGAGAACTTCATACTGTGAGCAGGAAAGCACGGGGCCAGGCACCTCACACTGCATCCGAGGACCAGAGGCAGAAGTGAAGCTCTTCTTTGGGTGGCATTGACCCAGAATGGGTATTATACAGAAGGGATGAGATGGGGGGCGGGGCAGGGTGGGGGGAAGTGAGATCACAAAAGATCGCACACGCTGCACTTTTGCCTACGGCCGACCCTGCTTCAAAGCTCAACTTCCACAGGAAAACTAAATAAAGGGAAGAATAGCCAAACAGAACAAATTCCCATTTAGTCAGCTTTTACTGTCCTCGGAGGCCCTGTGTTTATGCTAGATCTTAATTATGCTGCTTGTCAAAGACACACTAAACTCCACTGTGGTTGAGGGAGCTATTTTATCTTTTTATCTGTACAGTCAGAAAAAGACTTAGTATGCTGAACCCTACCCTTGATGAGCTTCAAACCTGGAATAAAAGAGCATTCTCTCCTTCCCAATTGTCCTTACCTGTGTACTGCCACCCATGATCACCTAATGAGGAGGCTTTGGTGGCGGTCTGAATAGGCAGAGTAGCGGTGGGTGGCCTTTGACACAACTGTCAAGTCCAAGGGGACTGTTTGAGCTTCCTGCTCCCAGCCCCTTTTAATGACCTTCTTGTCCCAAGCCCCATGCATTTGCCCTCCAAGACTCCCCTGCAGTGCTTTCTGATCCAGTCTTTCTAGAGAAGCAATTGCCCTTATCTCTAACCTAGGTGAATGTGGGAAACATTCCTCTAGAAGAATTCAGGGTAATACTGGGGGAGTTACCGGAGATATTAGGTTAATGAGCTTGCTGCTAAACAATGTTGCAGGTTTAAATTCACCCAGAAATGCCTCCGAAAAAAGGCCTGCTAATCCATTTTCAGAAAAGTCAGGTATTGAAGACCCTACAGAGCACAATTCTACTTTGGTCCATACAGAGTTGCCATAAATTGGAATCAAGTCAACGGCAACTGGTTTTTACTTGAGATTTTAGATGAATTCAATGACATTGAATCACACAGAAAGCAATTCTCTCTCCTTCATCTCTCATTAACCCTTCAGATTAAATCAAGGGGAACGTCTTGGTTTGGTATTGTTAAAATCTTGTGTTATTTTCATTATATCCATTTTGGCTTTTGCTTTCTATTTATTATGGCAGGTGATGAATGTTTTGCATTTCTTGTGGTGACATAAAACTTTCCTTTAAAACTAGTGTATTTCATTGGGGGAAAGAGTGATTTTACTTAAAGAAATAAAAATACTACGTGAATAATCATACATGATAAAGCAGAAACTGTGAGTAGTCCCGGACTAACTACCTTTTAGAGAAAGTTCTAGTCAAGAGGCCCTGTTTTTACCTTACTTTCATAGCCTATGAACTAACTGTTGGTACTTACATGTATTTTCAGGCAGTGTTGCAAATTTTGGCAGTGAGTGAGGGGTGGTTCTAACAAAAAGCTTTCAAAGTCAGGATAAAAAAAGGAAGGTATTTTGGGGTGAGCATTTTTGTCCCCAGTTCAAGTACATAATCTACAATAATAGTGACTTTCTGGTGGGTATCACACTTACCGGGAAATTGTGCTTTGTTTTTCTTTACCAAAATTCCGAGGCCTAGACTCAACCCCAAGAAAGGTGGTTTCAATTAGTCTAAAGTGGGTCCTAAATGACAAAAAAACAACAATTACCATCAAGGTGACTCCAGTTCATGGCCCCTGGGTGGGTCTTGTGTTGTACCGTGCCATCAAATCGGTTCCGACTCATAGCAATCCTGTATAGGGTTTCTGAAGAATGGTTGGTGAGTTTGAACTGCCAACCTTGTGGTTAGCAGCCCAGTATTTATCTGCCAGTGCCACACCAGGACTTAGGTATCTGCCTTTTACTAACTATCCCCAGATGTTTCTGCTGAGCACTCCCAACTGAAGATTACTACTCTTAGGAGGCGATCCATCTTAGCACCCAGTGTTGTCAAAACGAGGAAATGCATCTCACTGCCCCCAGTACATATATGAAGCCATCCAGTGTAAACATCTCATTTAACTGTAAAGTAAGTAATGGCATTATAGTTTCTAAAAATAAGTGTCAAAAATGTTCCCATTCATACTGCCCCATGTTCACCAAATAGGTAAGTTATTTGCCCATCCCTTTGGTCTCTCTAGACCGTAGGAGACTTACCTGAATCATTGGAATAATGTCTCATGCAGCATTGTTGTTGTTAAGTGCCGTTGAGTCGGTTCCGACCCATAGCGACCCTGTACAGGGTTTCCGACATGCAGCATAGTCAGGTATATTATTGGTATAGTATTTTACCGCATGAGGATAACATGTCTGGCTGTGATCCTTTTTATCTGCCTACTATATGTGTGGCTCTATGTCCAAATAATCCTTTGTAGACTGACTCTTAAAGAATACCATGGGTGTGATGGAAGTTTCCAAGTTTCTGGTAGCTGCAAGTTGTGAGTGAGGTTGTATTTCACAGATCAGAGGAGCACGGTGCATCCCTCTGGTAGGAGTTTGACAGTCCTTCTCCGCACTGAGCCCAGCAATGTTGTTCACTTCTGGTCTCTGAGAAAAACCAACTGGGTTTGTCATGAAACACCCAAGTCCAGAACATGATATGATTCCTTTCTAATCACTGACATTATCCAGGTGACTCGCTCCAGCCTGGCTTACACACAGGGTTCCCTTTCAGCCTGATCATTTCAGAACTAGCATTATCGTGCCATACCCAAAGCCTTGTGAAAATATTTTCAGCAGTTAACAAGCAGAGCCTGCAGTTATAATATGCTCATTAGGCCGCCTGTTAGTTTTCAAGTCTTGCAGCACACATAATCTGCTACTTGATTTCCATTGAATTTCACTTCTGTTGGGCATCAGCAGAGGAGCGATGGCAGCCCTGTGGGCTTTGCCAAGGGCTGCTGTCTTTATGTATGTTTTCCACTCGGCTGTGCCGACTGTGAAATAACACACCTCCCCAATTTGTGTCTCCAGTTATTTAGTCTGGGCATCCCTTCTATCACCCCAGAGCCTTTCTTGATCCCCTTAGTGAACAAGCTTCTCAAATGAACTAAATTCATTTGAGAAGACACTGTGAAAGATAGACCTAGTATTCCCAGGAGATGAATAGACTGATTTTGGCCATTCTTTGTATATCTTGGACTTTGCAATCTAGAGTTTATTAAATATTCCTTTGCTCTAGGCCTCACTTCTATGGCTTAAAACAACTTCCTTTAAAAAGAATGTTCTAATTGCAAATGATCAGTTTTCAAAGAAGGCTTTTGACCAACTAAATACAGTACTTTTTATTTTTAAATACTTAGAAAGGCCTGCATTGGGGGAAATAGTCTCTTTCCCCAGTGACAGAACATCTCAAGGCTATGAACACTGAAAGCATGTTGGCAAGTGTTTAATATTTTGTAAAGAAGTGATGGTCATTGAAGGAATAGTTTGTTTTTTGTGTGTGTTCTTGTTTTGTTTTGTGGTGGTTGACTGTGAAGGACCAAAGCAAACCAAACCTATGACCTTGGAGTCGATTCCAACACAGGATGACCCCACATGTCACGGAGTAGAATGACTCTATATGGTTTTCTTGCTTCTAATCATTACTGAAGCAGATCACCAGTCCTTTCTTCTGCAGTTCCTCTGGGTAGGTTTGAGCCACCAACCTTTTAAGTTAATATTTAAGCATAAACTATTTGGCACTTGTTGTGAAGAAAGTGTTTATTTGTTCAACTTATTCCTCAGTCAGTGAGTTAGTGGGTGGAATGTACCTTGCAAGGTATTAGGACTCGAAGGCAGAGGAAAATAACAACTGTTTCATTTCCTATGGAAATAACAGTTGTGGGGAATACCAGCGTTCTGAAGAGATACATGAAGTGTAGAAGGTTGAGTGATGTTAACGAACTATTACAGAAGGCTCTGGTAGCGTAGTGGTTACGAATCGGGCTGCGAACCTTAAGGTCAGCGGTTCGAAACTACCAGCTGCACCGCGGGAGAAAGATGAGGCTTTCTACTCCCGTAAAGATTTACACCCTCGGAAACCCTATACAGGGTCGCTATGGGTCGGAAACGACTCGATGGCACATAACAACAACAAATGGGACCCAGAGTGGGGAACTAAGCCAAAGACTTTAATAGAGAAGTGAGGCCCATGAGTCCTTAGGTATACCCAAGAAGAGTTGAGATTTAAACTGAGGAATCAGGAGAGTAAGAGTGACTGACGTAATGTACGTTGAAAGATTAGGACAAGGGTCTCGTGAGACATGGTGATTAACACTGGCTTATATTTGAGATTGTATATATGGACTGGCACAGCATGATACTTGGGTACATTAAGTTAGCTTTGAGGTCTGAGACGGAGCTAACAAGTAGGGAATGGATGAAGGTGATTCATTTGGGGAAGCAGTGTGGGACCCTTCAATACATAAGAACCCTAGGGTCCCATTGAGGAAGAATTTAAACCTCATCATGTCTTCACAGCTTATTTCCCTCTAATATACTGATTGAGCCTTCATGACTTAGCCATGATAAGACCTCTTCCTGTGGATTTTTGGGAGCAGTAAAAGATATGGTGCTATGGTATAACCTAGGTAAGAACCTAAGGTGTGAATTATTAACAATTTATTTAGACTGCTGCTTAAAATGTGCTATCTTCTCAGATAGGAATGAATTGAATGTTAAAGCTGAAAGGTGCATTTTCTTCCATTAGGCATACCAGAATATTTTGTCAAGGGGTATCCAAAATGTTTCAGACTGCTTGAGATAATTAAATCTTCAGGAACTGGACAGGGTATACATGTTTTGAAGCACTTAACAGTAGGTTTCTCCATTGCATCTTCTCATCATTGAAGTGGGCTCATCCTAACTCTCATCAGAGTAGTTTGAGTAAGTGTAGATGCCTTGTAGTGCGACAAATGATGCCTGATCTGGAGTTGCACCTATGACCCTTCATTCTTTTACTATAAGGAAACCCTTAGTTCTTGGGATGCCACATATTGTGTGAGTCATGGAGATGATGGCATGTTCTTGCTTTTGTGTCCTGTGCATTTCAGCCCATAAGGAAACTATAGGGCAAAGTAGAACTGCCCCATATGGTTCCCAAGTATAAAATAGTAGGGTAGTACTAGTAGCATCTCAGCTTCTCTAATTACAAGAAGAATAATGACCAGGATCTACTCAAAGCTGATTCCCATGATATATGGAGATCAGACATACCTCTGTTCTTCAACCTTCTTACCAATTCTGACACCAACCGTCCCTCTCTCAGCCATAATTTTCTTCTAAATTCAATAACCCATGGTGATGGCCACACAGAACTAGCAGGCTGTGCTTACAGTCAAGTGGTTTATTAAGGAAATGACAGGGCACAACTCTCAGGAGCAACAGGCTACAACTGAAGATCAGGATCAGGAAATATGTAGGCAAAGGCACCCTTCTTTCTTGCAGGACAGCTCTCCCAGCTTGCTGGCCTAATCTCAGTCCTCTCAATACAAGCTCCTCTCAGCCCTGCAGTGTGCCGCCATTGACTCTGCTGCTGGGTCCCAGGATGCCCTGGTACTACCAGCTCTGCCAGTGGGCTCCTTCCAGGCCTGTTGGTGTCGTCAGTGTTACAGCCCTCTCTCTCTCTCTTTCTTCTTTCTGTTTTCTTCCTGTGTCTCTTCCTACTGATTCTCTTCCTGCTTCTTTTTGCCTCAAAAACCATCTGTAAGGCTGACTACTTCAAGGCATGACACTCCTACCAGGAGCCATAAAATGATCAATCCCATCTCAGTAAGCCACATATACTTCATTTGCATAGTAGGCTACATCTCGCCTCATTTGCGTAGCCTGTTGACCAATCCCTGTAAGGTACATACTAATTACAAGACAGGCTGCAGCCTAGGACCAGATGAAAAATATCATGCCAAGTTGTTTATAGCTTGCCGGGGAAATGTTAATCAACCTTGACAAAAATAACAAAGCTTCTGGGGTTAGAAAACTAGGCAGAGGTAATTCCTCAGACTTAGGGGGAAATCTCTCGAGCAATTTTTCCAAAGAACCAAGAGGAAAGGTCAGATAAAGGATCCCATTTCTCCGCTTTACAGAGATTGCCACACGAGTCTCCCCTGAAGAAGCTGGTGAGTTTGAACATTGTACTTAGGAGCTGAGTGCTTAAGCACTGTGCCATCATGGCTCCTTAATGGCATGATAATCCTGTATATTCAAAGGAAACTAAATGAGCAATTGTAGGAACGGTTGCCAACTACAAGTGGATACCAGCAGAGACCTGAGGCAGACAAAGCTAAATGCTTGATGTAAGAGGCATTAGAAGAGCCTTGGGCACAGCAAAGAAATGTGGTAAATCAATAATCGGCCTGTCACTTTGTCTCTGATTTTGTGAAATTCTTTACCTCTTCACATGAACAGCAAGTCTGCCTGTCTGGATGGGAGTTTTCTTATGTGGGCATCTATACTGAATAATACACAGGTCTTAAGAATACCCCATTGGCCCTCACCTTTTGTCTTCACACCTAACATTCTAAAAATCAGGTGTCCATGACATCTTAAACATATTCTGACCTGTCTACCTTTGTCTTGCTGGCTTTCTCTGCTCCTGCAAACAGGTAAAATGGTAAGAGTAGGTTTTCATAAACAGGCAGAGAAGATTGAAGGGGATGTTGGGGCATTGTGCAAGGGTGAAGCATGGATAGAAGAGGAGTCTTCAGTGAAGACAGAAGTGAAGCAATGGCAGACTCATTTTACACTTTTCTTTATTTCCTTCAGCAGCTCTGCTTTGTGTATTGCTATCAGCCCAAGAGTGAGGAAGTACATACCTGTAAGGCTCCAAATTTTCTATTACTAGCACATGAATCTGATAATTTAGGATTTGTGGAAGTTATGTTAATTATTTACTCTTTAGAATGAAGACATTAACATTTGTGATTCAGAGGACAAACCTCACATCCCCATCCTTTCTCTCTCTCTGTCTCCCCCTACCCGGTTTCCTCTTTCTTTCTCAGTTATTTAGTTTCCATTGTGATGTGTTTTCATCAAGGTATAACTTGTTGCTGTCCTGCTCTGTGCTAACCTCACAATCATTGCTACTCTTGAGTCCATTGCTGCTGCCACTGTGCCAATTCATCTCGTTGGGGTCTTCCGGTTTTTCGCTGAGCCTTCACTTTATCAAACATACTGTATTTCTCCAAAGACTGGTCCCTCCTGATACTATGTCATAAGTACGAGAAACAAAACCTGGACATTCTGGCTTTAAAGAATATTCTGGTTGTGCTTCTTCCAACACAGATTGGTTTGTTCTTCTGGCAGTCCATGGGACTTTTCATATTCTCCTCTAACGCCATAACTCAAATGCATCAATCTTCAGTGGTCTTACTTATCCACTGTACAATGTTCACATGCGTATGAGGCTATTGAAAATACCCTGGCTTGGGTAAGGCATGCCTTAATCCTCAAAGTGCTTTTGAACACTTTAAATATATAAATTACATATTTAAAAAAAAAAACACTGATTTTATGTCTGCACTTACATTTTGTAAAGTGTGTACAATTGTGTAACAATTTCCAAAATCCAGCTTTGGAACACTTTAGTGAGTTCTTTGATGTCCATCAAATTTGTGCATATTGGCTGCTATATGATCTTTCATTTGAAAACAAAGACAAGTATAATTTGTAATCTCGTATTCTCAAAATGTATATTTAAAATTCTTTTCCTACCTTCTATTATGATAAAATTGTTGCATTGTAAGAAGAAACAGAAAGAGGAACTGACTGGACTTACTTTTTTTATATATTTTCAATAATCTTTTATTGAGTTTCCAGTGAAAGTTTACATAGCAAATTAGGTTCTCATTTGGCAGTTTCTACACAGATCATTCATAGTATCAGTTACATTGTTCACAGTGTGCCAACATTCTCTTTTATTCCATTTTGGTTGTTCCATTTTCATTATTCCCTTCTCTCTTATCTTCTCATCTTTGCTTTAGAATAATTGTTGACCTTTTGAATTGCTGTATATGGATGTTTAAATATATGTCATTTTATTTAGTTCGTTGTTGAGAATATTCACAGCGAAACATACAACAACCCAGCAGTTTCTACTTGTACGATTCAGTGACATTGTGTAATCATTCTCACCCCCCTTTTCTGAATTGATCCTCCCCCTTACCGTTAATTGACTGTCCTGTAAGTTTTCTGTCTAATCTTTCGAGTTGCTCTTGTTAATTTGATCCCATTTAGATAGGGCTTAAAAGATCTTAATGCTCAAGGCAGACTTTTTTTGACTAGTTAAGCCAAGCTGTTGTTTGGTTTTAAGCTTCAGAGACAAATTTTTATTTAAGGCATAAAGGTTCTTTCAGGGCAGTAGTTTTAGGGGTTACCCTAACCTTCATGGTTCCAGGAAGTCTGGAGTTAGTGACCATCTGAGATTCTGTTCTGCATTACCCAATATTCTTCTGTGAAATCCTTGGTCTAAATGTTCATTGATGGTTTCCAGACACCCAACAGTTAATCTGGTTATATGGCAAAGGAAGCAATTGCTCGGTTAGCATATCTACCTCCTATTCCTGACTCTCCTCCTTTCTCTGGTATTCCAGACATTCACGGGTCAGTTGTTGTGCCTTGGATGACTACTTGCAAACTTACAAGACCCAAAGCACTGTGCATTGAATTGGAATGTAGAACAGAGACACTAAACATTTATTAGACCAATTCATTGGGATGTCTCAGGAAACCATGACCCTAAATCTCCAAACAAAGAAACCAAATCCCATCAGATTTTGGGTCGTACAGGTTCTTTTTTGTTCATCATTGTTGTAGATAGATCTATCATACAAATTTTGCCTATTCAACCTTTTTCTATGTACACAACTTATTTACAACAGTTACAGTAAACCTCTGTGTAATCCTACCCTTAAGCAACACAATATAGCTGGCCTGTTATAACTGAGGCTCAGATTGTGCAACTGCTTCGTTTCACCATATCCTGCCATTGTGCTCTGAGATTTGAAAAATCGCACATCATGAGTGACCAAATAAAGGCTAAACGAGGTGTTGTCATTGAGTCAGTTCTGACTCATACTGACCTCATATGTTGCAGAGCAGAACTGTGCTCCACAGGATTTTCAAGGCTGTCACTGTTCTGTATCAGATTGCCAGGTCTGTCTTCCGAGGCTCCTCTAGGTGGTTTCAAACTGGCAAGTAGTCAAGCGTCTGTTTGTGGCACCCAGGCACTCTTTCAGTAGGGAGAAAAACCCAATTTCTTGGGTTACATATGTCTTACACTGTAATTATCACCACCACCATTTGTTGAACATGGGAGTGTGATAGCTCCATATGATAAGCATTGGGCTGTGAACCACAGGGTCCACAGTTCAAGACCACCTGCTACTCCTCAGAAGAAAGATGAGGCTTTCTGCTCCCTCAAACATTTAAAGCCTTTAAAACCCTATGTGGGGTCACTCTGAGTCAGAACCAACTCCATGACCCTTACCAACAACTTGTTCACCAAATGTTCTGTTGCATTTCCTTTAAACACATCGAACCATCATGCATTCTCTCCTTTTATATAGGTTAGGACAGTGAGGTTCAGAGAGATTAAGTAAACTTTTCAAATCACCCTACAGTAAATGACAACACAAAGATTAAAGTACATAGTCCCTCCTTAAAAAAACGATATCATCCTGTCTTCAGACAATACATCAAGCTTGAAGCTGCCTAATGGTCAGGGTATGCATCTATTGCTAGAAGAATAAAAACTACACAGCCTTAGGGGAAAAGTAAGCCAACATCACATTTAATACTCAACCTAAAATGGTAGGGATTAAAAGTAATTTAAGGGAAGGATGCCTATTGCTCATTCGCTGAGAAGTTGTGGAAATTCCAAGACGTTGCCCTTTGAACTGGGTCTGTGTTTGAAACTGGGGGAAATGATCAAACAGGGTGTGGACAAGCTACTGCTTGATTCACCTGTGGTGACTCTCCACCGGAGAATGAACTTCTCCATGGATCTGTGGTAAGGCAGGCGCCTTAATGTGGCTGCTTGAATAAACACAGATGGGATCATTATCTTCCAGCAGTTTGGAAGGAAGGTGTAAGACAGTGTCTTGAGTTGAGCTCTCCTCAGCTTACTCTTCAGTGGGACACTCATTTGCCACTGAATGCATAAACACAGCCTGTATTAGGTGTTTATCATCAGTGTGTTCAATCATCTCTCCCTGTGATCCTCAAACATGAGTGAGCACCATAGTTGTAGGAGGCACTTATTAATAGCATTATTGGTCCCATGAGAAATTGTGACACAAAAGGTCTGAGAAATGACTCAGGTCTCTGTATTTTTAATAAAGCTTTTCTTGTGAGTTTAGACTAAGGCAAATAAGAAATGTTCTGACCATTATAATGATATGTCCAGAGGACATTTTATTTTGCTACCACATTGCATAGTGCTGGACTCCTGGTGTGGTGCTGTAGGGTAAACACTGGAATGCTAACCACCAAATTGGCTGTTCAAACCCACCTGCTCCTCAGAAACCCTATGAGTTGGAACTGACTTGACAGCACTTACCAACAACAGGGTAGTGCTGGGAATTCTGTAGCACTGGACTGATAACTACAAAGTCAGTGGTTCGATACCACCAGCTGTACCTTGGGAGAAAGATGAGATTTTTTTGCTCCTATGATGATCTACAGCCTCAGAAACACGATACAGGGTTGCTATGAATCAGAACTGACTCGATGGAACTTAACTACAGTAGTCTAATGCTAGAGTCCCGGGGCAGAGTAAACAATTAAGCACTTAACTACTAACTAAAAGGTTGGCAGTTCCAACCTACCTACAGGTGTGTCAGAGAAAAATCTTAGTGGTCTGCTTTCAAAGATCGTAACCATGAAAATCCCATGGAGTGCAGTTCTATTTTTCAGTACGTGAGGTCACCATGAGTCACAATGGACTTAATAGCTGCTGATTAGGTTGATTTTTAGCATGGCATTGAATAAAGCTCATAGATATTTGTTGATTGAATGATGGACTGAATGAGTATTTTAAAGTCTTGAGGCCAGTGATAATGTAATCTGCCTCCCATAATGCTAATAAATAGTGATCAATAGCTGTACTTACAGATGAGTTTTAGTTCCATGAGTTTTGGGTTTGGTATTGTTTTCCTGTGTCTGTTCTCGGCTCTGTAAAAATTGGCATACATTTGTTATTAAAATCGGGTGCTCTGAAAGACCAGACATACACCTAGTGAAGTGTGTTGGTGAGCATATTATCCAGCAGCTGATTTTGTAAAGTTTCAGAAGTTCACTTATCCTAGAAAATCAAGGAGAAAACCAATTCCCATATTTTGCAAGGTTTATTTTGCTGTAATACAGTGAGTAATTGTCCTGAGGGGACTAGATGGCATCAGAGAGTATTAATCTTAGATTTTCATTTCCTGTAAAATAACTTTCCACTTATTACATTCAGTGAGAATACTTTGGGTTTCAGGAAATATGCATATTTTATCACAGACAGGCCTAAGTGTGCCTCCCAAAGGTATCTGAAATTCAGGAGTTAAGAGGGGCAGGTGCAGACAATTGGGTAAACCAGAGGATGTCAAACTAGGCTGAAAATGTTGGAGGTAGAGGGAGAACCGTCTCCCGCCATCTGTACAGCTGGTTACTCGTTGACTAATTTTAGACTCACTGAGCCTTTAAATTTTTGCCAAAGGAAAATATTACAACTCAGAACAACAGCAATGATAATGACAGACTAACATTTATCAAGCTCCTGACAAGGGTCCAGACATCACACTAAACTCTTTCATGCATCTTGATACTTAATTGATTCATTACAAGAATCCAATGAGGTAGTGTCAGGCATTACAAGAGACAGCAGCTCAACTAAGATTGACCTAAGAATAGAAAAGGTTTTTTGCTTATGGAACTAAAAAGAAATGCAGGAGTGGTAACAGGCAGTTGGAATTCAAGGGCCCTTGTCTTCTCTGTTGGCTTTCCCTCTGTGGTGGTACAGTCAACCACAAGACGTACAACGTCACACTTAACATCCTCTTCAGCTTAAATCCAAGGGAAAAGAAGTCTCTCTTGTTTCTTCCACAAAAGTTGCAATCAAAGTCCTGGGCTCCTATCCCTGAGCTAATTGTTCTGGCATGGAGATGAAATATACCAACTGCCAGGCCTAGAGATGGGATTGTTCCTCTTGCCTTCCACATGGCCCAATGACAAGGACGGCGTGATGGTTCTCCAAGAAAATCATTGATCAAACTACTTGCAGTAGTTATTAAAAGGAGAATGATGAAATCTGTGTTAGCTTAGGAAATGAGTACACAGTAAATAAAGCACCAAATTGCTTTTTTTTATTTTTATTTGATGCAGTGTTCAATTGTACGGGGCTTCTCCATGGGTAAGTGGACTAAAGGTTACTTAATAAAATGCAGCATTTTGTTTTTTGTTTGCTTTACTTTTCTTAACAGGCAGAATGTCTTAAAATATAACATGTGTGACTTAGAAATTTCCTTGCTGCTGAAGAGCTTGCATATGATTGTATATGCAAATTTCCCACAAGGAATGAGCTTTCTGCCTCATGAAAAGCCCTTAGAGGAGTGGCTTCCCAATTTTTCAGTGCATCAGAATCACCAGGGGAGCCCTTATACTCCAGATGACCAGTAGACACCCCTTACTAATACATTGATGTGTCTACAGAATGCTGGTTTGGTGTTGTCGAATAAGCATAGGACTACTAACTGCATGGTAGGTGGTTCAAATCCACCAGCTGCTCCTTTGAAACTCAAGACAGGGCCCATCACTATGAATCAGAACCGATGTGAGGCACTCAACAGCAACAACAACAGGGAAGGAACCCTGGCATTAGTATTTTAAATTGACCCCAGGTAATGCCAATGTGCTGAACAATTTGGAACCACTGTCCTAGAATTTGAAACAGCAAACGCTGCTGCTTTCAATGTTCCTTTCTAATATGGTCAGTGTTACCTGATTAAATGAACAGTACACAGTTGGTAATAGGACAAACTGTTATAGGGATCAGAGTCCTGGTGTAGCACTGCAGGATAATGCACTGGACCAAAAGGTTGATTTGAACTGCAAGGTCAGCGGTTCAAACTCACCTGCCACTCCTTGTATAGAGATCAGTATGAGTCGGAATCAACTCAATGGCACTTAACAACAACTGTAGGTATCAACAGAATATAGTACTTGAGATAGAAAGATCTGGCTTCAAACTGAGGCTTTTACTTTTATTATTGGTGTAATCTTGAGCAGGTTCCTTAATCTGTGAAACAGACTGATAAACACAGGGAACTTTTGTGAAGAAAATGTAGAAAGTGTTAGACATAGCAAATATAAAGGCCCCTTCTTTAGTTTTACATTTATTATAGGAGAGATAAAAAGCACTTGTCTTCCTTCCCTGCCTTTCAGTCTATATTTGTTACTGTTCTAATTTTGATTTCTTTCTTTCCATGTCTGTTTAGGGGGAAAGGATGTATCTTAGGCAATGATGTCAAAGTTTTGCTTTCCTTGTCAATAAATGATTCATTCCCTTAAGTATTAAGGTCCCAATGAGGAGGACATGCCTTCATTCATCCTATCAAGATTTATTAACCATATCTAACAGTATTCATCAATCCTAAAGTATATTCACTTAACAAGATACAACATTATTTTAAGTACCAATAAGAAAGGAAAAAAAAAACTTCCAATTAGCTAAGACATATCATCAGTTGTAAGATGAATCTCTTCTCCAGAAATATTTAAATGAATAAAGAAAATGACGTGGTAGAGGCAGTGAAATGTACTGTATCCCAAGATGCTAGACATTAGAATACGAAGAGAGAATACACTATTTCAATCATTGGAGGTAGGAAAGGACCAAGATCTAGGATTAGCCTCAATCTTTTCTCCTGAAAAGAAAGTTGACTCTAGCGTCTTCATCAGAAGAAAATTCTTTTTCATGTCTTCTTTCAGATCTTTAAATGGCATGTGTGTTGATCGCTGTTTCACCTTTGAGTGACCTATTTCAATGGTCCCCCTTTTTAGATCACTTTTCCTCAAACAAGGACAGTTTTAAATGTCTGTATACCACCCCGTCCACCAATGGAAGAGTGGAAAGGCCCTCATTATTTCCACAGATCACATAAGCTATGCTGCTAGAAGGAAGGAGGTAGGAACTTAGTTAGAGGGAATTCATATAGATTAATCACATAGTCTTCCTTCCCCCTAACCTTCCCACTCAATACAAGATTTTGTGTTGCAATCTTAAATGAGTCAAGAGATGACCTTGGGGGAAATTTTCCTGAATGGAGCCCTTTACTCACATACATAATACTAATGTGTTCCATTTCTACCACCTTACATTGAAGCTGCCATTGACTAATTTTTAAAAAATACCTGGTTAAATCTGTTTCTGAATGGAGGTAAGATGTTTAGGGAGCAAATACTGGGGAGAGGTGAACCATCAGTGATTCTGACTCATCCCATTGAAATGCAATCATGCATACTTTGTGTTTAGTTTAGGAAATTCATTTTTTGATGAGAGAGGAGAAAAACATTTCAAAAGAGGGAGGAAAAAAAAAAAAGGAGAGAGAACCAAAATAATGGCCACTTCAAGTCCAAATGAGAGTTCTACTAATAGCATCTTGGTGTGTCATTCTGGGACCCTGGTCCAATCAACAGAACTCTCCTTTTGAAGATAAGCAATTTAGAGAATGAGTCTGCTCTGCCATCCATTAGTAGGATGGGTGTCAAGGTTAGATCTTTAAGGAAATAATCTTATTAGTCCCTCTTATTAAGGAAGCCTCTGCCGTGTATAGACTTTGAACCTGCCTGATAAAAAGTAGGCCTTGTCAAACAGCTCACAGCTCCTCCTGAAAAGGTTGAACTTTGCTGGTTTCCATCATCCAATCCAACTGCAAACATGTTCTAAGCTTCTGTTTGCATACTCTGGGAGAGAGAAAAAAAAGGCTTCCTCGTTTTCCTGGACTCTGACACTAATAACATTCCAACAGGAAGGCAGCTCCCTGGGAAATTACTAAATCACTATGTTAATGACATACACTAAAAGGCAAAAGTTTCATGCATGACCTGAAATTTAAGGCTCCCCGTTGTCAGATTTGGGGTCTTTTTATTTATGTAATTCTTCCATTTTATTTTTTTCTTTAAGGAATCTTGATCCTTCAGTTTCTCTGCCATTTTATCTCTTAGCTGACCCTGGCTGGACGTTGTAAGGCTGAGATTTTGCCAGCTTTGTCATTTTCAAAGCTGTAAGTGTTGATGTTGAGTTTACAGGATTATTGCGTTCCAGGAATACTTCACTACATAATCAAACAGAAGGTCAAGAGAGGTAGAGAAAGGGAAAGAAAAAAAACTCTAATTAAATCAGGAAGGGATAACTTGTGCCCTAAGAAATGCATACAACTTAAGGGAAAGCCCTGCATTTTGTATGGAAGTGCAACAATTGGCCCCAGTTAGGGGCCGTACTTGTCATGATGGACAACAAAAAAGTGCCATTTAAGTAAGCTGGTTCTTGAAGAGTTGGCTTCATTCTTTGCTGTTACACTGCTATTAAGGCCCTTCTCAAATCAGATTAAGGAAAGGCACTGTGAAGCATAGCTTGATTAGAATAATAGAAACAGGAGAGCAAGCTCTTTTCCTGCATCTACTGCCATTGCTTCTGACAAGTCTGGCTTCTGTGTACCAGTCTGGTGTGGAAATCAACCAATCAGTTAGTGACCATATAGAATCAAAGGAGGGCATGAGACAGTCCACTGGGAACATAATTAGGAAGACTTTACCCCTAATTTTTGCAGTGAGGACGCAGCACCAGGTAGAACTTCCAAAAACTCACACTTGTTGTCAAGTGCCCTTGAGTTGACTCCAACCCATAGTGACCCTATATAGGGGTTTTGAGGAGCAGCTGGTGAGCTTGAACCACCGACCTTGCAGTTCAAATGGCTTTGCAGTCTGGCGCATTAACCCACAGCGCCACAAAACTCACACTACTTCAGTCCATTTTAGTTCAGCAGATCTTACCTGAGACCTGTTGCTGTTGAGTACCACCGAGTTGTTTACAACTCACAGCAATTCTGTATAGGACTTTCAAGAGTGGTGGGTATGTTTGAATTGTCGATCTTGTGGTTACCAGACCAGTGCATATACTACAGCACCATGCCAGGGCACAATTGAGACCTACTATGTGCCAAACAGGAGACCTGCTGGCTCAGGGGCCAAGCACTTGGCTAGTAACAGAAATGTCAGTGATTCAAGCCCACCAACAGCTCAGCAGAAAAAAAATGTGGCAGTCTGCTTCTGTAATATTTACAGTCTTGCAAACATTATGGAACAGTTCTATCCTGTCCTTTAGGGTGCCTATGACTCTGTATCAACTTAATGAAAATGAGTCCATGCCAGACATTTGGAAAGATGTCAACGGTTCAAAGCAGTCATGGAAGGAGCTTTGTATCCAATACAGGAGGTTCAAGGCGACTGAGCAAATACTTGAACCTCAAGGTGGTAAATGCTGTGATGAAGACTGTCTTAGCTTGCTCGCGTCACTGTACCACAAATGTATGATTCTAAAGAACAGATACTTGTTTATACACAGTCTGGAAAGCAAAAGTCCAAGCCAAGGCCTCCATCGTGTTGTTTCCTTGCTTGTAAGTAGATCCAGGTAGTCCTTGTTTCTTTGACTTGTAGCCAGGCCTCACATGGCATCCATTTTTTTCCCATCAGGCTGTCTGTCCCCTTTGTAAGGATATCTCTATATCTAATCTCCTCTTTTTATAAGTCAGATTAGATTTAGAACTGAATTTATTTGAGTATGATCTAATTAAAATAGCAAAGAAAACCCCATTCAGACACATATTTTTGTGGGGGAGGGGAGAACACAATTTAGTTGATGAGAGAGACAACAATAATTATTATTATTAATAAAAACTAAGTACCTGCTATGTGCTAGCTGGATTCTTGAGGTAGTGTTGTGGGTTAATGCTTGACTGCCAAGTTGTTTTAAATAGCAAAGTCAGTGGTTCAAGCTCACTAGCTGATCTTGGAAACCCTGTGCAGGGTTGCTATGGATTGGAACTGACTCTACAGTGCTTAACAATAAAAGCAACAATATGCTAGCTGCTGTTTCAAGTGCTTTATCGGAAAAATCTAATTCCATGTAAAGGCTAGAGTGTTATACCTAGAGCACCAAGGCAAGGATGTTACCTACCTCAGACTGAGGAAGGGAAAGTGCATGGGAAATACATGCAAAAAAGTTATCTTCTATCTATCTATCTATCTATCTATCTATCTATCTATCTATCTAT
>NW_006408589.1:13152261-13188842 GCF_000296735.1 Chrysochloris asiatica | reverse complement strand
TATATATATATAGTTGTTGTTAAGTGTTCTTAAGTTGGTTCTGATTCATAGTGACCCTGTATAGAGTTTCCAAGGAGAGACTGGTTAGTTTTAACTGCCGACCTCACAGTTCAAAGTCCTTGTGGTCCAGTGTTTTATCCTACAGTGCTACAGCCAGATTTCTATGGTGATGGTATGGGCCGCTGAATTGGTTCTAATTCATAGCGACCCTATGTAAGGTTTTTGAGGACCAGCTGGTGAGTTTAAACCACTGACCTTTTGTTTCAAACCAATCAAGCAGTCCAGTGCTTATTCCTATAGCACCACACCAGGACTCGTATATATGTATTGTTGTTGTTAAGTGCCATCAAGTTCTAATTTGTATGTGTGTATATATATATATATGAATTTATATATGCATATTTATGTATGTTGTCAAGTGTCATCAAGTTGGTTCCTACTCATAGTGACCCTGTAAAGGGTTTCTGTGGAGCAACTGGTGGTTTGAACTGCCGACCTTTTGGTTAGTACTCTTGTGCTTATCCTAGATGTGCTTATCCTAGAGTGTCATACCATGACCCCTTTGTATGTGTGTATATATATATATATGTATAATTTATATTATTTCATTGTGTTTGGAGTGAAAGTTTACACAACAAAGTAGGTCCATATTTGACAATTTCTATCCAAATTCTTCAGTAGCGTTAGGTACATTTTCACAATGTGTCCACATTCTCTTTAATTGTATTCTTGTTGTTTGAATGAGTCTTGAAGGATGTAGTTACTCAAGTAACTAGAAAGGTGGACAGAAAACATTTCTAAATAGAGCAAACCTCATAAACAATAGCTCAAAAGGTGACCTGAGATGACATCTTCCAAAAATCAGGAAATAGGGTGTTCTGTAGTAAGAGTAGAAGTCAGGTTGTGGAGGAGAAGTTGTAGAGGTAGACAAAGTTGTAGAATTTGAGGCCTTCTCCTGTTGATAATGGAGCCACTGAAGAATTTTCAGTAGGGTTGACATTCACATGTTTTGAAAAGATTATCCTAAGACCCAGAATACTTCCTGTCCCTGTAGAAGTGATAGGAATGCACGTTGGTTTTATAGACCTCTCTTGAAAACAACCCCTCCCTCAGGGTAATTGCCTATGTAAAACTCTTGGGGATCACACATTCTGAAACCTTATTTGTTGAACAGAAATGGAAGGAATGAAGATTTTTATCTATATTTTTTGGTGACTATTGCTTACGGAGAGCTAATGGTTCTGTATCAAATCTAATGCCCCAGGATTTACTTGGAAGCATAACATTCTGTAAGCGTCAACCTGAGTATATCTCTGTAAGCGTACAACTATACTACTGTCAGCAGATTGTTGGCCAAAGCAGATGTTAACTCATATCTGCCTTTTCTACCAGCTTCATGGCTAAGGACATCTGTGCCTCATACTTGCAGGCCAAGGAAAACTGTCTAAGAGGTCTCCAGAATGTCTCACAGACTTGTGATGGAATTCTGTCTGGAATTCATTCTATTAGGACTTATCACTAAAAAAAAAAAAAAAAAAAAGCAGGTCACAGAGGTAAGATTGTAAAATAATACATCAGGCCAGAGATTTGTACTCATTTCTTCCACAGTCATATTGCTGCAATTTAAACTCTTCGTGTTTCTGTGAGATGGCTGATAGAAATACAAAAGTTTGCATTCAGCATTAGAAAACTCTCAACATTTGCTGAAAACACTTGCTGGGGTCAGTGACTTCCTTTTCTTCTTGAGTAGAAATCGGGCCGCTCCATTCTCAGTAGAGCTTTGTAGGTACTAGTTACTGGGGGTGTAAATGAATACTGTTAGTTTATAGAAACCTTTGAAATATGAGGGGCTTCAAAAACTTCATGGAAAAATCCCATTATCTTTTAAATCCATGTTCCATAACCTTTTTGGAACCCCTTGTATATCCAGCATAAAAAAGAGTCAAACCAATCTATTTTAAGCATGCACATACTCATGCACACATTGCATACAGGTATACCTTCACATGTATGCACTCACACACATGTATGTACTGCACACCTGTACAGGCTTGTGCATGTTCATACACTTAGACACACATGAAGACACACATTCATACTATACACACATAAGAATTGAACTGTGTTAAGGAGGAAGAGGAGTCCTGTTGTGGCACTGTAGGTTAATGCGCCAGACTGCAAAGCCATTTGAACTGCAAGGTCAGGGGTTCAAGCTCACCAGTGACTCCTCGGACACCCTATACAGGGTCAGTATGGGTCAGAACAGGCCATGTGATACGGACTGTGGCTTCAGACCTTCCAATAAGGGCTGTGACATAGCATGGCTTGTTTCGCATCAAAGAATTGGATCAAACCAGCCACTGCCAGCTCTCCTAATCTCTGATGCTCAGATTAATCATAAATGTTGGAGAACTGGAATATGGAACTGTTGAAATCCTGGGTTTTGCTTCTGAGCTTGCCCTGGGCAGCCTCTTCTCTGCTGAATTTCCTTGTATAATTCCATGATACAAGGCAACTCTTCTGTTGACAATAAACTGGCAAATACGCCTTGCTGGCTCAATATGTGCAGTAGCAGTTCAAACTCCACCCTTTGTCAATGCATTGCCCACCCCACAGGTCCAAGGGAATAAGGTTCTGGCTGTCTGGTCATTTTAGCTCCATCCAGCCTTCCTAAGTCATCACCATATATCGGCTTCCTAAATTCAGAAGGTGATGAATTTTTAAATTCTTGTACCTGTCCTGTAATAATCTTTCCTCTACCCAGCACATTACGATGCAAGGAGGCAACAGATGTGTTTTCTTATGTCTCTAGGAATGAAATATTGATGGAGTTGGGGGTGATGGTTATGATATTAAGGTCCACCTACACGGAAGCCAGTAGTTCTCTTTTCAGCTTCTCATTTCCACCTTTTCTCTTCTGATACTTAGGATGTGAAGAAAGTCCCAAACCCCAGATACCAAGGGCTATTTCAATGAAAGCTCTTAAAAAGCTGTGTGGTGAAATCTGTCTAAAAAGGTCTTTATCAGTCTCCAGGGACCAATTGCTAATGCAGCTAATACACATTTGATCTATACAGATGATTTTCCTTTGTCCCCAAGGGAATCTCTGCAAACACTTCAGATTTATATGGTACCATACCCAAGTTGCCTTTAGGAAAATAAATACCATTTTAACACATTCAAGCATCAGTCCTCAGGATGAAAAGTAGCATGTGGACTCTTGGCTGCGTTTTCTAGCTGGGCTGTAGAACATAATGAAAACTTCATCGTTAGAGCATTTCTTTTCCTGGTGGCATTTCACTCTGAGGCAGTGCATTCTGAAGGGGAAAAGGCACAAAGAGGAGGCTCTAGTTCAAACAAACAAATGAAAAAATTAGATTGAGAAAAAAGGGTAAAACTTGATGTAAAGTAGTATCATCAGACATGTATGTGATCCATGTGGGAACCAATATGTGTGGTACAAGTGTGAAAGGTGATCTGAGGAAGTATATGGTTGAATATGTTTTACATTTTAGTATTTATCTATGTATTGTAATACATATATATATAAAGTTCACCAGTCATTCCTCAGAAATCCTATACAGGGAAATCCTATATGTACATACATACATACATATGTGTGTGTATGTGTATATATATATATTATTGCTGTTAAGTGCCGTCGAGTCAGTTCCGACCCATAGCGACCCTGTACAGGGTTTCCAAGGGTGTAAATCTTTACAGGAGTAGAGAGCCTCATCTTTCTCCCGCAGAGCAGCTGGTATTTTCGAACCGCTGACCTTAAGGTTCACAGCCCGATTCATAATCACTACGCTACCAGAGCTCATATTTTCTGAGGAGTGGCTGGTGAGTTTGAACTGTCAACTCGTGGTGTGGTACTGTAGTATAAGCATTAGATAGCAGAGTCAGTTTGAACTGCAAGTTCAAACTCACCAGCCACTCCTCGGAAACTCTATACAGGGTCATTATGAGTTGTAACCAACTCCACAGCAAGTGAAAATTTATATATATATATATATATACACATATATATATATACAGATTGATAGATGTATATGTATGTATACGTATGTCTATGTATATATGCATATGTATATATGTATATGTATGTATGTATATATCTATGGGACTCTGGTAGCATAGTAGTTATGACTTGGGCTGCTAACCTCAAGGTCAGCAGTTCCATACTACCAGCGGCTCCATGGGAGAAAGATAAGGCTTTCTGCTCCCGTAAAGATTTACAGCCTTGGAAACCCTGTACAGGGTTGCTATGGGTCGAAACCGACTCCACGGCACGTGAGAGAGAGAGAGAGTCCTGTTGCGACACTGTGGGTTAATGCTCCAGACTGCAAAATCATTTGAACTGCAAGGTCAGCAGTTCAAGCTCACCAGCGGCTTCTCGGAAACCCTACACAGGGTCATTATGGGTCAGAATCGACTCGACAGTACTTAACAACAGCAACATATATGCATGTGTGTGTATATATATATGTATATGTGTGTGTGTGTGTGTGTGTGTGTGTGTGTGTGTATGTATGACTCCTGGTGTGGCACTGTGGGCTAATGTGCTGGACTGCGATAACCTGAAGATCAGTAGTTCAAGTTCACCAGCCATTCCTCATAAACCCCGTACAGGGTAGCTTTGGGTTGTAAGTGACTTCGTGGCACACACAACAATAAATATATTTACGTAAAGGAACCCTGGTAGTGTAGTAGGTTACTTACTGGGCTGCTAACTGCAGAGTCAGCAGTTCAAATCCACCAGTCACTCCATGAGAGAATGGTGAGGTTTTCTGTTCCTATAAAGTCTTAGGGTCTTAGAAACCTTGTAGGGGATCACTATGGAGTGCTGGTGTGGCACTGTAGTATCATAAAGTCATCACTACCTGTTCCTTGGAAAGCCTGTACAGGGTTGCTCTGAGTTGGACCCAACTCAACAGCACTGAACAACAAAATATATATATTTTGTTGTTAAGTGCCATCGAATAACCCATAGCGATCCTGTACAGGGTTTCTGAAGAGCAGCTGGTAAGCTTGAACTGCTGACTTTGCAATTGAAACAGCGTTTCAGCCTGGTGCATTAATCCACAGCGCCACCCCAGGACTCATTACACACACACACACACACACACACACACATACATATACACACATACACACACATATATACATCATACACACACACCTACATTATACATACGTACACATACACTGTACATGCATACATATATACATCACACACATATATCATACATACACACACCTATATGCATCATACATACACACACCTATATATATATCATACATACATACATACATATCTATATATATAGAGAGAGTCAGCCCATCAGTCCATCCTGGTGTGGTGCTATAGGATAAACACTGAATTACTAACTACAGGGTCAGCAGTTCAAACCTACCCACTGTTTGGAAATCCTATGCAGGATCACTATGAGTCAGAATCAATTTGACAGCTTTTAACAACATATGGGATGGCACTGATATATGGCAGTGTATTGGCTCCATAGAATAAGCACAAGACTGTGAACCAAAAGTACAGCTGTATAAGTCCACCAGGTGCTCTGCGGGAGAAAGATGAGGCTTTCTGCTCCTGAAACAAAAGATGTAAAGCCTTAAGAACCCTATACAGGATCTCTATGAGTCAAAACAGACTCCACAGCACTTAGCAACAACAACAGAAGGGTCAGTCACTCTGTCCAGTGAATTGAGTCCCTGTTGCCCCACCAAACAATGTCCTGTTATCTAAGCCATGTTTTCCTTGTGGTTTTAAGCAAAAACTTGTACATGTTCTCGGTGTTTCAAACCAGCCTGTCATTTCAACTCTCTACAGTGACATATGTGACATTAGGTATTATAGCAGAGACAACTTTCAGAAGGTATGACCCTAATGAGTGAACGCGTCCCTGGATTCTCAAGTGCAAGGGTAGATTTTTAACTAGCCTCTGATTATGTCCTAGTCCATTCTAGAACAGAAAGATAGCATCTCCTAACTACTGGGTCTTCAGTATATGCCAGACACTGCTCATTGTTCCAACCTTCAGAAGAGATAGATGAACCAACATTATTATAATCCCCACTGTATAAATAGGGAAGCTAACCTTAGAGGCAAACACAGCGCTAGGTAATTCAAACACAGTTCTGCCTGACCAAGATGTTGGGGTTCCTTCACAAATCAATATAAGAAGCCCCTCAGCACCAGTGAGCACTTTGGAGGCATGGTGGCCTTTGCAGCTACAGTGCCATCTACAGTAAGTGTGTCAGGCCTACAAAGCCTTCCTGAAGTCATGCCACACTTAAAAGTCTTCCTTGGCTACAGGAAATCATAGAACAGGAAATAATGAAAAGGATCACTTTTCAGGTGTCACAGAGGATGGGAGATTGGAGGTCATGGGTGGTGTGGGAAAAAGAGAAGTGACAAAAATAATAAATCTACATAAATTAGAATTTATGTACTTTTTCCCATCTCGAGTTCCTAGCTGACCTTGGAGAAATCTTGTATCCCCCTTAATCATCAATTTCCTTGACTATATGAGTGAGAGTTTGTTTTAATTATAAGTTGTTGAGTTCCTCTAAGACCCTTTGAAATCACATTAAGTAGTTTATACAAAAACTTTTGTTTTTTCCCTTTGATGTAGACTAGTTCAGAAGAAGGGAGGGGGAGTCCTGGTGTGACACTGTGAGGTAATGAACTGGATCGCAAGGTTGGTTTGAACTGCAAGGTCAGTAGTTCAAATTCACCAGTCGTTCCTCAGAAACCCTATACAAGGTCAGTATGAGGCAAAACTGACTCAATGGCACTTAACAACAATTAAAGCAGTAGGGTCCCTTACCTTCCTGGGTAACTCAGTATAAGAAATGATGCTAAAGCACATGGTTATAAAGAATGAGTCCCAGGAAGGGCCACAAGGAACATTGCTGTTTTGAGCTGGGAGAAAGGAGATGGCATTGTGGACCTGGGTCCACACTCCATCCTATCCCTGTCCTCTCTCTTTAAGCTTGTATCAGAAGCTCTGCTGCCTTCTTCAGCCATAGCTTTGAATGTTGTAGAATATACTTTGTTTGTTTTTTAAATTGACTGCCATAGACAAGAAAGAAAAGCTTAAGTTCTCTGCTAAAGAGTTTAACCTTGACTTCATATAAGGAGTTATTCTTGATGAAGACAATATACTTCCTGAATCTTCTCTGCCACTTTGACTTATTTGTAAACCACCTTCAACAATTGTTCTGACTCTATAGTAATAGGAATAGGTGCCCCGGGCATTTCCTATTTGATTTTTGCTCAATTCTCCTGCCAGTGAGGCACACCTATGCCTCTCCATAGTCTCAGCAGTGCATATTTGGGGACGTTCATCATGAGGAATTGTGTTCTTCCTCCCACATAAATTTTTTTTTTTTTTTTTAATCCTTGAATGTGAAGACCACCAAGAGTGCCTGCATACATCGCTTCCATAAACAGAAGCTTGTGTGGTAAGCCTAGCATTCTAAGCCCACACACTGTAAAAGCATGAAACCAGAATTATTCTCAGATGAAGTATACCTTGTAAGAGAAGAAATATTAAACTCCACGCTGGCTAATTTAGTATGTACCATGAAGGGGAAAATAAGAGAAATGGTAAGTTAATGAAGCAAAATCATGACTCGTATTAGAAAGCGATTAGCTGTGATCTGTGCCATGAATAAAGCAGGACCATGTTACAACTTGATTGGGCTGATGTGCTTCACAAGGACTCCTAATTCATGTTTCAACTTGAGAAATAGCTTCAGCGTATGATGCAACATCCCATATTTTATGTTCAGGTGGTTTGACAAGAAGTAAAAGATGGAGTTGTTTGAAACTCTAATTGAGAAAAGGATGTTAATGATGTGCGTGCAGTCCAGCTATTGACAAGGATACATTCCGTGTGTGCAGGTATTTCTTAGCGGGGAAATGTGGGAACTTCATTTTGGGGAGTGGTATTTAAATGTTGACAGTCTTTGTTTATATAAGCAAGAAGTATACTTAGTACTTCAGTTATCTCCATGTCCAGGACCTCTCGTGTTTGTTTATATAGCATAGGGCTGCAATTATCTATTAACTATGTTATTGGTGAAGAGCTATATGGAGAAACTTTTGTATTTGTTCAAAGAAATGAATAACAACTTCGGTTTGTTGGCATCCAATTAAAATTCAGGCTTTATAAAATGTGAAGTGTTAGAAGTATTGCTTTTCTTACTCAGAAGATTTACAATATATTATCAAAACGCTTAGATAGTCAAATGGCACAACACAAATGATGGGACCTTTTTATGGAAAACCTTGAAATGAAAATTTAAAACCATCACTTTCTGAAAGCACACACACAAAAGTTAAGTTCTTCATGAAGTTAAGCCCTGGCCATGTACCCTTAGTATTGTAAGAGAGGGATTCAATTGAACTGAAACCAGTTTGTAGTACAGTGACATGAAAATGTGACTGTGGGTCTCATGGATTTTACTGTCAACCTTATGGAGTGATAGAAGGAGTGCTCAAAGGGAGTGTGCAGGTTTTGAGATTCAGCCCAGCTATGCTCAGTGGCATGAGCTTAATTAGTCCCTTAATCTTTTCAGCCCTTGTTGCATTAGATAAAGGGTTCTCAACCTCAGTTCCTTGTAGCTTGATGGGACAAGGGAAGATAAGAGAAAGGATGATTCCAGAAAGTAGAAATTGAAGTCCCTTTGCTCTCATCTCAACTAGAGTTATTGTTGTTAATTGTCATCTTTATTGTTCTTAAGTGCCGTTGAGTCAGTAATGACTCATACTGACCCTGTAGAGGGTTTCTAAAGATCAGCTGATGAGTTTGAACTGCTAATGTGCAGTTCAAACCAACCTTATGGTTGAGTGCTTATTGTACAGCAACACACCAGGACTCCAAAGGACATGTTTAATAAAGTGGTAGTCGTGGTTGTGTGCTGTTGACTTGGTTCTGACTCATAGTGACTCTGCATAGGTTTTCAACACTGTAAAGCTTTGTGGGAGTAGGAAACCTCATCTTGCTCCTGTGGAATGGCTGGTAGGTTTGAACTACTGACCAGGGCTCAGTTGTCACTGAGTGGATCCCTAATTCATAGTGATGCCACACACAACGGCATGAAATTCTGCCCTACCCTGTGCCATCTCCATGATCAGTAGAGGAGAAGATCATTGTGATCTATCGGGGTTTCATTAGCTGGTTTTCCGAAGTAGATCACCAGGCCATTCTTTGCAGTCTGTCTTCATCTGGAAGCTTTACTGAAACCTGTTCTGCAACATGTTGCCGCCAAGTCTATGTCAACACATAGTGGCCCCGTGAGATAGAGTCCAACTACCTCACAGGGTTTTCTAGGCTGTAATCTCTTTAGGAAGCAAATCCCTAGGTCTTTCTTCTGATGAGCTGCTTGATGGTTTTGAAACATGAATCTTCCAGTTAGCAATTGAGCACTAAACCATTATACCACCATAATTCATGACAAACAGATGTGGCTACAGATGAGATTGTTGTGGTTAAGGCCCATCAAGTCGGTACAGACTCATAGTGATCCTGTGCACAACAGAAGAAAACACTGCGAGCTCCTGAACCATCCTCACAACCATTGTTATGCGGGAATCCATTGCTGTTGCCACCGTGCCAATCCATCCTGCTGGGGGTCTTCCTCTTGTTCTCCCAACCTCCACTTTACAAAGCATGATGTCCTTCTCCAGGTACTGGTTCCTCCTGATATTATATCCAAATATTATGAGAGATGAAGTCTGGCCACCCTAACTTCTAAGGATCATTCTGACTCTATTTCTTCCAACACAGATTTGTTTGCCTGTGGTACTTTTAATATTCTCCTCCAACACCATAACCTAAATGCATCAGTTCTTTTATGGTCTTCCTTATTCACTGTCCAACTTTCACATGCATATGAAGCTATTGAAAACACCATCGTTTGGAAAGGCACACCTTAGTTCTCAAATTGATACTTTTGCTCTTGAATACTTTTGCAGCAGATCTGCCTAATGCAATATGTTCTTTGATTTCTTGACTGGTTTTTCAATGAGTGTTGATTGATAATAGATCCAAACAAAATGAAGTATTTGACAACTTCACTCTTTTCTCCTTTTGTGTTGATGTTATTTATTGGTCTTGTGGTGAGGATTTTTGTTTTCTTATCATTGAGGTGTAACCCAAACCTAAGGTCTGTGGTCTTTGATCTTCACTTGTATGTATTTCAAGTCCTCTTCATTCTCAGCAAGCAAGGTTGTATCATCTGCATACTAAAGGTTGGTAATGAGTCTTCCTCCCATTCTGAGGCCACATTCTTCTTTATAAAATCCAGATTCTTTAAATATTTGTTCAGTGTACAGATTGAATAAATATCATGAAAGAATACAACTCTGGCACACAACTTTCCTGATTTTAAACCATTCAGTGTCCCTTTGTTCTGTTCAAAAGACTTCCTCCTGGTGAATGTACAGGTTCTTCATAGGCACAATTAAGTTTTCTGGGATATTCATTCACTGCAATGTTGTCCATAGCTTGTCATAACCCACATAGTCGAACGACTTTGCATATTCAATAAAACATAGACAAACATCTTTCTGGTGTTCTCTGTTTTCAGTCAAGATCCAGCTGATGTTAGGAATGAAATCCCTCATTCTACATACTTGCAAGAATACAGCTTGACACTCTGGCAGTTACCCACCAATATACTATTGCAACTCTTTTAGAATTATGTTTAACAAAATTTAGTATGTAATATTAATGATATGGTCCAATGATTTCTGCATTCTTTTGGGTCACTTCTCTTTGGAAGGTGCATAAATTTGGATCATTTCCAAACAGTTGGGCAGGTAGCTGTCTTCCAAATTTCTTGGAATCAATGAGTGAGTGCCTTTAGTGCTACATCAATTTGCTGAAAATTTTCTGTTTGTATTCAATTTCCATAGCATTGTTCTTCGCCATTGCCTTCAGAGAACTTCTTCCTTCAGTACAAATGGTTCTTGATCATATGTTATCATGTTATCTCTTGAAATGATTCAGCATCAACCATTTCTTTTTGGTATGGTGACTCTTTTTTTTGTAAGTTTTCATTGTGAACTGAGTGATCGTTTACATGGGAGAACATCAGCTTTACACCATAATTTCATTGCAATGATTGCAATTTACAGTCTCCTCCGTGCATCATCATTCAACAGTATTTGCTTCCATTGTTTTGATTTGGGTTCTTTTTGTTGGGGGTGGGGGATGTACACAGAAACACTCAAGCATATATAATAATTTAAACAACCAAAGGGCACATTCTGTAAGCCTGCCTCATGGACGCCAGCACCCAGTCCTTCTCTTTCCATTCTGTGCATTTCTTACATCTTCTTTTGATGTTTTCCGCTTCATTCAATTTTTTGCCTGTAGAATCCTTCAGTATTTCAAGTTGAGGTTTGAATTTTTCTTCAGTTCTTTCTGCTTGAGAAATGCTGAGTGTATTCTTCCCTTTTGGTTTCTAGCTCCACGCCTTTGCACATTTCATTAAAATACTGTATTTTGTCTTCTCAAGCTGCCCTTTGAAATTTTTTGTTCAGCTCTTTGACCTCCTTATTTCTTCCATTTGCTTCTGCTTAGCTAGAGAGAAAGTTTCAGAGTCTCTTCTGACTTACATTTTGATATTTTCCTTCTTTCTTGTCTTCTTAATGACCTTTTGCTTTCTTCCTGTATGATGTTCTTGATGTTATCCCACAACTCTTCTGGTGTTCAGTCATTAGTGTCTAATACATCAAATCTGTTCTTGGGATAATCTCTAAATTCAGGTGGATTATATCCAAGTTCAAATTTTGGCCCTCATGGACTTGACTTGTTTTAGTTTTCTTTGGCTTCAACCTGTACTTGCATATGAGCAATTGATGGTCTGTTCCTCAGCTTACCCCTTACCTTGATTTGACTGATAATATGGAGATTTTCCACTGTCTCTAATCACAGATGAGTTCATGTATGCTATCTGGTGAGGTCCATGTGTAGAGTTGTCTTTTATGTTGTTTTAAAAAGGTATTTGCAATGAAGAATTCATTGGTGGTGGTGATGGTTGTGTGCTGTGGGTTCAGTTCCGACTCATAACAACCCTGCATAGGGTTTCAGGGCTGTAAATCTTTATGGGAACAGAAAGCCTCATTTTTCTCCCATGGAACAGCTGGTAATTTCGAAATGCTGACCCTGAGGTTAGCAGCCCGATTCGTAACCCATCTTGATAAAATCTATCATGCGATCTCCAGCACCATTTTTATCACCAAGGCCATATTTTCCAGCTACTTATCCTTCCTCTTTACTTCCAACCTTTGTATTCCAACCAGTAATGATCAATAACCGTTGGTTGCCTTTTTTTTTTTAAATCAATTTAAGGCTGAAGATGCTGATAGAATTCTTCAATATCCTCATCACTGACTTTGGTAGATAGGGCATAAATCTGAATAATCGTGGTATTAACTGGTCTTCCTTGAATGGGTATTATCCTATCATAGACAGCATTATAATTCAAGATAGATCTTGAGATGGTCTTTTTGATGATGAATACAATGCTATTCCTCTTCAATTGATCATTCCTGGCATAGTAAACCATATGATTGTCAGATTCAAAATGCCCAATACCAGTCCATTTCAGCTCACTAATGCCTAGGATATGGATCTTTGTGTGTGCCATTTCTTTTTGACAACTTTCAACTTTCCTAGATTCATACTTTGTACATTCTTGTGCTGATGATTAATGGATGTTTTCAGCTGTTTCTAGAGTTCTGGTGTGGCGCTACAGGATAATATAAAGGAGCGCAAGAATGGTTGGTTTGAACTTCAAGTTAGGCAGTTCAAATTCACCAGCTGCTCCTCGGAATCTTTAGACAGGGTTCCTATGAGTCAGAACCGACTCGGTGGCACTCACTAACAGCAACAACAGCTCTTTCTCCTCACTTTGAGCTGTGCCCCATCAGCAAATGAAGGTCCTGAAAGTTTTACTCCATTCATGCCATCACAGTCAACTGTACTTGAGGAGGCTGCTCCTTCCCAGTTATATTTTGAGTGCCTTCCTACCTTAGTGGCTCATTTTCTGTCACCCTGTCTGTCAGTAGTTTGGTTCTGATCAAAATGTGTCAGTATTCAATATTATGGTACTATTTGACAGTGTTCCTCTGCTGTTCATAGTTTTTCAATAACTAAACATTCACAGGTAGTCAACTTCTCCTTTTCCCTAGTATTTCTTAGTCTGGAAGCTCAGCTGAAACCTGTCTACCATTATGACCCTGCTGGTAATTAAAATTAGCATAGCTTCCAGCATCACAGCAACACACAGATGACCATAATAGGACAAACTGACAGATGAATTGGGGGCACATAAAGTAGACTGTCCAAAATTAAAACAAGGTCTGCTTCATGGAAAGGGAGAATTCTACCCACTGAACCACCAGTCTCCTCTGTAGTACAGTAACCCATTGACTCAGACTTCAATTCTGACTGTTAGTTGTCCTACTGGGCAGAGTAGAACTGCCCCCGGGGGTCTCACAGGCTGGACATGTTTATGTTACAGAGTAGCTGATGTGCTCAAACCACTGACTTTTTGGTTAGCAAATTTAGCACTGAACCACTGCACCACCAGTGCTCCTTTCAAATAGAGTTGTTGTTAAGTGCTATCGCATTGGTTCCAACTCATAGCAACCCTGTATAGGGTTTCTGAGGAGCAGCTGGTAGGTTTGAACTTCAACTTTGAAGTTCAAAATCCAGTGCTGATCCTACAGCACTATACCAGGAGTCCACAAACTAAATTGTTATTGTTGTTGTTGCTAAGTGCAACCAAGTCAGTTCCGACTCATAGCAACCCTGTATAGGGTTTTTAAGATGTGGCTGCTAAGCCTGAACCGCTGACCTTGAGGTCCAAACCGACCTTGAGGTCAAGTGTCATTCTTTAATTCTTTAATCTGTTTTGGATTGGAAAAATCTAAAGTACTAATGCACAGAAAATTGTTGCAATGATTTTGAAGTCTTTGAAATCTACTTAAAAAAAAAAAAAATGTTCCATGATTTCTTTCTTAATACTCCCAGGTTTCATTTTTATTGACATTTCTGTCATGGGGCACTCATCCAACCGAGTTCATTGAAGGCAAATTATTGTGATGTCTACAGTACTTTTCACACGGAGTTGTCAGTAACGATCTGATTGTTCAAGGAGCATTGTGACTCAGGCATATGTGAACCACCTCAGTGTAAATTTTGTGCCATTTGGCTGAGCACTTTGGAAAATGTGTCATAACCAGGGTTTATTATGAGCTCCCAGGATGGCAGGCACTGACTGAACAAAGTACTTTACATTTCTTATTGAATCCTCAAAATCCTTGAAGTGGGTCTTATTATCCATATTTTCCAGATGAGAAAACTGACATTCAGGGAGGATGAGCCACTTACCCAAGGCCACAGAGTTAGCAAATGATTGACAGCCCTTTAGACCTTCCCTACCTTGCAGGGCTAGAGGGCAGCAAGAGAGTCTACAGAGAATCCTTGGCATGGCTTTTATCCTGAGGTCAGCTTCTAAGTTGATTATGACTTAGTTATTGAAGGAATAAATGAGATTCTTGAATAATCTTCCTCCCAAGGAATAGTCTCTGTTCCTGTCACTGCAGCTAGCTACTTCTAAGTCCTTTCCAAAAAAAAATGCAACTGGGTTGTATTCTTAGTAGAGAAATATGAGAGTAAATGCTTCTAGCTGAGGGCACGATTGTACCTATGCACAGACAGTAGGATGAATGGCCCACTGTTGTGCTCTTAGGGATCCAATAGCAGTATCAGTTGCCATCAAGTTGATTCTGACTCACAGGGACCCCATGTGTGGAACTATACTCCATAGGGGTACCAATGACTTCTTTTTCAGAAGTCAATTGTTAAATCTTTCTTCTGAGATGTCACTAGGTGGATTTGAACTTTCAACCTTTCAGTTAGCAGCTAAGTGTGTTAACCATTTGTATCACCCAGATGTACAGCTTAACATCATCCCAAACACAACATGTATTCTTTTCTTTTCCCTACATCAGATCTTTGGTTGCCTGGGTTGTTATTATCACTGTGTGGTGTGAGTGGTTTCTATAGTGTTGTTTTTTGGGTGTCATTGAGTCAATTTTAGCTCAGAGTGACCTTAGCAAAAAGAATAGAAGTGCACCCATGGGATTCCTAAGGTAGAGTCCTAGTGTGGAGCTTTAAGATGAGCACTGGACTGCTAACTGCAAGGTCAGTTGTTCAAACCTACTAACTGTTCTCAGAAATCCTGTATAGGGTCAATGTGAATAAGAACTGACATAAAAACTACAACAATTTTTACAGGAGCAGATCACCAGGTGTTTTCTCCCACAGAGTTGCTGGTGGATTTGAACCACTAACCTTTCAGTTAACAGCTGAGTGCTTAACCATTGCACCATTTCCCTAGTAAATTGTACCTTTTCATCTTTTTACTAGAAAGGAAGGCTCTGCTTTTCCCTGCTCTGGAGCAAAATTCCCATTGCTTAGCTAACACATGCATCACATTAGTGACCTTGCATCTCCAGACTCTGCTCCACTGACCCACATTGATTGTGTTCCCTATCCAGGGCTTCCAGCTCAGAGACTGAGTTTCCATCCAGGATGCCTGAGTTGGGTTGGCCTACTGGAAGTGACAGATATATATATATATATATTTGTTGTTGTTAGGTGCCATTGAGTTGGTACTGACCGATAGCTACCTTATGCACAGCAGAACGAAGCACTGCCCGATCCTGGGCCAACCTCACTACTGTTGCCACTCTTGAGTCCACTGATTCTGCAACTTGGCCAATCCATCTCATTGGGGGTCTTCCTCTTTTTCTCTGACCCTCCACCTTACCAAACATGATATCCTTCTCTAGTGACTGGTCCTTCATGACAATATGTCCAAAGTATGAGAGACGAAGTTTGGCCATCATGGCCTCTAAGGAGCACTCTGGCTGCACTTCTTCCAACACTGATCTGTTGGTTCTTTTGGTAGCCCATGGCACTTTCAGTATTCTCCTCCAACACCATAACTCAAAAGCTTCAGTTCTTCTACGGTCTTCATTATTCACTGTCCAGCTTTTACATGCATATGAGGTTATTGAAAATACCATGCTTGGGTCAGGTGCACCTTAGTCCTCAAGCTGACAGCTTTGCTCTTCAACACTTTAAAAAGGTCGTGTGCAGCAGATTTGCCTAATGCAATATGTAGTCTGATTTCTTGACTGCTGCTTCCATGAGTGTTGATAGTTGATCCAAGAAGAATGAAGTCCTTGACAACTTCAATCTTTTCTCCGTTGATAAGAATGTTGTTTATTGGTCCAGTGGTGAGGATTTTTGTTTTCTTTACATTGAGATGTAACCCATACCGAAGGCTGTGCTCTTTGATCTTCTTCAGTAAATGTTTCAAGTCCTCTACACTTTCAGCAAGCAAGGTTGTATCATCTGCATATCGCAGTATGGTAATGAGTCTTCCTCCAATCCTGATGCCATGTTTTTCTTCATAGAACCCAGCTTCTCTGATGATTTGTTCAGCATACAGGTTGAATAAACATGGTGAAAGAATACAACCTTGTCGCACACCTTTCTAAATTTTAAAACATTCAGTGTTTCCATGTTCTGTTTGAACAACTGCCTCTTGGTCCAGGTACAGATTCCTCATGAACACAATTAAGTGTTCCAGAATGCTCATATTTTGCAGTGTTGTCTATAGTTTGTCATGATCCACACAATGAAAAGCCTTTGCATAGTCAATAAAGCACAGGTAAACATCTTTCTGATATTCTCTGTATATATATATATATATATATATATATATTTAAGTTGGGAAAACCTGGAAATGCACACTCAAGGAAAGTCTTTGGAGGAAAGTGGGTTGCTTTTTCCTTGTGTTCTTGGATGAGACAATTGGCTTTCCTCAAGGCGACTTCTTGCCTAGGTAAACTGACTTAACTGTGAGGTCCTGCCAAAAGTTGTTACACTAAGCAGTGCCTGGGGCTTTCCTGAAGTGAAGTCACCTCTGTCTGCCAAGCAGGTACTCTCTAGCTAGAGACTGGGGGCAATTCATAACCTCTTCAGTACTCCCACAGAGGAGGAAGTGTCTGTCATCATCCTGCCTTCTTTGTACCACAGGACAGTTCACGCTGCCTGTGGCTAATCTGCCCAACTCATAATATGTTGTTGATCTGTCAACAAGAAGGGAAATGGTGGACTGACACTTGGAGACTTGTTGATTTTTCTGAAGAGTATACTTGGGGACAGAATCATTGCTCTCCTTGGCGATATCAGTGGTCTTCCGGTCTCGTGTTGTGCCTTTGATGGGACGCCAAGGAGCATTGGTTGGGTGAGCGTAATTCCTCTTCATCCTGCTCTGAAGGCTAGTCATGCTGCCAAATATTCTGTATTTCCCTTAACAGCCCATTTTAAATCAATCTTCCATGAATTCATCTAAATGCTTTTGTGTACCTCCTCTACTTGGCTGCTTCCATTATCACTGTCCACCCACCTCCCCACCAACCCAGGCAGGCCACCTGCTGGGCATTTGCCAAACTCTTTTCAGAACTTTCCTCCCTAGAGTGTCTTCAGCTCACTCAAGGAAAGTGTCCTTTTCCCTGCACTCATTGGCTGTGGGGGCCATGTTACAGGGCTCTCTTGGTTGCTAATAGATGAGTTGGGACACGCCTCAAAGTGCTTCTGTTTCCTGTGAAAGCGGTTGAATCAGGGAAGGGGGTGGGGAATATATGTGGGAACAGTTTAATTGTATCCATGAGGATTCTTAGTAATCAGGATGCCAGAGTGTGTTTTCCAGAGCCTGGAGCTGACATAAATAATGTAGTGTACCTTGCTTTGTGCAGGCTTGCTGAGGAATGCTGATGGAGAAAAAGCCAAACTGGGATCTAAAGCTCCCGGCTCCCGGCACAGCCTTTAAAATCCTTTTATTGAGTAGTAGTTTTGAAACTGCAGCCAGGGCCTTGGAGGGCTGTATATGACAGGGGAAGCCGGCAGAGGAGTAACTTCGGAGGGGACTGCCTCACTTGGTTTTTGGAAAATGAGAATCTGGTGCAGCCTGGATGGCTCCAGCTAATGATTGGTTAATTTCCTTTTGTATTTCGAATCCCAGAAGAAATAGGACAGCTCTGTCAAGGTCCAGAAAGCCGGGTAAGTGTACAGCTGTTACTAACAAGATATGACTGGCCCCTTAAACATAGTTAAAAGCATCTTGCTGGCCTTTTAGGACATCTTGCTCTAATGGTAAGAGCCAAGTGAGCTTTGTGAGACAGCTAACCCCAAATGAAGTCCTGCAGTTTAAGCTCATTTAAGGGCTAAGTGTGCTTTTGGGTAGAGTAAGGGGGACCACAAATGCCACAGTTAATTTGCAGGAAGGAAACAGATATGTCTTTACGTGGTATTTTTACAGAAGGTCTGCCAAGCCAAATATCCAAGTGAAGCATCTTCCAGATTTTGATTTAAAGTGCAGCTTAAGCCTAGTACTGGCCTTAAATGCAGAAGTTAAGGCAAGTGGAGGTGAGGTGAGGAGTGGAGGGGTGTTAGAGATAATTCTCTGTTGTTGGTGGTATTAACGGTTAGATTTGGTAAAAATCTTATGGGTATTTGGTAAGAATCATAGCTATTCCTTTTCATCTTCTCCAATGGTTTAGAGAAGAATCTCAGGGAACCCTTGGGTTTTTTGGATTGTTTTTCCTTTTGATTAAGGCATTTGGGATCTAGAAAAGATGATTAAAGTGGGATCCGTTTAATTTATTTAGGTTGCCTCAGAGACATGAAACTTCAGCATGGTAAGTTTTGATTCCATTCCTACGGTTTGAGTAACTAGTTGGGAGTAGAGGTTCTTGACTGGATGGAAGTTTCCAGAAAGAATCGATCAAGTTTTCTTTCTCAAACCTGGGTTGTTTTACAGTTTGGGACCAGGGATAGGAGCAGGTATGTCAACATTTAAAAAGCACAGATGACAAGTTTGACTGGGCCTCTTACTGTTAGGTATTTGACAGTTGTGTGGTCTCATTTGAAAACTCAATATGATCTACTTAGATTCACATGAAAAATGTTAAAGCATTCCAACACATTCATCATTAGAGCATGTATGAGTATGCTTTTTCTTTCCATTCTCTACCTAATTGTTGTTGGGTTTCATATTTTTCTCCATTTAAAATGTTTTAGGAAATTGTGTTTAGAAATCTGCTTATCGGCTGAGTCCATAGATATATTACAAAAAGCTCTGCAAGTCATTCTTCACAATATAATTTACTAAAGGGGAAAAGCACACTTTTGCCTAAGCGCTGTCCTAGTCCTACCCTCTCCCAACAGTACCTGAGCTTTGTTTACCTGCTGCTGTAAATTAGTTCCATCCAAACTTTTATCAGTAGTGGCCAGAGCTCTGCCAGTCTTCTCTGTTTGTGCAGGTACTTTTCCAAATCCACCTTGTGGTTTTGCTCTGTCTTTGCATATAAGGACACAAGAGAGTTTATGTATTGGAGTAGGTGAGATTTCTTTACTAAGAGCAATCTATTTTAACAGTCCTCCAGGAAGTCTTCCATCCTTTCAGCAATAGCATGCCTATCTGAAATGGGCTTGAGAGGTGGTAAACAATGTAACATCTCTGCTCTTTGGAAGTGTCTCTGTCATGATTATGAATAGTTTAAAAGACAGAAAGAAAACAACCTCTAATATAGAATTAGCTAAGGGGTTACTTGCAAATTGTTCTCTGTGGGATCAAGGTTTGAAATGGTTTCAGTGTCCACAAATTGTGTTGGTTATTGGTTTTTATTTATAAGTGCATTAAAAGAAAGTACGTTTTAACTGCGGAAAGAAATACAATACTTATAATAAACAAAACTCAGTTTTTATAACCTCAGAAGTGACCCGAAGGAATCTGAGGAATTGATAGAAGGCTGTGGTTCTCGGGTGCAAAGTCACGGCTTCATGTTTAATTTAACAAAACATTAAACATTTCATGTTTAATTTAATGAAACATTAGAGCACTAGAATTTGTCACCTTCATGACAAAATGTCAGAACTCTGGGATAGTTTCAGAATATATGCTCTTTCTGCAGAATTCACATATGACACTGAAAATGTTTCACATCCAAAGACCTAGACTTTGTTTTTTTAGGATTCTTTTTCCCCTCACTTCTGATAAAAGGAGAAGAAGCAAAAAAAAAAAAAAAAAAAAAACAACAACAACACATTAGGCATGCGCTACTAGTCTAGCTAATTTTAGGGGGCCTATTAGCAGGCATTTAGGCAAATCTATTAACATTTAGCATCAGCACAAATGCAATTGCATTCCTATTTTTTTGTACTTCTGACAAAATAAGCCCACGGATCTTCAGGACAAGAAAAGAACGTATGTTAGAACCATTTGTTAGGTGGTAAACTTTTTATTAAACCATTTGGATTTTTTTTTTTTTTTTTTTTAAGACATGAGGTGAGATCTTAGGGAAAAAATAAGCAAGAATTTCAAGTTTTGGAGGATTTTTACCAGTGTTAAAAAAAAAAAAAAGATACATACTGCATTGCTTGCCAGATCTTTTCTTGGTCTGGAAAATGTGGTTGGAGTTTGATAGTGCTACTTTGCCTTTGGCTTGTAATGGAAACTTTCCCTTTTTTATTCCAAAGTGCTGAAATAAAGATATGCCCTACCTCTCAGCTCATATTTTACATATTGGTTGGGGCTCTATTTTCATCTGATACCTAAAATGTTTAGTTCATTTCAAAGGCAAACAAGAATTTATGTTTGTACCATGAAGGCAGTTGAAGAACCCTGGTGGGTCAGTAGTGAAGCAGTCACTTGCTAACCAGAAAGACTGAAGTTCAAACCCACCACTCACCCCATGGGTAATCAGACCTGGTGCTCTAATCTAATAAAGATTTCAGCCTAGAAACTCTTGTGGGGAAGTACTACCCGTTCATAGAGGATTACTATGAGTCAGAATCCACTCAACAGCACACAACAACCATAAAAATAATTACTGATGCATATAGTATGAATATCTGCATGTGCATGTATGTATTTACACACACATGCTATGCAGGTATATAAAACCAAGCCAAATATCTCCCTCCATTAGTTAGAATGATCTCTCCTGAATCATATCTGGAATGTTAGAGATCCCCGGAGGATCTATAAGATGTTTTTATCTTATAATAATCACCTGGGGAACTTTTGGAAATGTAAATTGTGATTCCATATAGCTGAGGTGGAAATGCAAATTCTCAACAGGTGATAGAACCAGAATGAACCGGTTCAAAGCCTCAGATGATAGGCGTGCTGATACATCCTATACTCAGCCTGTGTGTGCAGCTTCCCTTTGTGCCTTGGAATGGCTGAGGCCAGATGCTTCAGAGAGAGATGTCATATTAATACAATTCAGAGGAGCATATGGTGCCAGAAAAATTGTTATGACAGTTACTGACCTGGAAAGCAAATAGCTTTTTTTAACCCTAAAATGTATTTTAACCCCTGAGTAAAAGTCAGCTATTATGTTTGGTTGAATACTTTCTGATTGTCTTATATGTTGCATTTGGAAAACCGGGTGTAAAAGAGTGACCTAAATTCATGGAAAGCCCTTTTTCTACTGGCAGGGGTTGAGGAGTAGGGCATTCCCTCGGGTTGTGGTAGAGTGTGTTGTTGTTAGTTGCCATTGAATCAGCTCCAACTCATTGGTGATCCCATACTCAAAGAAACACTGGTGACCCCGTGTACAAAGGAACCAATTTCTACCTGATCCTGAATCATTCCGGTGATCGGGTGTGGATAAGACCATTAGGATCCATAGGATTTTCATTGGCTGATTTCCAGAAGTAGACCAGCAGATCTGTCTTCCTCATCCATCTGAGTCTGAAAATCTGCTGACACCAGCTCAGCATCACAGCACCACACAAGCCTGCACTGGCAGATGGGTGGTGGCTACCTGTGAGGTGCATTCACCAGGAATTGAATCCAAGTCTCCCTTAGGGAGGTGAGAATTCTACCTCTGAAGCAGATAGTATCTTCCTGTTCCTATCCACACTGGGCTACTTGAACCACACCAGAAGTTCGAAGACTGAGAATCCAACAGGGTGGGTTCCAGCTAACCACTGACAAGCTCATGGTCCTTCCTACTAGTTTCCCCATGTGGCTGAGACCCAGCTAAACTCAGCCCCAGAGCACTGTCCCTGGGGTCAAGGCTACTCTAAGCAGCCTTTGTACCCTGCCTACTGCCTTCTCCAACCCCTCCCTGACAACTACCTGGAAGGTGTCAGTCGTTTGACAATAAGGTCTCTTCACCTCAAAGGCTTCTTTGATTCCACCTATGTGCCTGACATCTACAGACACTTGGAGAAAGGGAAATGAGTCATGGCCCCCATTCTTAAGAAGCTCTTAGTCTTGTAGGGAAGACCTGTTAGCAAACACACCCTGAAGTGTCAATGCCATGTGGTCTGCTGGTACTATGTGGGCAGCAAAGAGAGTGGCCTGTCCTCAGAGAGGAGGTCAAGAAAGGCTCAGAGGATATGTACTTCAACAGTAGCCTGAAAGACCTGATGTGGAGCCTGCCTTTAGGGCCAAGAATGACCAGAGCTTGACAGAACTAAGCTCGGTAAGGCTGACTCACAGGGTAAAAGGGAGACTAAAGGTTGTACTAGAAAGATCAGCAGAGCCCTCATGGCATGGTGAATGACTTTCCTTACCAGGGAGTCTGAATGTTTTCTAATGGGCTACAATCTCACCATCTCAGTTCCCTCCAACTGCACACAGTTCCAGACAATGAACAAAGCAAAGCTGGGCACATCAGAAATGGTACAGGGGATTTCCAGCGAAAATGCCTAAGATTTACAATCTCCTTGACTAATTCAACTAAAAAAAAATATGTTAAGGCTATCATTTTGTGGGCCAAACTAAGCCTTGTGAAGGTTCAAGATGGGATCTGATAGCTACCAGTTTTCAATCTTTGCAAACAGACAACAGGAAAGGGACTTAATCATATTGCTGTTGTTTATTAAATTGTTTGGTAAGTACTGTCGAGTTGTGCTTCTAACTCATAACGATCCTGTGTAGGATTTCCAAGGAGCAGCTGCTGGGTTTGAACAGCTGACCTTATGGTTGGACCTCAATCCTTTTGCTAACTTACTGCAAACTTGGAAATAAAATTATGAGAAGAGCTTTTACAAATATATGAACAATGTGTTTGGAGGCAAACCAGGGTATCAGTGTCTGCCCCCATGAGAATATCTGGTGTGGGAGACAGAGGGACAAATATGAGGGGGCTTCAGAAAGTCCATGGAAAAGTGGAATTAAAAGATACTGGAATTTTTCCACTAACTGTTTTGAAACTCCTCGTATATATGTTTATATCTAGATTTATATTTATATGTATTTTTGTAATGGGGTGTATGTGTTTGGATTCCTCCATATAATTAAAGCTTCAAGGGATGGAACCAGGAAAGTGAGTTGATAAAGACATGTATAGTTTAAATTGTCACAGGCTGGCAAAAAACCAAAACCCAAAAACCAAACCAGTTGCCATGGAGTCAGTTCTGAGTCATGGCAGCAGCATGTTTGTCAGAGTAGAACTTTGCTCCATAGGGTTTTCTGAGCTGTGACCTTTGGAAAGCAGATCAATGAATCTCTTCTTCCGAGGTGCCTCTGGATGGGTTCAAACCACCAGCCTTTTGGTTAGTAGTTTAACTATTGCCACCAGCCACGGACTCTGGCCAATGAGTGCCTTTCTGCTAAGTTTATGCAATACTTATTATTTGTTTGTTAGTTTTTTTGTTTAGTTTTCCTCACCTTCCACTCCACTTTTTACCATTATGGTGTTGGCAGGGACAGTCCCATTTTTTTTGTGAGAAGGCCCTTCAAAGTGTCATGGCACATGCCTTTGGGGATGGTGGAAGGAAGGTGGGGAGGAGTCCTCACTTTCTCATATTGGTTGCCTACAGCTTGGCTCACCTGCTACCCACAGGACCCTCACCTGGCCCCCAGGCAGGAAAAGGTACTGTGTGATATCCAGTAAGCAGTGCCTCCCAGGAGACATTGATCTAGAGGATCCTTCCCAGCAAAGGGAAGAGTGCGAGTATTCAGCATTCGTTGACATAACTGGGTTCTCAACGCCCTAGTTTGTCTGTTTGAAGAGTGGTTGGTAACACTTCTCAACTCTGGGGGGAAATTATCCATAATGGTTAAAAATGAAAGAAAGAAAGAAAAAGGTAGCCATGATATCAGTTCAGCTGTCCCTCATTGCACAAACCCTCCCTGATCTCTGGGCTCCCCTAGGGTTCCTGCACTTTGGCTCATATTTGCATCTGTCAGCCCATCTTATTCCTTTCTCTCCACACCACACTGATCCAGTTGAGGAACTGGGAGCTTTATTTATATATAAACCAAATTAGTTGCTTCTAGGCAAACAAAATTACCCATCCCAGATTTACTAACAGTTTTGTGAGAAGTAAGAGTTTCATATGATAGCAATTTTTTAAATAAAATAATGAGATATCTAATACTCCTCTTCTTATACGGGCCTTACATCAGTTCTCTCCACTTTGAAGCTGTAGCTCCCTGCCTGCTCGGCCCTTCTTTCTCTCTCTTGGTAGCGTTTTTCCTAGCTTGCTTATTCGGAGGAGTTCAGCGCTCTCTGCTCTACCGACAAAGCCAGTTCCAGTTAGGAACTGTGAACTGACCAACAGCAGCCAGGATGTTCTACACCTCCATCTCCCTTATCTGACACACTCTGCAATATAGTCTGTCTTACCCCACAGACATGAATGCGAATACCACAGCTTCACAAAAAGTAACCCGTATGTTTTTCCTAACCATACTCTCCCCTTCCAGATATTTTTATTAATGCACTCTGCTATTTTTTTTTTTAAACATATTGCTGTAATACCATATGCCCTCCCTAACTTCCAACCACAAAGAAGGGAAAAGTTGCTATGTGCTTGCTTCAAAATAACAGTTGTTTTAACACATAATACTTTATGATATGTCGTTTATGCTTTTCAATATCTTTCTTGCATAAATGAGTGATTGATGTATTTTGAAGGCATTGTGGATAGAGGGTAAGAACACAGATTGTTAAGTGCCATTGAGTCAGTTCTGACTCATAACCACACGATATAGGGTTTCCACAGAGCGGCTGGGTGTTTGAGCCGCCGACCTTGTGGTTCGCCTTCGGTAGCTGTATAACTTTGAGCAAGCTACTTACCTTGTCTGAGTTTTATGGGTAATAATAGTGCCTCTGTGATAGGCTTGTGTATGATTAAATGAGACAATGCTTGTGAATGCGCTTATGTCAGAACCTGGCACGTGCAATTTTCATTTCATTTGTCTGTACTCAATTTCACCATTTCATTTTGATCCACAATTCATAATAGAACTTTTCTTCTATTTCCAAAATAATTTCTGTGTAAATTGGTGAGGTACTAGAATTCTGGCATAGGTCAGATCACAGCTCACCTCACCAAGTGGCAGTGGACTCTCTCTATTATATAGTATCTGCAGTTTCTTACCCACTTGCATCCTCAGGGCAGAAGCAGGGTGTCCTGCAATCTTTCTGGAAGCAGACTTTGCGTTTCTCTTCAGTGCCCTTTCTCCCTACTGCTGTTTTAAGTAGATGGCTAACAAACTCTGTGAGATGCAGATTAACTGGCATTGTTGTTGTTGCTGTTGTTGTTAAGTGCCGTGGAGTCAGTTCCAACCCATAGCGACAGGGTTTCCGAGGCTGTAAATCTTTATGGGAGCAGAAAGCCTTGTCTTTCTCCCACGAAGCAGCTGGTAGTTTCGAACTGCTGACCTTAAGGTTTGCAGCCCGATTGGTAACCACTACGCTACCAGAGCTCCTTAGCAAGACTTTTTTTGTCAAGCAGTATTACAAGAAACACAAACAATCAACAATAGCTCTCTGTCTTCAGTGGAAGAAGATCCAGTTTTTTTACTCTTGGTTTGAGTCCCCAGAGAGTAGGGGTGCCACAGCGGAGGGGGCAAGGAACAATGATTGCAACTAAATTTTAATCAACAGTTTCAGTAACAATATTGAATTAAAAAGTTACTAGCTACTAGTCAGAGCATGGCTTTGCTCCTACATGGGCAAATCAGTCATTCTGTAGTGATTAACATCTATTCAGAACAGAGAATGTATTATGGATACTAAATTATCATAGGAATTAATGCAGTCTTTTTAAAGGGCTTAAAATATGTTAATAAATACAGTATTCCAGCACCTGCAGCTCAAGGAACCAAAGTCATTAAAGATGGATATAATTATATTTATTATTGCTGCGATCTAGGTGGGGGGAAAAACAGTTTAATGAGCATGAATGAAGTAGGGGTTCTTTATTTAAAACTTCTTACCTACAGAAATGTTCCCTTTGAGGAATTATTTCAAAGAATCATTAAATAAGAGAACTGTATCAAGTAAATCAGCGACAACAATTTTCATTCTTGGAACAATGAATTTCTGGAGTTCAGTGGGGACATTGCCAAACCCCACATTTTCATCCCTTTCCTTCACATGAAAATCCAGCATCCCCTATAAAACCTGCAGTGCCTGATTAGACGTTTGCTACATCTCCATCTTCTATTGCTACCACCTTCCATCTCACACTTCATCCAAGAACAACACCCTCCATTCTGCTTCTCAAAAACAGCAAGCTACTCTACCACCTCAGGGCCTTTGCATATGCCTTTACCTCTACATGACTGGTTTTACAACCACGTTGCCAATACTTTGCCAGGCTTAGTTCTCAACATTAGCTAATATCATCCTCACAACAGCCTTGTGGGTTGGACCCTTTATCATCATCCTCATTTTATAGCTGAGGAGATAAAGTCAGAGGGTGGTAAAGTGCCTAGGATCCTCTTTGAAGGGCTAGCTGTGTCTTTTCTCTCACATATCAGCATCTCCATGATCGATTTATCTAAAATCACCATACTCTCTGCTCCTATTTCTCTCATTCAAGGTCCAGTCTATCACTCGTGGCACCTATTAGCACGCTCAGACAATTGTGTCTCTGTATTTTTAGTTGGCATTTCCCTGCTCTGGTTCTCACTTGGTGCTGAACACTCAGTCCTATCAGAGTAACTGACAATAAACACTGAATACGTATTTGTTTACCGGCCCCTTGAACACATATGACCATCGTTTGTTGTCTTTAGCCTAAATAAATGATTTTTTCACCCAAATGTATACAACAACTCTTTTTTATAATTTTTTAAATGAATCAGCTATGATTCATTTTTATTAGGAAATTTAACTTTATTTTTGTGACAATTTCCTTAGTCAATTGAAAGCCTCGTGCTAATGGTAAGTGACTATCTAGGAACAGGGAGGGGTCCATAACAAAACCTAGTTCCCTTCACTTGTGGCCAATGCTACTTCTGCCAGACTGTCTTCCCCATACTGCAGCTTGTGTTGGGAGCATCGGGAAAAGCTCATCAGAAACAGAAGAGATTGCTCAGACTGACCTTGCTACTACTGGGAATGTTGTATTTGGCAGTTTGGAAGCAGTAGACTTAAGCTTTCTTATTTTCTTAAATCTTGGGGGTGTTTAAGGTGAAAAATTAACTGCATATCATAGTGGTGGAATGCATTTGAAATACTATTTCCTGTTATGGAGTAAAAGAAGGAAAATAAACAAACACACATCATCTAGAATTTAAAATGGAGGACCCAGAACTGCACAGTGCGCATGTAGTGAGATCGCAGCCTTGGAGAAACTGCTTCATCTCTGATTTGCCAGCTTGTAGAGGACGCCAACTGACTACCAAAATCCCCAGCACCACAATTCTCTACTATTTAGGAGCGGTGGACTATCTTGAGCCTCTGGTGTTTGGAGCTCTCTGCCCAGAGAAAAGGAATAGTGTTGTTAAAGTGCCATCAAGTCTGTTCTGACTTATAACCACTCTGTATAGCATTTCCAAGGAGCAGCTGGTGTGTTTGAACCGCTGACCTTGCCGTTAACAGGGCAATACTTTTCCGACAGAAAGACAGACAAAACTGAAACATTTTGCAGTGTTGCAGAGAACTCATGGACACTTTTGTCCACTTCTTGGAACCCTACACCCATAGATTCCAGCTTGAGAAAACTTGAGAGCATGTAAACCCAAATCAAACCCACTGCCAGCTGATTCTGACTCATAGCAACCATTTATAGGGTTTCTGAGGCTGTAAATCTTTCTAAGAGCCGGAAGTGTCTCCTTTCTCTTGCAGAACTGCTGGTGGGCTTGAGCTGCCTACTTTGTGGTTAGCCTTACAGTCTTACTCTACAGCGCCAACAGGGCTCCATTGGTAACACACAGCGCATGTTGTTGTTGTTGTTAAGTGCTGTCATTTATGACTCATAACGACCCTGTTTATTTAGGGTTTCCGAGGAGCACCTGGTAAATTTGAGTGGCAAACCTGTGGTTCAAACTGACCTTACTTTCCAGAGTTTATCCAACAGCACTACACCAGGACTCCAATAGCATATATAAATACTAGTTAATTATAGTAGCTTCTTACTGTTATGTGCTGTTGAATTGGTTTTGACTCATAACAACCTGTAAACTGTAAATCTATATGGAAACAGAAAGCTTCATCTTTCTCCTAAGGAGCTGCTGTTAAGTTTGAACTGCCAATCTAGTGGTTAGCAGTCCAGGGCTCCTGAAGATAGACAGACAGACAGATAAGATAAAATAAGATAGGTAGATTGATAGATAACAAACCTAGTAGCTACTAGTTATTAATTCTTATTATGTGTCAGCTATCTATTGTTATTATTCTTAAGTGTGTTGGTTCCAACTCATAGTGACACTGTGTAGGGTTTCTGAGGAGCAGCTGGTGAGTTTGTACTGCAAACCTGGAGATTCAAACCGATCTTGTAGTTCAGGGCATTAACCAGCAGCACCATACAGGACTCCATATTCAGTATATAATTACCATGTATTATTGTTGTTGTTAAGTACCGTGGAGTCGGTTCCGATGCATAGTGACCCTGCACAGGGTTTCCAAGGCTGTTAATCTTTACAGGAGCAGAAAGCCTCATCTTTCTCCCATGGAATGGCTGGTAGTTTCGAACTTCCAAATTTAAGATTAACAGCCTGATTCGTATCTTAATTCATGGTGACACCATGAGTAAAACTCTGCTCCACAGGGATATTAACTGTTTGTATCAACTAAGGAATCTCTCTCTCCCCTCTCTCTCTCTCTCTCTCTCTCTCTCTCTCTCTCTCTCTCTATATATATATATATGTGTGTGTGTGTGTGTGTGTGTGTGTGTGTAAATACAAACATATATATACATATATATATGTGTGTATATATATATATACATACCACCAATCTTGCAGTTTGCAAACCTAACTTGCCGTCTAGTGCTTATCCTACAGTGCCACAATAGGACTCTTTCTCTGTCTCTCAACAATATATATATATTGCTGTTGTTAAGGGCATAGAGTTGGTCCCAACTCATAGTTTCATAGAGTTTGGGAAGAATGACTGGTGACTTTGAATCACTGACCTTGCTATTCAAACAGATCTTTTAATCAAATGCTTATCCTTCAGCTCCATACCAGGACTCATGTATATCTATATCTATTATTTGTATCTGTATCTGTATCTATATCTATCTATCTATCTATGTGTGTGTGTGTAGATAGATAGACAGACAGATACATGTAATCCTCTGATAGCACAAATTGCCCCATTTTACAGATGAGGAAGCTAAGGCTCAGAAGCAGCTATATAGACCAGAAACCATACAAGCTTGGATTAAAACCCAAATGATCTGCTACGGCCACACAAAGGCAGGTATAGAAAATTTACATAAAGTAGAGTTTGGCCAGCATGCATGTCCTGGTATGGTACTGCAGGTTAATGCGCTCAACTGCAAGGTCGGTTTGAGCTATAAGGTCAGCAGTTCAAACCCATCAGCCTTTCCTTGGAAACCCTATACAGGGTTGTTATGAGTCAGAACTGGCTCAATGACACTTAACAACACAAACAAGAAAAACAGAATGCCTTGATAGTGTCAGTGAGCGATTTCAAGAGCTCTTTTTTTTTTTTTTTTCTGAGAATTGCCCTCCTACCTACATATTGAGGAACTGGAAAAGGTAGCTCCATCAGGATTGACATCCTTAATCCACTAGGTTAGAGCTGGTGCTTCTTGAGGTTTCATTTCAGCGTGTATTCAGAAGACTTCCAATTTGCAAGCATTGCTCATCAAATGGACAGATTGGTCCTGTCTGGATGTGAAACCCTCTTGGGACTATTCTGAACCAACTGGATTGTCAACACTTTGTAAGAGGCTATTAGTGGGGGTGGCATGTGCAATTATCTCTTTCTTTTCTCAAGAGAATAAAGAGTAAACCCTTTAGAAGTGGCTTTAGAATGTTCCTTTTACCCATTTTAATACTTCTTTCCTTTGTAGCAGAAGAAATCATTTACACGTTGGTGTTAGCATTATTTATCAAGTTAGAACCAATAATTATAATGGAGTTAAATACCCTAGATGTTTCTTTCTGTTCATTGGAATTGTAGCAACTTTGTTGGTGGTAGAGTCAGTTTCAGTTATTGAGGGGGTTTTAACTCACAACAGCCTTATATACAACAGAATGAAACAATGCCTGGTCATGCATCATGCTCATTTTTGAAGCCACTGTATCAGTTCATTTCATTAAGGGGGACTCTCAACTTTACCCAACATGTTGTCCTCCAGGGACTGACCCCTACTGATAAAACGTCCAAAGTGTATGAGACAAAGTCTGGACATCCTCACTTCTAAGAAACGTCCTGTCTGTACTTTTTCCAAGACAAATTTGTTTTTCATGGTATGTTCTATATACTTCCTCAGCCCCATAATGTAAAGGTATTACTTCTTTTGTCTTCCTTACTCATTTGTCACCTTTCACATGTATTTACATCTTTCACATGTAAATGCCATGGCTTGGGTCATGTGCACGTTAGTCCTCTGAGTGCCATCTTTGCTTTTTTAACACACTAAAGATTTTCCCAATACAATACATCATTTGAGTTCTTGACTGCTGTTTCCATGCATGTTGATGGGACATCCAATTAAAATGAAATCCTTGTTAACTTTAGTCTTTTCTTTGTTTATTGTTATGTTGTTTATTGATTTGCTTATGAGGAATTCTTTTTTCTTTATATTGAGGTGTAGTCCATATTGAAAAGCTGTAGTTCTTTAGCTAAATCAAGAAGTACTTCAAGTCCTCTTTGCTTTCAGCAAGCATGTCCTCTACATATTGCAGATTTTTGATGAGTTTTCCTCCAATCCTGATTCTGCATTCTTTTTCACATAGCCTAGCTTCTTGGATTATTTCATGCAGTATACAGGTTGACTGAATACAGTAAAAGGATACAGCTCTGACCCACACCTTTCTTGATATTAAACCACACAGTCTCTCCTTGTTCTGTACAAACAACTGCCTCTTAGTCTAAGGACAGATTCCACATCAGCATAACTAAGGATTCTGGAATTTCCATTATTCACAGTGTTATCCATCATTTGTTATGATTCATACAGTCAAATTACTTTGCATAGTGAATAAAACACCCATCAACATCTTCCTTGTATTCTCTGCTTTCTGCTAAGATTCATCTGACATCAGGAATCATGTCTCTCATTCAATGTCCTCTTCTGAATCTGACTTGAAATTCTGGCAGGCCTCTGTCAGCGCACTACTGTAACCACCTTTTAAAATGATCTCCAGAGAAATTTTGCTTGCATGCGATGGTATTTCTGCATCCTGTTGCATCACCTTTCTTTAACTAAAAATTAATTTCCTAAGTGCCTAGTTTATTTTAGGGCCAGGACTGGATGCTACAACTTAAAAACTGAATTTGATACCACTTGCGGCCTCAAGGCACTTACAGTCTTGTGGGAGAGCAGGGTGGATAAAGAACTGAGTATATAATGCATTGGGGTGCTTAGTATATTGTAAGCATATATATGAGAGGGTGTTCAATCCATTTCAAATCAAAGCATATATATGAGAGGGTGTTCAATCCTCTGGCACATTGCAAGGATAGATTTGGAGACACAGCTAAGGGGAGCAATATCCTCTAGGACAAAGAACCAACTCAAATGCTGCCAAGTCAATTCTACTCATGGCTACTCTATGTGCTGCTGAGTAGAACTGTGCTCCATAGGAATTTCATGGTTGTGACCTTTCAGAAGCACATCACTGGACCTTTCTGTTAAAATACGTCTGGGTGTGTTTAAACCAACAGCAGTGTAGTGTGCTTAACCATTTGTATCACTCAGGGATCCTTTCTCAAACTTGTGCAGCCATCAGAATCCCACAGCAGACTTATTAAAACACAAACTAATACTCCCTACAAGTTTTTTTTATTTAGTAAGTCTAGTGTGGGTCCAGAATTTACATTTCTAACAAGTTCTCGAGGAAGCCAGTGCTTCTGGGTAAGAGGCATACTTTGAGACCCATTGTGCCAGCCTCCCCTGAGGAAAGGCAATAGAAAAATGCTCATGCAGTTTCCAGATTACTGTCCTCACAACACCTCCTCTTTGCCTTGCTGTGTGTTGTAAGTTTACTTATAAATCTGTGTGCCTATTGTTTCTTTGAACGTGTTCTAAATTTTTCTGCTGGTTTTCCTTTTTTTTTCTCTCTCTCTCTTCTAAATACATGATTTTGGCCTCTCCTGGGTAGGAATGGAAGGGTGCTAAGAAAAATGACATGCCATTTGTATGAATTATAAATTGTATCAATTCCTGTGGATGTGAGACTATGGCTATACGTTTATTCTTAAGATTAACAGTGTGGTCAGAAATGTTTCTCACAATTGATCATGCCTTACAATGTACTATGTACCTGTGGATAGACAATTAAATGGACAATTGGACTAAGTAGTGACAGTTCAGATCTGTTCTTGTATATCTTCAGGTTATCTCTGATCCTGTAGGACCCACATTATACTCCCAGGGGAGAGAAAGAGAAAGTCAGGAGATAAGGGTCCAGTGAGTGTAAAACACTTGCAACCAGTTAAGCATTGCTTTTTTGGTTTTTGTTTTCTACAGAATCACATTCTTGACCAAATGCAATGGGGGGAAAAAATGAGCTCATAGAAGTCTTAGTGGTGTAGTGGGTAAAGTGATTGCCTGATTACTGAAAGTTTCTATCCCAACAGCTGCTTCATGGGAGAAAGATGTAGCAATCTGTTTCTGTAAAGATCATGGTCTTGGAAGTCTTATTGGGTAGTTCTACTCTCTCCTATAAGGAGCTCTGGTAGCTTAGTGATTACAAATTGGGCTGCTAACCTCAGGGTCAACAGTTAGAAAGTGCCAGCTGCTCCATGGAAGAAAGATGAGGCTTTCTGTTCCTGTAGAGATTTACAGCCACAGAAACCCTGTACAGGGTCGCTGATGTGTTGGAACAGACTCTATGACACACCACCACTCTGTCCTATGGGCTCACTATGAATCAGAATGGACTCAATGACGATGTTTTTCTTTCTTGTTGATGTTTTGTTTTTGACTGGAAAAAATACCAGGTTCCCACATTAATAATTCTTTCTCTTATTTTATTTTGCTTAGACACTTTGTTGGGTTTTTTTTTTTCTTCTTTTGCACAGGAAGTAAGAACCTTGTGGACAGAAAGATCATCATTTGTCGATCCTTTTGCAGCAATTTTCCCAACAGTTCTTTCATCTCTAAATGCTTTTAAGCATCTGTCAGTATCATATAATAGCCTTAATGGATCCGGGGAACTGCAACAACAATAACAACTATTTGATGCATAAGATTGAATTGAGTGGCTCTCATCTTCCTGGACCACAGCGAAAATGACTGTGTTGTCCATATGTGGATATTCACATGCAGCTGTGCGATTATTGTTTGCACTTAGACCTTAAGTTGTCTGTAATTTTTATGTGTTTAGGAATGATGCCAATTGAGAGACAGAAAAAAAGTACCAAAAAAAAAAAAAAAAAGATTAGCATCTCAGGGATGAGACAAGTCAATAAACAGCTTGATTACTAATTCATTCAGGAACAAATATAATGGCTTTTTAAACTGAAATGACCAAATCCAATAAGTAACTGTTTGTCAGGGCAATAATAATGGTATTTGTATCTCTTTTAATTGGCTTTAACCTTTCCCTTCATGTGTGCAGTATTAAAAAATTAAAGAGGAAAGTATTTAGAGGCATAGATTTACAGCACTGCGTGGATTACATGCTTTTAATGAGGTCAGGACAATAAACCATCTGAGCAGAACCTGCTGCCCAGTGATGGAATGACTCTACTCCCCTTCACAATAGACTGCAGTGGGGGTGCGCGCGCACGCACACACACACACCCCAAGGGATTCTAGCTTTGCTGTTGAGCTAGCACGGAGTGTTTCCAGTTACAATAAGAAATGTCAAGACGTTTTCAAAATATAAGCTGTATTATATAAGTCAAACCAAAGACATTGCCATCAAATTGACTCTAAGGTATAGTGACCCTATAGTACACAGTAGAGCTCTCCCATAGGGTTTCCAAGACTATAAACTTTTATAGGAGCAGATAGCTTCATCTTTCTCTCATAGACCAGCTGCTGGGTTTGAACCACCAACCTTGTGTTTAGCCATCCAACACTAGACCCACTGTATCACCAGGGCTCCTTTAGCTGTACTGTCCTACGTGTAAGGAAAAGTTTCAGAACAAAATGCACAAGGTTATATTAAATATAAATTAATGTATGTCTATGTAAGTAGGTGACTTTGGATGAATGGATTGATAGATGGATAGAATGAAGAAATGGAAAATCAGAAGGAAGGAATGAGAGGGGGACGAAGGAAGGTAGATAATTTGGAAGGACACACAGCAATGTGATGTAGCTGGTGTGAACTAGCTTATAAGAGCAGAATGTGCTACATCCCTTCCCGATTCCATCACATTCTTAGCTTAAAATTGGAGATGGTGGGAATATTCACACCTCAGAAATTGGCAAATGCTACACATTAGGGCTTTTTTTTCCTTTTTCCTAGAGAGCTGTTGTTAAGCCTTTATCAACCATGAGTGGACAGACATCAATCCATGCAGAATGATTTTATCTAGAAACTCGTTTTGCTGGGAGGACTGGTAGATGATATAACAATAGGGTTGGGAATGGAAAACAGGATATTTTCCCTGTTTAGTTTATACAGTTCTTATTATTTGAAATTTCCAGCAAGCCTTACCTTTATAATAAAAACATTTCATTTACTTTGAAATTAGTTTGTAGTAAATTTTACTTTAAAAAATCAGTTTTGTTGTTATTAAGTGCCATCAAGTCAATTCCAACACATAGCGACCCTGAATAGGGTTTCCAAGGAGCAGCTGGTGAACTTGAACCACTGACCTTGCAGTTCAAACAACTTTTTGCAGTCTGACGCATTAGCCCACAGTGCCACATGAGGACTCTCTTCTTATACAAGAATTCAGACAAATGATAGAATCAAATGGTTAAAAGACTTAAGACTTAGTCACTAAGTGTGCCCTTTAAAGATGAGAATGTTCTCAATCTTCCTGAGCAAAAAGATCAACAACAAAAAATGTGTTAACATAGATAAGTCCAGACGAGTGAAATGTTTATAGTCAGACCCCCTCCCACAACTCATTCTGGTGAATGAAGTTGCAAAACTCATCTCCTCATGCTGACTGACCTAATCACCAGCCTAGAGTTGGCAGTATAAACCATTACTAATGCAAAGGAAAACATACCACTTCAGAAAATAGAGCTTCAACCATCTTGAAAATGTATCAGCCATATGGTTGAGTCAATCACTGATTGAAGAAATGTTGATGCTTCTTTTTTTGTCAATTTGAGATGCTGGGATCTGTAGTCAGCTTTAATTAAGGTCAGAGTAAAGAAGGCTCACAGTTTCTGGGTGGTACAAATAGTTTGTGTTCAGCTACTTAACAAAAGGATGGAAGTAAGAGTCCATCCAGAGGCACATGGAAGAAAAGGCCTGGCCATTTATTTACTTAATGGAAAATTAGTCATTTAACATACTATCGAACACAACTCTGCTCTAACACACGTGGGGACACCAGGAATCAGAGTCAGCTTATGGTCTGGGTTTAAAGAAGGCTCATTGTTTGCCTTTCATTCTTTTTTCTTTTATTTTTTTTTTTATGTTTTTACTGTGAATTCAGTGAAAGTAGATCATCAATTTTAAATTCAACAAATCATACAACTTGTTTCATCACAATGATTATAAGCCCCTCCATGTACCGTCAGTTAACAGTGTTTCTCTCTACTCATTGTAGCTCTTTTTTGTTTTTTTTAAAACACTCAGGCATATATAATAATTGACACCACCAAAGACCACATTCTGCAAGTCTGCCTCCTGGCTGCCAGCTCTCAGTCCCTCTCTTTCTGTGAATCTAGAGTCTTCCGCTGCTCCCGCTCTCCATGCCCTCATCTCTGGTGTTGCTGCTTCTCTGGATAAGATCCCGCATTCTGCTCATGCTCTTTTCCCTTCATTGTCCTAGGGTCCTGTTTCTGGACTGTAAGATTAACTACTCCCCAATTTTGGTTACAAAACTTCTACCTTTACACTTGTGACAGTCACAATTAGTCATG
>NW_006408589.1:13129696-13152084 GCF_000296735.1 Chrysochloris asiatica | reverse complement strand
TGCCTTTATCGCCCCTCAGTTTAGGTAGCCAGTGTCTAAGTTGCCCGTCCCTATCTACCCTATATACAGAGGGGATAACATTGACACTTCATGTGAAGACTCCTTCCCTCTCTGTTGCTATTTAGAGCTACTACCTCCATGATTGTAGGTCAAGTTCATCAAATTGTAGCAATTTACCCTCGTTTCCTTTAAGGAGCTCTGGTAGTGTAGTGGTTACGAATCGGGCTGCTAATCTCACAGTCAGCTGTTTGAAACTACGAGCTGTTCCATGGGAAAGAGATGAGGTTTTCTGTTCCCATAAAGATTGACAGCCTTGGAAACCCTGTACAGGGTCACTATGAGTCAGACTGACTCCACAGCACATAATAATAACAACAACAACAACCCTTGTCTGTGTTATCAAAAACTTTGTCTTGTTTTGTTTATATCTTCTTTAGTCGAGTTTGGATTATCAAGCCATTGAGGCTAGGTCAAATGGGTATTATCTGCAAGTTTGGGTGTTCTTGCACGTCTCCTCTCACTTCATATCAGCTGGATGCTTCACTCTCAGCTCTAGCCCTCCGTGTCCTTGTCTATGGGCTCAGGTGTCCCCCAAGTCTCACCACACTTTGGACCAGCCAGTCCTTCCTCTTCTCTCACTCATCTCCAAGCCAAATGGGAGTTCATGGAACATGGTTGAACTCAGCCCATTTCTTCATTGCTGCCTTTCCCCCTCTTCCATTCACCACTGGACTAACGTGGTCGTCAACAAGCTTACATGCGTGCTCATGTGTTCCATTTGAGTTTCAGTCTTAGAGGAGGTTTGTCCTGTGGGAACTTGATTGCTTGACTTGATGACTTCCCAGCAAACAACTTGTTTATTCTTGTAGTAGCCGGTCATACTGTCCTTTTTGTGTGGGGTTTTTCCTGATGATCGTTCTTTGAAGATATATGTTCTGTCACTCTTGCTGTTCCAGGGTGGTCTGCTTGTCCTTTCAAGTGGGAATGTTCCACCTCAGAAGGTTCTGGCTGGGGCTCAGGATTCCACCTAAGGTCTTAGATACTACAAAGGCTCCACAGGAGGCCTATTTCACTGTTGCCCCTCATTCTTAAACCCTTGTAATTTTTCTCTGTTCTTCTGTCCTCACTGACAGCCACCAACTCCATATAAAATCCTGCTTATGACCTAATTAGTTCTTCTTTTCTATGGATTCTTGCTAATGAAAATCCCATGCCTGGGAGTTCAGCTCATGCCATGAACATACAGGGACTGCTACCAAAGAGAGGTGCTTGATTTTACAATTATTCATTCATTCAGCAAATACTTCTGTGTGCCATTTCATGAGTTAGGTATGGGATTACCTAAACACATCAGATCTTACTGCAGGAAACTGACATGGCTGAAAGGTGGAAATACATATAAACAAGGACAGCAATAAAAAAATTATGGGAGCATGAGTTAGATTATTGTTAGATGCCATTGAGTCGATTCCAACTCATAGTAATGCTATATGCAACAGAACGGAGCACTGCCCAGTCCTCTGACAGCCTCACAATTGTTATGTTTGAGCCCATTGTTGTTAGGTTAGAAAACACAAATGGGGGTGTAAGAGAGAGTAGCAGGTACTTCACATCCTCTATGTTAGAGAGAATGGAGGCAGAAACATTTCAAAGTTAAAGTAAACTTTGAACAAAAACATGAATGGCGAGAAGAACCCAACCATGTGTAGACTTTATTATAAAACTTTTGTTCTAATTGATATTTATGAGATCTTTTCCTTTACCAAGTGAGACTTTTAAGGCACAAGTCCAGCCAAAAGGAGGATTGTAGATGCCTAGAGACATCTTTCTTTCTGGAACTAGGTTCAGAGCAAGCACAGGTATACATCGCTGCTCCAAGTACTTTAGGAAAAAGTTCAAAATTTGGATCTTTTAGGACTTCTACTTGGTTTCATATGTTTAAATACTCCCAGGAAATTTTTTTGGTCAGTATTTGGGGTGGTATTATTTCCATGGTGGCTGTGTGAATGTATAGCTCCTCTTTCTTACTAGAAAAGAAGGAAGGAAGGGAGGGAAGAGAGGGTGAAAAGTCAGTCATTTCATGAACTGTGACATTTTACAGCTGTGAGTGTCTGTACTATTTCAGCAGATAAACAGAATGATATATGTAAATGTACATAGATGTTGGAGCAAAGAATACCTGCGTTCAAATTCCAGCACTACCACGTACTCAATCTCATTCTAAGCAAAATGTTGACCTTTCGGAACATTCATTGTCTTAAATTGTAACATAGGAATATAAAAATAACCACTTCATAGGGTAATGTTGGTGGTGGTTACGTGCCATGGAGTCAGTTCTGACTCATAGCAACCCTAACAGGGTTTCCAAGGCTGTAAATCTTTACAGGAGCAGAAAACCTCATCTGTCTCCTGCAGAACAGCAGAACAGCTGTTATTTTCAAATTGCTGACCTTAAGGTTCACAGCCCAATTCCTTTAAGGAATTCGTAAGCACTACGATACCAGAGCTCCTTTCATAGGATAATGGGGAGAATCAAATAAATTCATGTCTGCCAGCTGCCTGGTTCAGAGTAGCCTAAAGCTTCCTTGTAGAGAATGAGGCATGGTGACAGAAAGGAGTCAGTCTTCTTAGCTTTAGTCTTTCTGTTGGCTTCAGAGCTGCAATTTAGGAATCTTAAGTACAGCAAGAGATTCCCGATTGGGCAAGAAAATTAAGAAGGTGATTGTCATTCTGCTAGCATGCTCCATAACAGATAATATCAGTTGGCTACTCAGCAAAAAAAAAAAAAAAGATGGTTCCTTTAACCCTTGACTTGTTGCTCTTGTCCTTGGGATACCTCTTTCTCATTCCTTGGTTAGTTTGTTTCAGCTCCTTTTGGTTCTCCCTGAAGCACCCGAAATAAAGCTTGGAACCAACTAGACAGAATCCTTGAATCACTTCACATGTGCAGCACAATTTTATACAGCAAACGGCATTGCCTGAGAATAGAATTGTAAGGACATGCATGAATGCTCACTATATATTCCTTGAAGAAATGGAAGCTGCATATAAATACAAAAATGAAAGAAAAAAAAAAAATCTTGTGAGCAAAACAAACATGACAGAAGCAACAAGATAATATTTTTGTTTTCACCTTTAATCGACTAAGAATATCAATACAGGATATTCCTTGAACAATCTCTCCAAGCTCTCCACCCCATTTTAATGGGAGTAAGGAAGTGTTTGGAAGAAAAAAAAGAAAAACCCCACAACTCATTGAATTGATACCCAGCAATGGTTACCCCAGGGAAGTGTGCATGCGGTGCTAGAAATGGCTTTATTTTATTTGTTTTTTATATATTTCACATGATCTGATTTTTTAAAAAAATGAGTCTATACTACATTTTCTGATTTAAAAATCATATTTTAAAAAATTTGGTGGGGAGACAGAAGAGTTACTTTCTACACAAGATAGCTCCGTTGTTTTTTAAGTAAGTTTATTAACAAGTGACAATTACTTTTTTATGATACATTTAAGATAGTGAATTATGAATGACTGAAAATCCCCTCCAGCCTAATTGAGAACCATTATGTCTGGTAATTACCACTGATTTCTGCAAACAGTCATTTTTCTCTGGCCTATTAACATAATTTGAATTTTTAATTGCCCTTCATAATTGTCTATTGGAGTTAACAAACAGTCCCATTCACTAAAGGGCTTCAGACCAGACCCTGCCACCAGGGAAATCACCCTGGAAGCATCTAAGACCACTTGAGGATACTATTAGGACTTTGTGGACTGTCAAATTGAGGTGGCAGCCACTGTAACAAATGTGACATCTTTTTAAGGACCCACACAGCTGTGGGATGATATATTTTTGGATTTATCCATCCTTGAGTTCACCCACTTTGCTTTGAAAAGTACCTTACCAAAAAAGGAAGAACATCAGATTTTTAACAATTTTAGCTAGAACTTTCGTCAAAATGTCTCATCTGTTTCACTGTGATAAATGTGAACTTTCTAGAAAAAGAGAGGAATATGTCCCCCTGTGTCCATTTTCCTATAGGATTCCTGGTATAATTAATTCAGTGATATCAGCAAGGGACAGGGTTCCTAGTTCACACACACACAGCAGACACACACACACACACACACACACACACAGAATTCCCTTTAGGATATATATTTTTAATTGAGCTAAATTTAAAAAATAGAGAAAACTACAAAGAAGAAAATTCTCTATAGTTCCCACTAGAAGTAGCCTAATGTTAACGTATAAATGCACGAATGTGCGTGTATATAGTGTAGTGTTTTACAGTATAATTATTTGCTCTCATCACTTAATATTATTCTAAAATATGATTTTTAAGGACTACGGAATGGTTCAACATATGGATTCACCATTAGTTTTTATTTAATCAATTCAAATCTGTTAGCTATTTTGACTTCCCAGTTTTTACGATTACCAAAAACATAATATGGTGAGCCACTATGTGATTATTTTGTTTACATCTCTAATAATTACCTGAAAAAAAATGTTCCATAAGGTGAATGAATTCTAGCAACTGCTGTTGTTGTTATGTGCCTTTGTGTGGGTGCTGACTCATAGTGACCCTGTAGATTTTCCAATGAACTGCTGATGGTTATCCTACATTGCCACACCAAGACTCCTAGCATACTGCCAAATCACCCTCCAGAAAAGTTGTGTTTCAATTTAACGCCTCCATCAGTGCGTGAGAGTGATGGTTTCCCAACACTTTTCTCAACATTCGATATTATTATTTATCAAAATGTTGGCCCAGTTGCTAAGGTTAAAAAATAAAACAAAACAAAAACCTCATCTGAAAGTTGCATTTATTTGGTTAATAGTGAAGTCAATTTTTTTAATATAAATAATTTTATTATTGTTTAATCTAAGTATGGGCATTTGTGAATTCCTTATTTACCCCAACACACTTTTCTATTAAGTTATAGATGATTTTCTTATTGACACGGAACGATTTTAAATTATGCAATTTTTTTTTTTTTTTTAAGTCTCTGGAGATAGACTGCCTCAAAGCCATCTTATGTTCATTGCCAAGAGAACACTGGATGATGACCACCAAGTAGTATTGATGCTTTAGGCAGGAAGCCTTGTTTTTTCCAGCTATCTTCAGGCTCTTGTATTTGTACTAGGTAAAAAGGGATTATCTCATCTTTCAGTACAACATACTGCCTCCCAGAGTCTCTTGATTCTAGTCTTTGTTCCCCCAAAAGGTCCCAATGAAGAAATTCCTCTGGGAACTTCCAAGTAGTTTAGTATTGAAGTGAAATGCCCGCAAGAAATATAGTCTTGAGCCAGTTATTTGAACCTACATCACAAGCAGATCTCTCCACACAACTTTATAGCATCTAACATAAAACAAAAGGAGCCCTGGTAGCGTAGGGGTTACGAGTCGGGCAGCTAACCTCAACGTCGGCAATTGGAAACTACCAGCAGTTCCACGAGACAAAAATGAGGTTTTCTGCTCCCGTAAAGAGTTACAGTCTTGGCAACCCTATAAAGGGTTGTTATGAGTCCAAATCGACTCCACAGCATACCACCACCAACAGCAACAACATAAAGTAATGCCTAATCAATGTCAGGAGCCCTGGTGTGGCACTGTGGGTTAATGCACTGGAATGCAAAGTCAGTTTGAACCACAAGGTTGGCGGTTCAAGCTCACCAACTGCTCCTCAGAAACCTTATACTGAGTCACTATGAGTCGGCAGGAACTCAATGGCACTTAACAGTAATCAATGTCGAGTGGGAATCTGAAACTTAATGATACTGTAGAAGCCACAGAGACAGTCAGCAATGCCAACTTGGATATTGGAGAATATATATATTGGAGAACCTGCCATCTTAAATCTCTTTCTACCATCTGAGTTCTGGGGTCCACTTAAGTACCTTTAAACAAATGTTTTGAGTGAAATATTTATGGGATTCGATATAGGCAGCTGACGTGCTGCTGTAGAAGGAAGTTCAAAGCTGAGACATTAGTCCTTACTTAAAAACTGTCAGTACTATTTGTATGAATGAGTTCAAAGTGACCATGTTTCTTCATAACTCTTCTGAAAAGTCCAACAGGGCCATCAAGGAAAGGCGCTAAACTAATTCCTACATGGAAGTTTCCAGAGTGAATGTCTGCTAGTGATTCTAAGGGAGACATTTGTTATAAAAAATAGCAACAGTATGTTATCATTCCTGACACATTCCCTTCTTTCAAATTGAAACTAACAGTCTTATTACTTCTATTTTCTTACCTCTCCCAAGAAACCCTGTGATTCATCTCCACCTGTCCTTTGCATACTTTGTTTCAAATTCAGTTTTCTCAAGCCACTTGTTACCGGTTGCTGATGATGACTCATGGAGCACTCAGGTGTGTCATAGTGGAACTGTGCTCCATAGAGATTTCAGTGGATGATTTTTAAGTAGTAGATGGCCAGACTTTTCTTCAGTACTCTGGAACCTCCAACTTTTCTGTTAGCGGCCGAGTGCATATTTATTTTCCACCACCCAAGGACTCCATTTGCTGTTGTTAAGACACAACGAGTTGGATCCAACTCATAGCAACCCACTCTGAGGAGTGGCTGTTGGGTTTGAACCGCTCACCTTGTGGTTGGTTCAGTGTTTACCCTATAGCACCATACCATGACTCTACTAGGCACCTGAAAATCTACTTCCATCATCTCTTAGAGAGAAAGAAGATTGTGTAGGAAAATTGTGGAGCAGTTGTGAATCATTAGTTTGAACTCTGTGTTTTTAAAACTTAAACAATATACGATCATGTCTTTGAGGAAATATTCCTTTCTTTGAGATGTTTTACATATACTTGGTGACTGAGTACTTAGATCTGGAGTTAAGATGACAATTGGTTTGAATTCTGGGTCTGCCACTTTCTAGCTTAAAATTTGGAATCTGTTCTTTATATATTTTTATTTTTTAAATAGAAATAGAAGTAGAATTGTTAAAATTAAATGAAATGACATAGGTGCACAGTAAAAACCCAAATAAAACTCAGTACCCTTAAGTTGATGCTGATATGTAATTTTTAAAAATATAAGCTTTACAATTTTTTTATAAGCTTTATAAAAGTTTTTATAAATCTTTATGGGAGCACGCAGCCTTGTCATTCTCCTGCAGAGCATCTGATGAGTTTGAACCACTGACTTTGCAGTTAGCAGCAGTGCACACCCTGTTAAAAACCAAACAAAAAGAATTTCCATCAAGGCAATTCTGATTCATGGCAATCCCATGTGTGTTAAAGTACAACTGGGTTCCATAGAATTTTCAAGGCTGAGAGCAGAGTTTGTCAACCAATCTGCTAGGTCTTTCCTCTGAAGTACCTCAGAGTTAGTTCCAACCAACAACATTTCAGCTAGTAGTTGTATACTTAGCCAATTGTGCCACCCAGGGAGTCTATGGCACCCTAACAGTTTCTAAATGTTGATATTATTAAAACTTGACAACAGTTGTTTTATTCAAAACTCAAGATATGTGTCAGATACTTCTTTATTCCCTCCATCTTTTCCACAGCATCTCCATTTCCAGTTGATTCCGGCAGACCTGGTCCTGCTTTGTGTGGAAATAGAAAGGAAAAATATAGGGTGCTTAAAAGATGCCAGACAAATCTTTGCCTGAAGCCAACTGTTTATTCAGCTCATTCAACTAACAAATAATTTCACTGGTGATTTATTGTTTTCCTCAGTAAAATTTTCCTTCATACATCCATAATTAAAAAGGGGGCATAACAGTAAATCGGTGAACCTGTCATATAACATTTGTTAGCATCGAAAACCAAGGCATCATAGCTTTTAGGGAAGAAGAATAAAAAAGTTGGATAGAACTTGAGAATATAGATTTTTTTTAACCAACTTCTATTTAAAATGAAAAAGTGTGTGTGTGTGTGTGTGTGTTTGTCTGTATAGTTAAAGAATTCAAACCAAAATATTAAGTGACCATAATGCATATCCTTCAAATGATGACCCAGTTGTCACTTATATTGAAATTATCCTTATTAGCAATGGGTACAATCAGTGTTTTAGTTTCTCATAGATCAGGGGTGGGGGGAACCTTTTTTCTGCAAAAATTTATGACATCATTTGCAAGCCATACAAAATTATGAACTTAAAAATTAGCCTGCTCTATGTGCTCAAGCATTTAATTAATTCACTTCAAATGTGATGGCTGGAACTATGGTTGTCTTGGCAGGGCCAGAGAAAATGATTTCGAGCAGTCTGCAGGCTGGACATTCCCCACCCCTGTCATAGAGAAAGAATACTTCTTTTTTACTAGTTGAGAGGGAAATTTTTCAAAACTGGGAAAGAAATAGAATTATCTACCTAAATTCACAAGTTGTCTTCATTTAAGGTAAATCCAACAAATGATAGGTCCATAGGTAATGCTAAAAGATGTTGTTAGTTGCTGTCAAGTTGATCCTGACCCACAGCTGTACAACACAGATGTACAACACAAGGAAACACTATTGACCCTGCGTCATCCTCACAATTGCTGCTACTCTTGAGCCCATTGTTGTTGCTATTGCGCTGATCCATCTCGTTGGGGTCTTCCTCTCTTTTGCTGTCCCTCCAGTTTACCAGCATGATATCCTTCTCCAGGGACTGATGCTAAAAGTAGGTAAAAGTTTGATTATAAGAATCTGATAATAAAGAAAGGCAACTATACCATGACCTAAAGTTTCAGAATAGAAAAAGCAGAGATTGAATCCTGAGTTTTATGCCAAGTGACAAGTATGTTAAAATTCTACAAGATATAAATCTAAGAAGGAGGCTTTAAGGTCCATTATGCGTGAGGAATTATGGGAGGACTTACGAACATGTGTGTTTCTCTGATACTGGTTGTACTATAACTACATGTCACTCTTTGCCAAATTCTACAGAAACAAAAGGGAATTTGATACAAACTATATTTTTAAAATGTATCCTGGAGCACCTTAATTCTTCTCCCTGTCTCCCTTCCCCGCCCCCCTGTTAACTGAGAACCCGATAAATCAGCAAACAATATAGAAGCCTCATTAAGCCTCCAAGCAGTGCCTAGTCTCACAAGAGAATAGCATTTTGAAGTAGACAGAGAATAACAACAGATATAATCACTGGAAAGAAAAAACACCAGAATAAAAGAAACATCAATAAAATATACCACGCACCATTAAGGACCACCCTGAGATAAGATGCTCAGCCTCACAGTAAAGATCACAAATGAATTAATGTCAAAAAAAAAAAAAAAAAAAAGGATGTCTGGTCTCTCCAAATATGTCAGATCATGTTGAAAATCATATCTGCCTAGGGAACTGTCAAGTTCTCCCAACCCTCCATTTGAAGGGTAATCATGCTAGTGACTCTCATGTCGAGAGAGACCTAACAACATCACTTTTCTTTGCAGGAACCACTCAATTGGTTGAAAGAACCTTGCACCAACTAGCCAGAGAGGTCATTCTTATGAAGAAGAGTTAACTTTTTTTTTTTTTTTTTAACAGTTATCCTTATTTTGATTCGAACTGTTAATTTTGATATAATTTCAAAATTAAAGAAAAGTTACACTGATTAGTGGAATACCCATACACCCTTTATTCCTTTATGTGTTCTTGTTATGCCCCATTGAGCCACTTCCAATTCATATTGATCCCATATAGGAGCAGACTGTGTATTTGAACCACTGACGTTAGGGTTGTCAGTCCAGTACTTATCCTACAGGACTTTATGTAAATTCATTAATTATTTATGTTTCCTCTTTTTCATGTGCTCTCTCATGCTCTCTTCATTTCTCTCGCACACACACAAGCATTGTTTTACTAAACCATCTCTCCTTTTGACCCTGAACGCCTCAGTGTACAGTTTGTGAGAACAAAGCCATTCTCATATGTAACCACAGTACAATTATCAAAAGTAAGAGATTTAGCAACTACTTCTCAGTCCATTTTTACATTTCATCAGCTGTCCCAACAAGGTGCTTTTGACCAATTATTTCCCAGGCCAATGTTCACTGTAAGATCGGACCTTGCCTTTTTCATGCCTGTTTAGCCTGTTTAGTCTCCTTTCATCTGAAACAGGTCCTTAGCCTTTTTTTTTTTTTTTTTTTTATCTTTGTCATGGCAAGTGTTCTATATCATGGACTTTTTATTAAAGTGTTATATGCATGCATAAAAGTCTATGGATTTTCACAGACAGAAGACACCCATGTCATCAGCTCTAGACCAAGAATAGAAAGAACCCCACCACAACCCTGGCTGTACCCTCTTTGGGGATTCACTGTTGTTTTTTTTGTTTTGTTTTTTTTGGCAAATGATGAACAGCCAAAGGACACTGAATTCTTTTGACCAAATTCGGTCCTACCATCCCAGGATCGTTCCTAAATTTGACTCAAGTCTCGTTCCTCTTTCTGCTCATACATCTTGGTGTCATCTCAGGCTCAGGACCAGAATCATTACTATGTGCTATGATCTCAAAGAAGTCTGGACATTCATGTGGGATGATGTTCTCATTCTCAGATCAGACCGTCTCCAGTTGTCTAGGATGAAGAACCCCTTTGTTCCCAGTGTATCAGGGACTTTTCATATATGATTATTTTGCACATGACATGTAGTACCCACCACATGTAACTCACCATGCAAGATGGGCCTCATCTGAGCTGATCTCTACCCTCATTTATTCAAAGTCCCAAGTCTACTGAGCAAATGCTTCCTTATGGCAATGGCAAGTTACTATACATGTTTCTAACCATTTACTTTCAACTTCTGTATTAGCTCCTAGGACACTGATTAGATAGCTCTGGAAAACCACACTTTGAGTAACACTGGGCTCCGGCATTTAGCTCCTGCCAGTCAGAATTCAGGTCAAGGTTGGGTCTTCAAGAAGCATTCTTAATTCCTCATTTTGCTTGATACCACCTTTAAATGTGTCCTATGAGCAAGTATCTCAGTTTGTGACAACAATTTCACTTTCATAATCATTTCATTGGTGTCTAGTATCTTCTCCTGGAGTGCATGGTTGGCACAAACAATTAAGCCAAAATGTTGTTGGCAATTTGAATCCACCCAGAGGTGTTTTGGAAAAAAGCCCAGATGATCTAGCTCCACAAGGTGACAGTCATTTAAAAAGCTCCAGAGCCCAATTCTACTCTGATGCTCGTGGCACCACCGTGAGTGAGAATTGACTGGGTGGCTACTGGTTTTGTTGGTTGCCATTTTTATCATAACCTGATTCTGAGATCCCTAGATGTGCCATCCATTGTATCCTCCAGGCCTGATGCAAGGAAGATACAAAAAAATTGTCATAGACAAATAACTGTCAAATGAAAAAGTAAACATATCTTCTGAGAAATGATGAAATAAAACAAGACCATGAGTTTGCCTGAGATACAATGAATGAAGCCCAATGGATTACATTTGTCATAAAGAAGATGGGTCAGGCTTACTCTAAAATTGTAAAGAGGTTTTGTTTGTTTTTATGTGCCAAAGTGAAAAATCACACCTCTGAAAACACCAAACTGTTGTCATGTATATATTGTTGTTGTTGTTGTTAAGTGCCGTCGAGTCGGTTCCGACTCATAGTGACCCTGTACAGGGTTTCCGAGGCTGGAAATCTTTACAGGAGCAGAAAGCCTCATCTTTCTCCTGCGGAACAGCTGGTAGTTTCGAACTGCTGACCTTGTGGCTCACAGCCCGATTCCTAACCACTACGCTACCACTTAAAAAAAAATTCTTTCCCAAAAGATCATTTGGGGAATGTGGCAGGATTTTAACAGTGGAGCCACATGTTACTATTTTCAGGAAATTCTATATCTGGCCACCTGGCCAGGGCTCATGTCAATGTGCATTCTTCTTATTTGCCAGGAAGGGGGGTGGGGGTTGCAAAGAAAAATTGTGCTACACTATCAGAGCCTGACTAGTTCAGAAAATTAGGGATCCTAGATGGTTTGTAGGTAAAGGATAGTTCTGGAAAACAAAACCTGCAGGTGATTTGTTTTCATGAATTTCTAGAGGCTCAGCTGTTTTCCTCTCATCCATTTGTTTCCTTCCATGAGTATAATGGTAATAATAGTGAAGGTTGGATGCTTGGCTCATTCTAAAAATAAGGATGAGCACCAAATTACCCTATAACTCTTTGTGTATGATAGCACCTGATCTTCAATTCAAATGTTTAAAATCGCTTTCTCTGGGTTATTAAGGTCAGATGATGGGTATATTGTTTATTCTGTGTGGCTTAGCCTGAAATTAGGGCTGAATGGTGATAGGTAAAGTGATCAGACTCACTCTTTTAGTGGTCATATACCTCAACTGGCCAAAGAAATATGTTTGCAATGAAATTATGCACCAGAAGTAGACAGTGTCTCACAACTTGCTCAACTGAGCTTTCTGTTTCTAGGTGGCTTTTAGCTATGACTTACAACTCAAGGGTGGCATTTTAGGAGAACTAGACGGGGAAGAAAAGTAGTATAAATGTAAATGTGAAAGATACAGCTCATTCTGTCTTTGAAATTGTTGGTGTGAAAGGAGCTCAACAGTGTTTTATTTAAACAAGGTCGGCTTCGACCTTGATTGACTTGCAGTAAATTGCCTGGTACAAGAGGCAAAAGGAAATGGAGAGAAAAATGGCAATCAGCGCCAAATGTTTCCCATATTGATTGACAAGCACCAGAGATGTGCTAGAGTAAGATAAATTGGCCAACAGGGCCCATCTTGACAGCTCCTGAGATGGGAAAATTGTTCTTGTTAATTTGCTGCGGGAACCTTGTCATTGATGGGATATGCACGTGAGTGTCTTCTAATTGTGTAAACAAAATTCAGATTCCTCTTCAGCAGCATTCTGTATTGGGTTTGGGAATTCTTTGGTTTGAATCACAAGGAGTGCATTTGCAAATGGATTTAAGCATGGGAGAGGAAATGGGAGTAATGCTTTTCCTTTAAGTTAGCATTTCCAACAGAAACACAGCAAATGTATTGGCAGACAATTTCCATTTATCAGTAGATTTTAAACTCTTGGACAGAAACTCAACTTCCATCCATGGTTCATGATTTTCTCTGCCATGATGTTGCTGTGTGCTGTCGAGTTAATTCTGACTCATCGTTGCAGGATAAATCAGAACTACGTCAAAGGATTCTCTGGGTTGCAATCACTACAGGACCTAGGTCTTTCTTCTTGAAGCTACTAGGTGGATTCAAACCACCAACCTTTGAACTAGCAGCTGGGTGCCTAACCACTGTACAACTGGGACGCTTTTCTTCTGCCATGTTATTATTGTTGTTAGGTGCCATTGAGTTGGTTCTGACTCTTAGGGACCTGACACAAAACAGAATCAAACACTGCTCTATCCTGCACTAACTTCACAATCATTATTACTTTTGAGCCCCTTGCTGCTACCTCTGTATCAATCCGTTTTGTAGGGGATCTCTGTCTTTCTCACTGACACTCCACTTTGCAAAGGATGATGTCCTTTTCCAGGGACTGGTCCCTCCTGATAACATGTTTGAAGTATGAGAGATGAAGTCTGGCCATCTTGGCTTCTAAGGAGCATTTTGGTTGCACATCGTCTAACACAGATTGTTTGTTCTTCTGGCAGCGCATAGTACTTTTAATATCTCTTCTAACACAATAACTCGAATGCATTAATTCTTCTATGGACTTCCTTATTCATTGTCTAACTTTCACATGCATATGAGTTTATTGAAAATACCATGGTTTGGATTAGTCGCACCTTAGTTCTCAAACTGACATCTTTGCTCTTGAATGCTTTAAGACGATCTTGTGCAACAGATTTGCCTAATACAGTACATTGTGTGATTTCTTGGCTGCTGCTTCCATGAGTGTTGATAGTGGATTCAAGCAAAATGAAGTCTTTGACAACTTCAGTCTTTTCTCAGTTTATCATGATGTTGTTTACTGCTCCAGTAGTGAGGATTTTTGTTTTCTTTACATTGAGGTACAACTCTTCCAAAGATTGTTGTCTTTGATCTTCTTCAGTAAGTATTGCAAGTTTTATTTGCTTTCAGCAAGCAATGTTGTAACATCTGCATATCGCAGGTTGTTAATGAGTCTTCCTGCAATCCTGATGCCACAATCTTCTTCATATAATCCAGTCTCTCAGATACTTGCTCAGCATACAGATTGAATAAATATGGTGAAAACAACCCTGGCACACACCTTTTCTAATTTAAGCCATTCAGTGTTCCCTTGTTATGTTCAAACAACAGTTTGATCCTCATGAGCTTGCACAAGTTCTGGAATATTTGTTCTCCATGATATTGTCCATAGATGGTCATGGCCCACACAATCGAAAGCCTCTGCATAGTCAATAAAACACTGGGAAACATCTTTCTGGGATTCTCTGCTTTTAGCCAAAATGCAACTGACATCAGAAATGATATCCCATGTTCCACATCCTCTTCTGAATCCAGCTTGAACCTCTGGAAGTTCCCTGTCAATGTACTATTGCTGCCATTTTAGAATTACCTCTAGGAAAATTTATCTTGCATGTGATACTAATGATATTGTCTGATGATTTCCACATTTCACTGGGTCACCTTTCTTTGGAATGTGCATAAATATGGATTTCTTCCAGTCACTAGGTCAGCTGTGTGTCTTCCAAGTTTCATGGTATAAATGAGTGAGTGCCTCCAGTGCTGCATCAGTTTCTTAAAAGATTTCAATTTGTATTCCATCAATTCCCAGAGCCTGGTTCTTTGCCAATGTCTTCAATGAACCTTGGACTTACTCTTTCAGTACAATTGGTTCTTGATCATATGATACCTCTTGAAATGTTTCAACATCATTCATTTCTTATGATACAGTGACTGTGTTTTCCTTTCATCTTCTTTTGATGCTTTTTCCATCATTCAATATTTTGCCCATAGAAACTTTCTGTTTTGCAAATTGAGGCTGGAGTTTTTTCCTCAGTTCTTTCAGCATGGTAAATGCTGAGCATATTCTTCCCTTTTGGTTCTCTAACTCCGGGTCTTCACACATTTCATTATAATATTTAACTTTGTCTCCTCCAGCTGCCTTTTGAAATTTTCCCTTCAACTCTTTTGCTTCCTCTCTTCTTTCATTTGCTTTAGTATCTCTACATTGGAGAGTAAGTTTTAGGGTGTCTTTTTTCATCTATTCTGGTCTTTTTCTTCTCTCTTATTTTCTTAATGACCTTTTGCTTTCTTCCTGTATGATGTTTTTGATGTTATCTCACAATTCCTCTGGTTTTCGATCACTAGTGTCTAATACATCAAATTTATTCTTGAACTGATCTTTAAATTCAGGTGAGATACACTTAAGGTTACATATTGGCTCTCATTGACTTGTTTTAAGTTTCTTCAGCTTCAGCCTGAATTTGCATATAAGCAATTGATGGTCAGGTCCAGGGTCTGCCCCTGGCTTTGTTTTGGTTGATGGTATGGAGCTTTTCCAATGTCTCTTTCCACAGATGTAGTCAATTTGATTTCTGTGTTTTCCATCTGGTAAGATCCATGTATATAGTCATCTTTTATGTTGCTCAAGAAGGTATTTATAACTCCAGAGATGGAGGCAGAGATGATGATGTGGAGAGATGGAGCAGCTGGGGACTTTAGACACAGAGAGAAAGAGGAGCTGTGTGCTGACGACTGGGGGGCAGGCTTGTAGTGTATACCCTTTGGTTGGTTGATGATGCATAACCATGGCAATGAAATGATTTACGATAGGATGAATGTAAAACTAATGTTCTCCCATGTAAACTATCACATAATTCACAATAAAACATTTTAAAAAGAAAAGAACAAGCAAACAAAAAAGAAGGTAATTATAATTAATAAGTCATTGGTCTTTCAAAATTGTATCATGCTATCTCCAGCATCATTTCTATCATGAAGGCCATGTTTTCCAACTACTGATTCATCATCTTTGCTTCCAGCCTTTGCAGTCTAATCAACAGTAATTTTCAATACATCTTGATTGCAGTTTTGATCGATTTCATACTGACGGAGTTGGTAGAATTCTTACATTTCATCCTCACTTGTTTTAGTGCTTGGTGCATAAATTTGAATAGTAGTGGTATTAACTGGTTTTCCTTGTAGGCATGTGGATATTATCTTATCACAGACAGCACTATACTTAAAGATCTCAAAATGTTCTTTTCGATGTTGAATGCAATACCATTCCTCTTCAATTTGTCATACCTGGTATAGTGAACCATGTGATTGTCAGATTCAAAATGCCCAATACCAGTCCATTTCAGTTCACTAATGCCTAGCCTATTGATCTTAGGCTTTCTATTTCATTTTTAACAACTTCCAATTTTGCAAGATTCATACTTCATACATCCCATGTTCCAATTGCTCATGGATGTTTGCAGCTGTTTCTCCTCAATTTGAGTTGTGACCCATCTGCAAATGAATGTCCTCAAAGCTTTACTGTATTTGTGTCATCATGGTTAATTCTCTTTTGAAGAGGCATTCTGAGTGCCTTCCAACCTGAGGGCTCATATATGTATATCTGACAGTATTCTGGTGCTAGTCATAGTGCTTCAGTATCCAATATTCTGGAGCTCTCTGACAGTGTTCTACTGCTATTCATAAGCTTTTCAGTGGCTGAACATTCAAAAGCGGTCCACCTCTGCTTCTTCCTAATCTGTCTTAGTCTGGAAACTCAGCTGAAACATGTCCACCATGGATGAACCTTCCAGCGAAATACTAGTGATGTAGCTTCCAGCATCACAAGAACACACAAGCCACCACAGTGTGACAAACTGACAAATGAGTGGTGGTCTTCTGTCATAAAAGATCTACATAACCGTATTTATCCCTCTTCAACTTTGAGTTTGCAGTTTTTAGGCATATTAATTTTATTTCAGTGATCTGGGAGTGGTCTAAGTAATCCTCTATAGTCTTCATATCCTCAACCATTCATCATTTCTATCTTTCTCTTCTGGCAGCTTTTAACTATTTCTCTAGCAACCTATCTCTTCTGAAAATACCACTTGGAACATCTTTCACTCACTCCTCTTGATGAATTAGTGAGTGTCATCTGTCAGCCACCTCACACTGTTCTTTCTGTAGAATGAACTGTATTTTAGAAGAGATAGTGGTTAAACTGCTGGAAAAATCTACACAAAGGTCAGCTTTCAGCCTTGTTTGCCAATTTTTACAAATGAAATAAAAATTCCTTTTTAACTTAAGGATCAAATTTAGGTAACACTTTTATGTAGTAGTTTCTCTTTTCTGATCTCATCAGGCATTGTTACTTCTCTCTTTCACGCTCTGAATTTTTCAGGCCATCAGTCCATTCTTGATAGCTTAGGAATGATATTTATTTTCATTTACAGTGGCTGTGTGAAAAATAACTCTAACTTCAAAGATCTGTTCTTAATCACTCTCATTAATGGTATAGCTCAGAGCAATGTATCACTTTCACACTAAGATAGGGAATCCAGATTTTTTTTAAAAAACTCCTCCATTCTCCTTTGTATAAGGTTGGTAATGTAGGTATAAGGCAGGTAATGTAGATTCCTGAAGCAGCTGGCACATGGAGAGAAAGAGTGGTGAAGCCTCATGTGAGATGGATATTATAGACTCCCACCTGAGAGCATTCTACAAAAAACCACCCAGCAACAACAAAACCTTTGCTGTCACATGGATTGTGACTCATAGCAACTCTATGTTGTTGTTGTTGTTAAGTGCTGTCGAGTCGGTTGCCACTCATAGCGACCCTGTATAGGGTTTCCAAGGAGCAGCTGGTGAGCTTGAACTACTGACCTTGCAGTTCAAGTGGTTTTGCAGTCTGGTGCATTAACCCACAGCGCCACACCAGGCAACTCTATAGGAAAGAGTACAACTACCCCATGGGTTTCCTCGGCTGCACATAGTTATGGAAGTCTACTACTGTGTCTTGTTCTAGCATGGTGGCTGGTAAGTTCAAACCACCTTCATTTGGTTTAGCAGCCAAGCGTTTGAACCACTGCAGCAACAGATCCTTGAAAGCATTCCAGATGGTGGAAAAGTTTGTGGTTCAAACCCACCTCATGGTGTCATGGTATAGTGACCTGGAGACCCACTTCTGAAAGAATTATAACCAAGAATCCAACCATAATGACATATAATGACAACAAGTTTGGCTTTAAAAAAAAAGAAGGAAAAAAAAAACTACGAACAGACACACAGACTTCCGTGCACACAGAAATAACATTTTAAATGTTGTAGGGCTGCAAAATGCAACCTGAAAATACCACTTAGAACATCTTTCTCACACTCCTGATACTCTGTTTTTCTATTCAGTATAGTTCAGTAGCTACCTGGATGGTAGGTACATAGGATTGCATTTTGTTCTACCATTGGGAAGAGAAGTAGCAAAAAATTAAACTTAACTTCTGGGATGGAAGCAGTGCAAGGACCTAGGGCAGCTAGTTCTAGCTGGTCCTCCTGTGTCTTTCTGCACTTGTCACTTTTCCTGCTGTGGCTCTGTGGGTTAATGCACTGGACTGCAAAGTCAGTTTGAACCACAAGGTCAGTGGTTCAAGCTCACCAGCTGCTCCTCAGAAACCCTTTACAGTATTGCTATGGGTCAGCACCAACTCGACAGCACTTAACTACTACAAGTGTCACCCAAGTTCCCCTTTCATCTTTGTTCTCTCACCTCTATCTACCTAGCAATGTCTTCTTCTAAAGCTGTCTTTTCTTTCTCATCTCCTTCAATCCTTTCTAGTAAGGCAGAACTCCTGGTGTGGTGCTGTAGGGTAAGCACTGGACTGCTAATTGCAAGATCAGAGGTTCAAATCCCCTGGCCACTCCTTGAAACCCCTATACAGGGTCACTGTGAGTCAGAACCAACTCAATGGCACTTAACAACAATTTTCCTGGATTAAGTGAGCTCTGGCGGCACAGTGGTTCAGCACTTGACTGATAACTAAAATGGAAGTGGTGATTTGAACCCACCAGGCAAACCACAGGAGAAAAATGTGGCAATTGGCGTTTATAAAGAATACAGCTTTGGAAACGCTGTGGGAAACTTTTATTCTGCTTATAGGATTGCTAGGAATCAAAATCAATTTGGCAGCAATGGGTATAGATTGACTTTAAGTCAATCTCTTTAATAACAGTTCTATCACACTGAAAAGTGGATTCCAGCTCCTGGTGAGTTAATGCATGGTGATCACCAGGCCTTTATTCCGAGTCACCTTTGGATGACTCTCCCCTCCAGCTATTCAATCAGAAGCCTAGCATGTTAACCCTTTGTACCACCCGCTGGCAACAAAGCAACTTATTTCTATTTCTGTTTTTCCCACTAATGTGTGACCTCTGCAAGGGCAGCAGCTGTTTCTAGTGCCTCTCTATGTTCCTTCTGCCTACCATAGTACCTGCCATATGGTCACCCCCCACTGTATTCTGGTTGAATGAAATTGAAACGCTTTTAGATATTTACTACAGCACAGAAACTTAGAACAGTATTCAATCCAATATTCCCACCATAGACATTTTCTCCATCTGCATAAATTCAGTGCCTAACTGGCAGATTGTATGATGAAAAAATTATCCTGAGTCAGAAAAGAGAGGTCAAGGGGAACCCTGATTTGCCTGCAGCCCTTGGATTGCTCAGAAATGTTCATCCTCAAGTATACTACAAGTGCTGTAGAGTCTTTTTTAGAAAGCTCAGGTGTTGTTTATATGATGCCAAGACTCTCTTAAGATGAAGCCAGAGAAAAATGCTACAAATAACACTGAAAGCTTAAAGGCTAAGATATTTTGGGTCTCTTTGATTAATAAGTTAATAGCTGGAGACATGCATATGAACCACATTCCCAAAGCTGAGGTTCACAAGGGAACAATTTATTGGGAGAAAAAGTCTCTTTGGATTTTCCCTAAGTGGCCTCTTTTGTTCTGCTTAAATGAACTTGGGCTTTTTTCCCTTATACCTCCTCCAAAACGAAATTGTGTACATTGAAATTCAGAGGATCACATTCTATATTGTGTATTTTCTTGGAGCAGTAATGTATAACATCAGAGAACCTTGCTTTAGGATCTGACCACACAATTCATCTAATCTCACATTTATTCATATGTAAATTTCTTCTCCAGAACCTTCTCTAAGGCATACTAAACATTGAATGCCTCTACCCACAGTGAACTCACTTCCACTCCCACACAAGAAAGCTCATTCTGCTTGTGTACCAAATCATTAGGAAATCCTTTTCTCTATTCTCTTCTATGGGGTCCTGGTGTGGCACTGTGGGTTAATGAGCTGGACTGCAAAGTCAGTTTGAACCACAAAGTTGACAATTCAAGCTCACCTACCACTCCTTGGAAACCCTATGCAGGGTCACGATGGGTCAGAATCAACTCAACAACACTTAACAACAAAAACAACATTCTCTTCTATAAGGAGCTCTGGTAACCTGGGTTATGATTTGGACTGCTAACTGCAAGGTTAGCAGACTAATCCTACCAGCCGTTCCACAAGAGAAAGATGAGGTGTTCTGCTCCCACAAAGATTTACAACCTCAAAAACCCAATACAGAGTCACTATGAATCAGAACTGATTCCACGGCACATAAACACCATCTCCACCATTTTCTTCTACACCTTGGTCCCTGTTCTTCTCTGTAAGCAAATAGAATAGATGCAAATGTACTTGTACAGGACTGGTTTGTGTGGATTGAACCTGTTCATAAATCATGACCCTCCTTGCTCTTAAGATCTACTCAATTAAGTCTCCAGTTCCACTAGCTGAGCATCCTAGCTTCCTTTCTGACTTTCATTAGTCTTGAATTTACTCCTGTTACTACTGTTCTGCCCATTCTTTCCTGAACACCTTCTAGTTTCCAAATGTCCATCTTGAAGTGCCTTTATTGCATCTGTGAGAGTGTTCTGTCTATCTTAGAATAGAACTGGAATAAGTGTAACTTCTCTTGATCAGAACTTTGACTTCTGTTAATGGTTTATTTGGACCAAACACATCAATCAGTGTCTTATACTCAACTTATATTGCTTACACTGATGGAAAACTCCAAAGCCTTTTTACATGTACTTCTTTTAAGTTCTACTTTCCCATTTACAACGTATATAGGTTTGGATTTCTCTCTCTCTCTCTCTCTGTCTCTGTCTCTCGCTCTCGCTCTCTCGCTCTCTCTCTCTGTCTCTTCGCTCTCGCTCTCGCTCTCTCTCTCTCTCTCTCTCTCTCTCTGTGTGTGTGTGTGTGTGTTAACTGAAGTGCAGAACTTTACAGTTGCCTCTTGGATTTCATTTTGGATGATTCAGATATATTTTTTTTATTATTCTTTTGTCCATAATATAAGCTTTTGTCTCTAGTTTTGTGTTCTCCATAGATATGCTACAACCACTTCTATTCTTATTTGTGCTTTGCATGGACATACTACATATGGAAATAACAGAGTCTATGACATATCATTAGAAACATACAGCAGCCAGGATGTTAGTACATTACAACGGATGGTTCAGTATAACATGGAAGGTCATGAGAATTGTTTCAATATGTTAAAAAAAAGTCACAGTAGAATCACCAAAGATTTAAATCTCGAATGGAAAACACAAATGGTCATAGGGACTAATTAGGATGTATGAATAGACAAAAATTATTGTTGTTGTTGTTGTTAAGTGCCTGCTGTCGAGTCAATCCCGACCCATAGCAACCCTGTATAGGGTTTCCAAGGAGCAGCTGGTGAGCTTGAACCACCTACCTTGCAGTTCAAATGGCTTTGCAGTCTGACGCATTAACCCACAGCACCATACCAGGACTCGAAATAGCCAGGAGGAAAAGGAAATGACAGACTTGTGATAAAGTAGAGAGATGTCAGTAATACGTTAAGACAAGCATTAAACTTCAATTAAAAGGGGAAAAAGCATTGTTGACACACACAAAAAAAATCCATATCTATATGCCAAGTGAGGCCCATGGGCTACCACAAGCCAGACTCTGCTCTAGAAACGAGCACCAGAAACAAGGAATGAACTTGTGTGTTTCTCCTACTCAGATAGCAAGCCCTCCACTTAAAGATTTCCTGGATAGTCACTGCTGAAAAGCCACTGTTGAGGAAACTTTTCTTGATTGGAGGAGTTGTGATGATAGTAGTTGGTTCACTAACAGATCCCCCAATCTGGCAGTGATGACTGTTTATTGTTAACTGGATCTCAGAGAGCTCAGTCTCCTGGCTGAAACAGACAAGACCTCCTCCCCACTTTCACCCTATGCCCACAAGTCTGTATCTAGGACCCTGCTATGGCAGGCCCTGATTCAAGGAACAATGGATCACTTAGAGCTGACAGCCTTCTTTAAAGTCACACTGTGTGTTATTGGTTTCCTACGGCTGCTGTAACAAACTATCACAAATATAAGGCTTATTGTTTTTGTTAGGTGCCAGTGAATCGGTAACAACTCATAGCGACCTTATGCA
>NW_006408589.1:13127419-13129116 GCF_000296735.1 Chrysochloris asiatica | reverse complement strand
TGAATGTTGAGGAGTCCAACACAGATTTTTGTTGTCATTGTTAGGTGACTTCAAGTCAATTCAGACACATAGTCTGATCATATGTATGACAGAAGGAAACACTGCCAAGGCCTGTACCATCCTTTGGTCTTAATCTGTTGTTGCAACAATGTTGTCAGTCCATCTGTCTGAGGGTCTTCCTCTTTTTCGCTGACCCTTTACATTACAAAGCATGATGTCCTTTTCCAGGGACTGGCTCCTTCTGAAACCATGTCTGAAGTTGTGAGAACAAGTCTTAACCACTTTGAAGGAAACACAGTTCAGTTCATAAGAGGAACCATTATTTTGCCTACCACATATAACATAACAAGGAGTGCTGGTGGATCTACGTGTTAAACACTGTTCTGCTAACCACAAATTTGGCGGTTCAGACCCACCAGCCAAGAGAAAACTGAGACTGTGTCTGCTCTTGTAAAGATTTACAGACTCAGAAACACAAAGAAGCAGATCTACTCTATCCTATAGGATTGCTGTGAGTCAGAAATGACTTGATGGCAGCCTGTGGATATCCCGTAACTAAAGTGCCGTGAGGCATCTGGAAGGAATCTGCTCTTCTGTTCTGCGACCTTATTTGTGTTAGGTATGTTAGACTGCAAGTTCATTGAGGAGGGAATTCCACCAGGAATTTAGGAGTCAGTGTGAGCATATCCTGTACTAGAACTTAAGTCCCATGAGCTCAACCCTTACAAAGAGAGATTCTTTCCTCTTCCCACTTAAACCTAGAGTCGATGTAGCCTAGCTTCTGAAATCAAGCTTAGCAATCAGTGCAAAGCAGGAAATATCTGGTAAATAACTTTCTGAAGTCTTCTCCAGAGGATGGAGATGCTTTGTGAGTAGGACTTGGTAATACTTTAAGAGAAACTACTTTCCCAAGCATCTGGACTGTGTAAAGAAGGCACCAATGCTGTAAGACTAAAGCAGCCTCCAAGGGATACCTTTTGTCTTTCACCTACCCCATTAGCTAGCTTGCAAGGAGGTCTGTTAAGTCCTGGGTTGCTAACCAAAAGGTTGACAGTTCAAATTCATCAGCAGCTCAGCAGAAGAAAAATGTAACAATTTGCTTCCGTAAAAATCACAGCCTTGGAAACCCTGTGGGGTCGCTGTGAGTCAGAGTCTATTCCACAGCAACGTGTTTAGCTGTGTCTTCAGAGATTTGTGGGACATAGATAGGTTTGTCATTTAAAATGCTAAATAATTACAACTCTGAATTTTCACTTGTTCATTCACGAAGGTGTGATCTTTCCCAGCTAGTACTAGCACTCTTAGGGTGCGTGAATCATTCAATGTTTCCCTAATCCCAGGAGATAAATGCCTCCTATAACCCAGCAGCAAAGAGCGAAGCCTAAAAATCTATATCTGAAGACATATATGGAGATTTCCATTTCCCAACTTGGAAATTATATTTAATGGAGAAAGTGCAGCTTTACTTGGACTGAGGGGAAGGAGGGGGTGGTTGATAAGTGTGATTATCTGTTGAGTGGGGCAGGGAATACATTTAGGAAGTATGAACCAGTTTTATCTCATTATGTTTCCTGACTCATGAATTCTGAGTACTGCTATGAAACTATTTGTGTTGGAAGAGAAGCCACATGGTTAATGTTTGTGTGCATATTCACTGATTTATAAAAAATATATGACTACAAGATATACATGCTATG
>NW_006408589.1:13104282-13126490 GCF_000296735.1 Chrysochloris asiatica | reverse complement strand
TGGACTGCTAGCCACAAGATTGGCAGTTCAAACCCACAAACCACTCCTTCGAAACCCTATACAGAGTCATTAGGAGTCAGTACAGACTCAACAGCACTTAACAACAACATATAAGTATAAATACTAGATGTATATATATATATCCAGAAGGAATTCTGGTAGTGTAGTGGTTATGAGTCTGGCTTGAAACTACCAGCCATTCCTTGGGAGAAAAATGAGGGTTTCTGCTCTGGTAAAGACTTACAGCTTCAGAAGTCCTGTACAGGGTTGTTATGAGTCGAAACTTACTCCACGGCACACCACCACTGTATTTATCTCTATCCAGATTTATACTAATCACCAAGGATTTAAAACAAAGATTTTTTATAGTGCCGAGCCATGTACAAAGGAGCCCTGGTGGCACTGTGTGTTAGGCATTGGGCTGCTAACCACAAGGTCAGCAGTTCAAACCCAGCAGCTCCTCCATGGGAGAAGGATGAGGTTGAGGTTGTCTGTTCACATAAGATCTACAATCTGGAAAACTCTATAGCAGGTCTTTATGAGTTGGAATCATCTTTATGACAGTGGGTTTGGTTTGGGTAATCCATATATAATTACCCGGAGGCTTCAGAAAGTTCATGGAATGACTCCATTATCTTTCAATTCCATTTTTCCATGAACTTTTTTTAGAAGTCCACTTTTAGAAATATTTGATAAGGTGAGAAAACTCATTATCAACTTCCCTTTCCTCTTGTTTAAGCATACAAAAAAGTTTCCCAGAGGGGCTGAGGACTGCCCTTGGATGTGCACTATCAGAGCTCAAGGGTAGATTTTTAATGCTAAACAGTAATGAAGTTTTCAAACTTCTTTGATGGAGGACATTTCTGTCTTGTGGTGAGCAGCCGCAGGAACAAGCAGTTCTATGGTATGAAACTTGCTTGGGTCTTTCTGCTGGTAACAGCTGGGGCAGCATGCAGCTAGCTCATTTGTTTGGGAGGGCGGTGGGGAGAAAGACAAGGAACTCTGTGTTTCTCCCTCAGAAGCCTAGAAGTCATTGTGTCTGTTAGAAATATGTCTCTCACCATTCCAGTTACATGAATTCATACTGCCTTCATAGACCTTATTGTTGCTAAGTGCCAATGAGTCGGTTCCAACTCACAGCAAGTCTTACAGAGTTCCTCAGAAGTGGTTGGTGATTTTGAACCCCTGACCTTGCTGTTTAGCAGCCCATTGTTTATCCTACAGCATGACATCAGGACTCATGATTGACTTTATGATTTAAAAAAAATATCAGATGGAAGGAAGACTGGATGTTTATTGCCTGTGTCTATACTACACTTGGAAGGAGCTCTGGTAGCGTAGTGGTTACGAATCAGGCTGTGAACCGCAAGGTCAGCAGTTTGAAACAACCAGCTGTTCCGCGGGAGAAAGATGAGGCTTTTTGCTCCCGTAAAGATTTACAGCCTCGGAAACCCTGTACAGGGTGGCTATGAGTCGGAACCGACTCCACGGCACATAACAACAACAACAACAATACTACAAACATAATTTTACTACTCTGTAATTCTCATCCAGGAGCTCTGGTAGCGTGGTGGTTATGAGTTAGGCTGCTAACCTCTAAGTCAGCAGTTCTAGACTACCAGCTGTTCTGTGGGCGAAAGATGAGGCATTCTGCTCCTGTAAAGATTTACAGCCTCAGAAACCTTATACAGGGTCGCTATGAGTCGGAATCAACTCTATAGCACATAATCAATCAATCAATCATAATTCTCATCCTCCTATTATTGTACTTCTGATAAACTTAAGGGAAACCAGGCAGCCAGAGATGCTTGAAATGATATTTAAATTATTTGAGAAAGCCTTCTAATTAAGCTTTTGGGAAATATATACATCTATGTTAAAATGGTAAGTAGGTGATATACTTTTCACCTTTTATAGGGCTTCAAGAGTTTAAAATGCTCAAGTCAAAGGTAGAACCAACAAAGGCTCTGTTGAACTTAATATAGTATGTCAAGATTTACAGTAACAAATTGTTGTTTTTCAGTTATGAAGATATCATTAAGCATATGCCAAGCAATCAGCACATGACTGTAATAGGTTCATGAAGGAAAGGCATTTTCTAATCACATTCACTGGTGTTTTTCCCTAGACAGCAACAGCTTTTATAAAATGATGGTTATATCTCCTCATTATAGAATCTAATCTCCCCAAAAGACATTCAGCAGCTGCAAAACCCTAGCATCTTTTAGTTGTAAATTGTTTTATATTATTTATCCCTATTTAACTAAAAAAGAAACGGCCATCAGATGATTTAACAAGACGAGAATTTAGTGGTTTTAACATTTGGCAGCACCCAATTGTTCGCCCATGAGTTGATCTCTTTTGATCTGGGCTTAATGGTAATTGGTGCTTTTTTGCTTCTGTGCCTCTGCTTTATAAGCTGAGTATGAGTCCTATAGGAGGGAAATCTATACGATCAGTACTTTTATATGTATTGCTTTATAGCATGGAGTTTGAAGTTTGTATATTTAAGAATTTAAGACACTGCAGAATTAGACATAACAGTCCTGCCTTGAGTCGAGTTTTGATAGTAGGTGTCATTAGAGACTGGCATTGTTACCCACAAAGAGATATTACAAAGTTACAAGATGGAAGCCTCAGTTTGACTGATGGGTATTATGATTTAGTAGTGCATATCCCATTGCAAATGAGGCTGCTCAGTGGGGCACAATTGTAGGTTCTTAAGAAAGTGATCTTGCTGTTTGAGACTGTTCTCTGGAATTTAAAAATAAAATGGCACTAATGAGTTTTCACATCACTCCATTGGTAGAACTCTCAGGGGACAACCAGCCAATTTAAATAAATAAGGTTCCATAACCCTATGGGAGATTGTAGGGGTGACACATTCATTTTAATCGAGGCTCGTTTTAAGAAGAGGAAATTTTGCTCTCATAACATACTTTTAAGTAGATGGCTTCCACAATTTGGTGGCTCATATCTCCTTTGTTGCTGTTTGAAGGCAAATGTTTGCTTTTCTTTACAGAACTTGGCATATTTGCCTAGAAAGGTCTAAGCAGTTTTACCACCATTAATACCGCAGGCCTGTCTAGAACGGCAGGCCACCCCAAACCAATTAAACAGCTATTTCATTCCATGGACTCTTGCAATTTGCTTTTCATTTATTCTGTGCAGACTAAGCTAGTATACTTGTGGCCATTTCCTGTCCAAGCATTAGATTTTAAACTTCATAGATAGAAATTCATCTTCTAGCTTTGTGACAAAATAATAATTCAACTACAGAAAAATTCAAATAAGGTTTACCAAAAAAAAAAAAAAAAAACAACTACAGAAAAATTCAAATAAGGTTTACCAAAAAAAAAAAAAAAAAAGTCTATTGAGTTTTACATAAATAGCCTCTTCCCTATCATGATAACAATTGGGGACTTTGTGTAAACCTACATTTCTACATATTCAATAATTGGACCCTTAATGCTGTTTACCATTTCATTTGTATTATTTATATATCAACCAAAGGGTATGAACACTAAAAAATAATTTCACATCACCTATCTTCCCTTCCTTTTATTTGAAAAGCCCTGAAGACACTGTTTTCCTATAAATAATAATAAAAAAGAACTATATTAATATTTCAGCAAAGATCTCCATCACACACACTCACGAATATATATTCTCAAATATATACACACCACCTCCCTACAAATTAACTGTGCCTGAGGGTTGCAAGAAAATCAGGTCAAGCTAAAGGAGAAATCAGAGAACAGGACCAAAATTAATTTACTACACTGTGCTGCGTGTGAATGTAGGTTTGCGGGGGCTGGGGATGGGGCAGGATGACTTATTGTCTGTACCATTCCTATCTCTTTATACGTGGAGAGGTTTAACTCAGAGGCATGTACAACTCAGTCTTGCCCAAAGATGTAAGTTCAACTTTCTGGGCTTTAGGTTTCATTAAATTTCCCTAAATTGTGTCAAAGGTGAGTTCCTGCCTTGTTAGTTCTCTTCTAAAACATTGGAAAGCCCTTTGTGGGTCCCTTTGTTGCTTGGAAGTATGTCTGGGAGTAACTTTGTGAATAAAACCATGATTTGCCTTTCTGTTTGAGAAGTATATTCTACGCAATGATAGGAATCATTTTCAAACTCTTTGAATGATTTTTGATCCAGTAATGTCTCTCAACTGATACTGAATGCTGAAGTAAGATGTATGTGAACATGGTAGGACTGATATCTTGGTGTTGTTACTGTGAAGTGTTTTGAGTCAATTCTGACTCATAGCAACCCTATATAGGGTTTCCGAGGAATAGCTGGTGAGGCTGAAGTGCTGACCTTGTGGTTCAATCCAGTCTTGCAGTCCAGCACGTTAACCCACAGCACCACACCACAACTCCAAGACCTCTTTAGCCATGTTTACTTGAGCTAAAGACTGAATCATTTTTTACTTTTCTCTTTCTCCCTCACCCACATTATTCCTTCTACAAAACTTAATGGCTTTGTCTTCAAATGCATCCAGAATCTGATCTTGTTCATTTTTGTCATGGTCACCATTCTGCTCCAGGTTTCCTGTCATCCCTTGTGTATATTATTGCAACCACCTTCTCACAGTCTCCCTGCATCTGCTCTTGCTTCACTGAGCTCTGTTCCTCACATAGCAAAGTGCCCTTGCTAATCCCTAGATCACAACCTCCCTTACTTCCCTGCAAATCTTCAGAGATTTTCCATCTCAGAGTCAAAGGCAAAGACCTCACAGTGGCTTGTGCAGCCCTTCTTCCATGTCTCATAATTTCATGCCAGGCCCACTTATCTGCTTGCTTTTCTTGGAATGCACCAAGCATGGCACCGTCTCAGTTCTAGTATTTATTTGTGTAATTCCTTGAGTCTGGAACACTCCTCCCCACAAATACCTGCTTGGCTCCCTCTGTCATTTCCTTCAGATCCCCCCTCCTATGTTATCTTAACTGGGAAGTCATCCTTTATGATGGCCTTATCTTAAGGTACCCATCACTTGGCCCTTCTATTCCTTTTAACTTTTTTTCTGTTTTCCCTATAGTCCACATATACATGCATACATGCGTGACTGTGTGTGTGTGTGTGTGTGTGTGTATATATATATATGTATATATATGTTGTTGTTAAGTACTGTGGAGTCGGTTCCGACTCATAGTGACCCTTCACAGGGGTTCCGAGGTTGCAAATCTTTATGTGATCAGAAAGCCTCATCTTTCTCCTGTGGAACAGCTGGTAATTTCAAACTGCCGACCTTGAGGTTAGCAGCCTGATTCATAACGCTTCCAGAACTTCCAGAGCTCCTTGTGAATATACGTAGGTGTGTGTGTGTGTATATATAATTGTTTGTTGTTACTTTGCTGCTATTTATTTGTTGATTGTCTTCTTTTACCATCAGAATATAAAGAGACGGAAGACAAGGATTTTTATTTTGCACTTCATAACTCCAGTTCACAAAATAGTGTATATTAGACACTCAAAGAGTATGTGGTGAATGAGTGAAAGGAAGAAAGAGAAGGGATGGAGGGTAAACAGGGTTTAGAATCTTATTTAAGGACTAATTTAGTAACTTTGAGGGAAATTCCTTACTAGTCCTATTATCTTCTACAAAATCAGTTACTTTGACTTCCCTTTTGCTGTATAGAAATCTGTTAATTTAAGTACTGCATATGTCAACCCCTTGCTTAGATGAACAATGAAACTGGTTTACTGGGATCATAGACAATTTAGGTGGGAAGAAGGAGCCCACCATTCCAGTTTCTGCCTGGAGGTTGGCCCATCACAAACCAACCCCCACCACCCCACTTTGCCAAACGAGCTGATGAAATGCACCCTTACCTCCTAGGTGAGCATTAATTACTATTTGCACCATGCTTTGAGATCCACAGATGAAAGCAGTCATAAAAGCAAAAAAGTGTTATTATACTACAAATGGTTATAGGCTCTCATTTAGCTCTGGAAACTGATCAAGGGGGAATGTTGAATCATGAGACTAAGATTGGCCAAATATTACACTTGTTATAATTAATTTGAGCTTAAGTTTCAACACAGTGACATGTTTTCTTTAAATAAATTCAAGTCCTCTAAGGTGCATGAGTCTATATGGGTCTCAGTTTTCATCTGGGAATGACAATTTTTCCAACATGCAGAAGGCCCAAAAGCAAATATGTCCCTAACTTCAGGTGGAGCGGGAGAATATCTGGGCAGCCTGTTTGCTTTGAGCTGTCTTTTAAATGATCCTCTTTGTTTCCTTTCCCCCAAGGAGCAGTGACAAGAATGATCACAAAATTATCACTATTTAGAGCTGAAAATTAGTTGAAAGGGCCTATAATTCTACTTCTATTAGGCCTATAAAGGGCTACTGAGGACTCCTAAGATAATTCTGATGATGAAGAGCTCTCTTACTTACAAGGATGCTGTTTCTGGTGTTATTCAGTAATTTTTTGTTAGAAAGCTCTTTGTGTGTGTATTCATTTTGTCAACACTACTTATTAAACAATTTAGATCTGCAAGAACTTTTGTTAGGTGCTTTGGGAGATGGAAAATTTAAATAACAGCGAAAGCACACATTAAGGCACCACCTATAGCAAGGCCAGTGCCTACAAGAGAGCTTGACCTACAGTAGATATTGCTGAATGAATGTATATTACACTCTAGAATGAGGTGACACCAGGTGTGTCCAAATAGAAGTGTTCCCTAGAGCTATGTTTTCAATGGCCGATTTGTTAGACACAAATCACCAAGTCTTTCTTCCAAAGCACATCTGGGTGAACTCAAACCTCCAACCTTTCATTTGGTAGCCATATCAGATGGTGGTGGTGGTGGTTATGTGCTCTGGAGTAGAGTTGGTTCTGACTCACAGTGACCATATATAGGGTTTCTGAGGCTATAAATCTTTATAGGAGCAGAAAGCCCCATCTTTCTCCTGCAGAACAGCTGGTAATTTCAAACTTCTGACCTTAAGGTTAGGAGCCTACCAGATCTGCACTACCAGATCTCCTTCATCATATCAGATAGAACTTAAATAAAGTTGTTATTGTTGTTAAGTGCTGTCAAGTTGATTCCAACCCATAGCGATCCTGTATAGGGTTACCGAGGCATAGAAAATGCAATTAACAATTAGGAGAAAATGCAGTGCACAGTGACATTTGACCCAATTTAGGAAAGTCCATTTCTTCTTCCACATGTCATGGCTCAATTATTTGTGATTAAAACTCCCCTTACCTCTTCTGTAAGCTCAAGAGCATACGTCTGTCTGAGTCTCCTCTTGTGGACAACTCAACTTTCTCACTTAAGCTCTGAAGATGTCAACCCAGAATGGAATGGGATAACTCGTTCTGATGCACTCATGCTAGTATAGATTCATCCCTGTTAACCACATCTACTTCTCAAACCATTTCAAACAGCATAAAACATTTGATATTGGGATATCTGTTTGCATCTTTGAGAAAGTCCAGTGTTTCAACAAACAGGGATTGAAAAATAAGAGTCTGTATTTTTTTGTGGTTTTTTTTTGTTTTGTTTTGTTTTGTTTTGTTTTTAATGGGATGAATGCAGATAGTGAGACACCTGTTATACACATCTTGGAGTAGAAAGCTAGAAATGTATTCTGTTGGTATGATTTGCCCTGTAGCCAGATTTTCTTCATCTGAACTTGAACTTTTGTTCTCTGCTTGTCTTTCAACTTGAATATTTAGAGAGGAATGAAGAATTCTGGACTCTCCACTCACTAACTATGTTGTCTAGGAAAATCTTTATCTTTCTGAACCACATTTTTTTTTTTCAAAGTAACTGATTCAGATATTTTATGAGGTTCTTTTAGAGGTGGGTAACATCCTGTGAACTTTATGTCTAGCTAAAGTTGTCTTTGGCATTGTTCAGATAATTCTGTAGCTTTTACTAGTCTTAAAAAAATAAAGCAAAAGATAACTAGAAATCTATAGAAGCTTTGTGAGAGGTATGGTCAGCAGGTCAACCCCACCCCCAGTTTCTAAGACTTAATCTAACATGACAGAACTACATGCATTATGCAGCAGAGATGAGCAGCAAAACCTTCTTTACCTGTGTTCTGCATCTGTATGGTACAGCAAGTTTTCCTAAGTAAAGAAAAGGACTCAGCATTTTTGTATAAATTCACTAATGGTCTTTCCATCTGGTCAGCTCTGTTGTAATGGTGTTTGTTGGTTGCTTACACAAACCTGTTTGTTCATGTCCACAGTTATACATCATTGTATCCCTTGATATGTAGATTCCGCTCTCGCCTTCAGTATTTCAGCTTTTCAGCCCTCTTTGATAATGGTTTCTTTCTTGGTAAGTTGGATTGTTTGAAAACAACATCAAAACAAATCATTTCCTTCTCCACACCCTGACAATCACTCAATGGCTATGCTTATTCCAGAGCTTCTGCTCAAACCTCTCTTTATTTATTCCTTCCTTTCTCTCTGAGTCCCTCACTTCATGCAAAATTTCCCCCAGAGACATTGAAAAGGTTTGTCTCCAGAATGAAGGAAAAGAGCCAACCATTCCCCAGTGAGAGATCATGTTTCAGAACCACGGAGAGTGGAGAGTGGTACACTAGTCATTGCTGGGTGCCCTGGGATCAATGGATCTTTAGCAACTCCTGTGACAGTATAGAACTGTCCCATAGGGTTTCCTAAGCTCTACATGAGTTCTGGTGTTGCGCTGTGGGTTAATGTGCCAGACTTCAAACCATTTGAACTGCAAGGTTGGCGGTTCAAGCTCACCAGCTGCTCCTCGGAAACCCTGTACAGGGTCACTATAGGTCGGAGTCGACTCATCGGCACTCAACAACAACAGTAACATCCTATGTGGGCCTTGTTGTTCAGTGCCGTTGAACTGGTTCCAACTCATAATGACCCTTTGTAGCATTTTCGAGGGGCAGCTGGTGAGCTTGAACTGCTGACATTTCTGTTCAAACCAACTTTGCATTTCTGTGAGGTCTTTTATTCTGTGGTGTAACTGGCAGGTTCAAACCACTGAACTTTCATTAGTAGCCAAGCACTTTAATTATCGCACCACCAGAACTCCTGCTGGGTTTAGCAACAAGGGAAAAAATCCCTTTTAGTCATACCTTGCCAGTGGTTGCAAGGCCCTCATTTGTAACACCACACTTGGTGGAGATGACAAAACTCCCATTCTCCCCAGAGCTTATGAGCCCAACTTTACACTCTCACACAAAAAAATACAGATTGCATCTGGGCCGGGCAGCCTATCCTAATGTCAGCCTGCCTGGCATTTACTTTCTTTCCCCAGACTGACCTCTGAAGATTGGGGCTGGCTCAGGGAACGTTGTTCTAACCATACAAATGCTGTGGCCATTGTGTCTGCATGGGAGATCTGCGGGTTCCTTTCCAGGCCAACACTGTAATTTTATCAACTCTGGCTCAGAGAAACCTATATTTATAATGCTAATTAGGAGGGCACACATTTAATTTGAGTGGAAGACTGTTTGTATCTCACTGAGTCTGATAGCACAGGGCTCCAGCAACAGCAGTCAGAGGCAAGCAGGCCTTTCTCCTTCTTCCAAGTATTTGAAACAGGGCATACTCTTGCCAAACAATTTCTCTGTTGGATTTAAAAAAAAAAGAGAGGGGGGGAGAGTGTTGAATACGCTGCAGCTCAGAAAACTTTGCGTTTATCTCCCGCCTGCATAATATATTTTTTCTGTGCACTGAGAAAACATGCCTCTTACGTTATCTAATTGTTTCCTGACACATTTAGCAACATTTCACACTCTTTAAAGTGACATTAACATTGCTGACAGTGGAGGTACTTTCATTAGATGGGCTTTAAATTGCAGCCAGGATGCACTGCAGGTCTTCAAACGGCCTTGTAAAAAGCGAGAAAGGCATTATTTATGAAAATAGAGACTTAGCCAACAGTGGGTGCGTACTAATTTTGCTTACTCTAGTCAGTTTAAGAGTGTGCCTGTGCAAAGACACACACACACACACACACACACATACCAGCTTCTGAACTAAGACACCTTAGCAGGCCACTTGGCTGCATGATTGTCTTGGAAGCTTTTACAACAGTTCCCCTTCCACAACTTCTCAGCCACAACAAAGCATTGTGTTGTTTCTGATGCAAATCAGTCACTTTGCACTCTCAGCCCAGTTGGCTGATGTTCTGGCCAGCATCTTATCATGCATCCAGTAGTGGAGTAGTGGAGCTAATCCACCTCTCCCTGTTTTGCATTTAATGCTTCCTCCTGCTCCCAAAAGGCTGTTTTTTTTTTTGTTTTTCTTCTTCTTTTTCTTTAATTTCTCCAGCTGTCTGTATTGATGTTTGGTTTTCCCTGGAGGCTGTTCTAAGTGGCCTTCAGAGAACACTAACCCATAAGCTCCTGCCTCTGGGAGACCTAAAGAGAGAAACGTAAAGGGTCCCTCTGACCTTCATGAGGAAAATAAGCCAGGCATGGAGAATGTGGGGAAGGCCCAAGACGAAGGATATGAATTTGTGCCAAGACACAACCTCACCATGTACTCTCAGTCCAATTACTTATCGTCATACTTGCCAAGTGAACAGAAGAACATTTAGAACTTGTGGAATTTTAAAGCCAAAGGAGCTCACCATGGATTGCCTAGTCACCCCCGCCCCCCCCACCTCCCCCACCCCGGGGTCCCACCACACTATGGCCTCTTCCCATCAGCCTTCCTGGCTTATACCAGTTCGAATCAGTCAGTGTTCTCTCTTTGCAGAGACTCTGTGAGCATGCAATGCTTAGTCTGATTTGAATCTGAAAGCCTCTTGATCTTTACAAGCCTTATTGTCCTCATCTATAAAATGGAGCTAATCTTAGGGCCTGCCAGATAGTATTGTTGGAAGGATTATGTAAATTATAATCCATGGATGTTGCTACACCTGACTGCCTAGAACATCATAAATGCTCAAGAAATGTTAGTCAATGTTAGTCTCTTCCACTGGACTATGAGCTATATTATGTATGGAGTGTGTCATCACATTTTTGGAAATTCCTAGGGGCTGCCATGTGATAGTACAATAAAATTGCCTGTGTTAACTGATACCTAGCAAGGTCAGACTGTTTGCTGTAAATCACATAACTAAGTAACAGCTGAACCACAAAAAGGAGCCCTGGTCTTCAGACACCTTATCCAGTATTCTAACTGTACTGCTAGTGAGAATTTTTGCAGAAACAACATAATGACTTTCAAGGAACAAAATGAACTAATGCAGATAACCTGCATGTCCTCCTAATAAACCAGACCTAGTACAAATGGGAGGCATCCAGATGTGGCACCGTGGGCTAATGCATCAGACTGCAAAGTCGTTTCAACTGCAAGGTCAGTGGTTCAAACTCACCAGCTGCTCCTTGGAAACCCTATACAGGGTCGCTATTGGTTGGAATCGACTCAACGGCACTTAACAACAAGTACAAATGGGATCGTCATGACTCAGACAGAGTCTACTGGTTTAGAGTCCCTGGGTGGTTCAAACCGTTAATACATTCAGGTACTAACCAAAAGGTTGGAAGTTCAAGTCTACCCAGAGGTCCCTTGAATGAAAAACCTGGAGATCTACTTCAAAAATATAAAAACAAAAACAGTCCTTGAAGCCCTCTGGAGCACAGTTCTACTCTGGCATGCATACATGGGGTCACCATAAGTTGGAATATACACCATCGCAACTGTTTTGGGTTTTCTTGTGCACGTGTGGATTTTAGTTGTTGTTGTTGGTGTTGGTTTTGGTTTGTTTGTTTTTAGTGTTAATCTATTTCCCAGCTTCAATTATAGTCTTTGAAATGGGACAGTATTACTCACCTCAAAGGATTCTTATGATATTAAATATCATAATATGGTGTAGTGGGTTCAGAAATAATACTGGTACCTCGTGTTATGTTGTTGCTGTTAGATGCTGTCAGGCAATTCCAATTCATCACAGCCTGCATGGTCCTGCACCATGCTCATAACTCTTGATATGTTTGTGCCCGTTGCAGCTCCTGTGTCAGTCCATCTCTTTGGGGATCTTTGTTTCCACTGACTCTCTTTGATGTCAGTAGACTCTTTCTCTGGGGAATAGTCTCTCCTGATAAGTAAGGACCCTCATATCCAATGAATAAGAAAGAATCAATGCATTTGAATTATGGTGTTGGAGAATACTAAAAGTACCTTGTTGTTGTTAAGTGCCATCAAGTTGATTCCGACCCATAGCGACCCTGTATAAGGTGTCTGAGAAGCAGCTGGTGAGCTTGAACCACTGACATTGCAGTTCAGATGGCTTTGCAGTCTGGCACATTAACCCACAGTGCCACACGAGGCCTCATCCCAAAAAAAAACAAAGAAACCTGTGTTTGTAGAAGGCAGCCAGAATGCTCCTTAGGAACCAGGATAGTGAGACTTTGTTTCTCATACTTCAGAATATTTTCTGAAGGGACCAATCACTGGAGTAGGATATCATGCTTGTTACAACAGTGTTTGCAACAAAGAGGATAATGGCCAACAAGATGGATTGACACAGCTGCAGTGGACTCTACATAACAACAGTTATGAGGCTGGTGCCAGACTGGGTAGTAGTTTGTTCTCTTGTGCGTAGGGTCTTTATGAGCTGGAGCTGATTAACAATACCTAACAACAACTCACGTCCAAAGTACATGATATCAAGTCCCACCTCCCTCACATCTAAGGTGCATTCTGGTTGTACTTCTTCCTACACAGATTTGTCTGTTCTTCTGTCACTCCATAGGGCTTCCAATATGTTTTGCCAACACTACTGTTCAAAGGCTGTACTTTTTCTTTGGTCTTCCTTATTTACTGTCCAACTTTGGTCTTCCTTATTTATTGTCTTCCTAATTTGGTCTTCTTTATTTATTGTCCAACGTTCACATGCATGTGATGTGATTGAAAACACCATGACTTAGGTACAGCACCCTTAGTCTTCTAAGTGCCATCTTTTCACTGTAGCATGTTAAAGAAGTCTTTTGCAGCAAATTTGCCCAGTGCATATTGTTGTTGTTGTTAGGCGCCATCGAGTCAGTACCAACTCATAGCAACCCTATGCACAGCAGAACGAAACACTGCCCGATCCTGGGCCAGTAAATCTTAACTGTTGATGATGTTTTGATCTACCAGGAATCACAAGAGGTGAATACAACATTGAGTAAGGCAGATTCCTTTGCATCATTGAGTATCATATATTTTCCCTTTGAACATTAAGTTTCAGCATGGGTATACAGTTCCTTTACATCTTTCTCTTTCAGTTCCCCTCCAGCTGAGCTCTTTGACAGTGTAGCGTAGGCTTCAGGAGATTAAGGAGGTTGAGCAGTGTATATTCTGTGTGCCCCTCAGCAAACTGAGACAACTCAGTAAACAACTGCCTGGTCCACACAGGTTAGCACTTCTACCTTACTTTATCGGGTAGTGTTAAATCACATCTCCCAATTACTTTCCTCCAGTACGAAGTTTTTGTCACTATAATAGAATTGTTTCTTATAAAGGGACAAGTTCTAAAGTTAGCGGATAAGCCAAAAAATGTGATCCCATCACCCACTTGAAGGTGCTATCTTGCAGATTAATATATCATTTCTGAATAAATATTATATTTATATTTTCATCTAAGGTTGTGAAAGATCACTGTGTCCTCACTAGAGCACCAGAGAAGCCAGGATATAATATGCTGTGCCACTTGAGTTTACAAAATACTGACATTTAAACTCAGAAGTATCTTGCTCAGTAAGATACGTACACACTGAACGGTGCCTAAAACTTGATACTAAGAGCCACAGCAACCAGTAAGAACGTGTGCCAAAGTCAGTGCCATATGCGCGTAATATACAAACAGTATTTGTGGAATGAATTGTTATAATAAAACAATCACATTGTTACTTATTGTGCACAGGTTGTGGGATGAGAGTTTGGACACCAAGATGTATAATCCACAATCTCTAGCTACATTCATTCGCAGTCTCAAGAAGGAGCCAGGCATTTAGACAAGTAAATATGCTAATGTGTCACAGTGCAGTGATAGAAGTATGCCCTAGGCACCAGGGGTGAGGTGATTAGGGAAAGACTTATGGAGAAGGTGATACTTGAGCAGAGTATTTATGGATATTTTCAGGAGGAGGTTGAGACTATCAATGAGAAGGGGACACCTTCCATGCAGAGGGAGGGGTGTGAAGAAGGAAGGCTGCACAGTCAGCAGTCCAGTTGTTTGGGTGTGACCAGACCTTAGGGAATGAGTGAGTGTGATGAGAGCTCATTACCATGCTAAAGATTGAATTGTGTGGTGAGGAATCTTGGGAGACTAGAAAGAAGAAGCATTAGGTGAGCAAATTTGTACATTTGGAAATACGCTAGCTTTTGTATGAATGTGAGACCAGTGACTGGGAAATGACATCACTCATTTAAATGATGTTGCCACTAGGCACATGTGGCTACTTAAATTAAAATGAAATAAAATTTGCAATTCCATTTCTCAGCTGCACTAGCCGCTTTTCACAGACTCTATAGGCAATAGCGGCTCAATGGTAAAATTCTCACCTCTTTTGAGGGAGACTCAGCTTCAATTTCTAGCTAGTGTGTCTCATGTGCAGCCACAAACCATCTGTCATTGGAGGCTTGAAATGCAACTAAAATGTGGATCAGGTTTCAGTGAAACTTTCAGACTAAAATGGACTAGGAAGAAAACCATGGCAATCTACTTCTGAAAATCAAAATCAACCAGTGAAAATCTTATGGCTCACCATGGCCATGTCCACAACCAATCATGGAGATGGTGGAGAACTGGCCAGGATTTTGTTCTGTTGTACACTGACTGGATCACCAGTGACCCAGGGGCTAGCTTGACCACAGCCAACAACAATAACAATGCAATGTGCAGACATGTGTCCATCACCACAAAAAGTTCTACTAGACTACACTAACCTAGACAAAATTCATAATGCCATTTCACCTTAAAGCTGGAAGATGTAATTAAGTTCACCTACCTGGCAACTCGGAGTCCTGGTGTGGTGCTGTGGGTTAATGTGCTGGACTGCAAAGTCATTTGGACTGCAAGGTCATTTGCACTGCAAGGTCGGAGGTTCAAGCTCACCAGCTGCTCCTCAGAAACCCTAGACAGGGTTGGAATAAATTCAGCGGCACTTAACACCACCACCAACAACAATCCAGCAACTAAGGATCCCTGGTGGTACAATGGATTAAGTACTGGTCTGGTAGCTGAAAGTTTGAACCTTCCAGCTGTTCCACATGAGAAAGATGAGGCAGTGTGATTCTATAAGGATTTACATCCTTGGACTCCACAAGGCACTCCCTGAAAACCCTATGTAGGGTCACTATGAGTTGGAACCGATTCAACAACACTTAACAACAACAACAAAATAGAGTCTTTATGAGTCAGAATAGACTCAATGGCAGTGGTGTACCCAGTTACTAGGAATTTCTGGTGGAAATTCGGTATTTGAGGACCGTGGCCTTTTGGTAAACAGTTTTATCCTGGTAAATGAAGTGAATTTGTATCCTCAAAAGCAGAAACAGGACAGATTCACTGCATTTTACTCCATGAATGTGAGAAGACTGGCATTAGAAAAATCATAGAAATCACATTATTTCAAAAATAAACTCTGCTCTCCTTCTACAGCCTGATCTATATTTGATAACTCTCAAAGTGCAATGTTGCCAGGAAGATGTGATATATAAACATACAAGTTGTTGGTGGTACAGTAATGACATCGAAATGCACAGAGCCCCAAACTGTGAAGACAGTTCATGCTTGAGCTCCTGAAAGAGGCCCTTTAACTGGGACAAGTCCAACAGCACAAGCCTCCTTTCCAGTAAGTTACATGTGAATATAAACCAGGATGAAAAACCCATTGCCACTGAGTTGATTCCAACTCTTAGCAACCGTATAGGGCAGTCTAGAACTGCCCCATATGGTTACCAAGGTTGTAAATCTTTACAGAAGCAGAATACCATATCTTTCCCTCTTGCTATGTTTGTGTGAAATCTAGATCATTTTGCAGGACCATTTGAAAACGATTTGTTTTCTGGAAAAAAGCTTAGCTGGGCTTTGGTGAGTTCAATGAAGTGTGAATGAAGAGGGCAATTAGGTCTTCTGTTGTAAAAATAAAAACGTTAAAGAGGGTGATTTGGAGCAGAGCAAACCTGGTTAGGCTGATATTGCCTCATTGAGAAGACATAAGAGGGCACAATGGAAACTCCTCAGGTGAAGTTAAATAACATAAAAATGGAGTTGGAACATTCTCTTTGGAATCGCCTGCCTCTAAAAGGGGAGGAGAACTTGCTTTTGACATATAGCTCTCTCCCACCTCTGGAGAAAGGCATTCTATAACTTCCCTTATGACTTACTAGACTCACTTTGAGGACACTTTCTCTTCCTCTAACTTCAGTCCTCCAATGACAATTTGAACATGTTTGCTTGGTGTTTTCTTGAGTGTAGTGGGAATATTAGGAGATGGTGAGGAGGGGAGGAGGGTTCAGGAAGCTGACTAAACCAAATTTTTCCCTTTGAATACCTGCCTAATTCTCACCAGTTGGAAATAAGAGCTGCAGCTGTCCTACATACCAGCCCTGGGTTCCTCGTCCATAGCACTACTGCCGCTTTGGGCCAGATAATGATTTGTTGTGACGATCTGTCCTATGTATTGTAAGATATTTAGCAGCATCCCTGGCCTCTGCCTAGTAAATGCCAGTAACACTCTACCTCTCTTCCTCTAACTCCATTTGTGACAACCAAAAGTATCTCCACGTATTGCCATATGTCACCCGTTGTTGCTGGTGGTAAGTGCTGTTCAGTTGGTTCCGGTTCACAACAACCTGGTATAGGATTTCCAAGGAGCAGCTGGTGTGGATGGGTCTGAATGACCATCCAACCTTGTGGTTAGCAATCCATCCAGTACTTTTCCCACAGTACCATGCTAGGGCCCCATATGTCACCTAGGGAGCAAAACTGCTCCCAGTCAGGAATGACTGCCCTTGTCTAACATCAGGGCTGAATAGGAATATCGCTATGAGTCAGAAGGGACTCAATAGCACTCAACAACAACAACAACTACTACTACATATATAATATTACTAATATATTTTAACTTTCAAGATATTGTTTTCATTGAGGTCACTTTTCTCTCTACATGTATGATTGAAATTACTTTCTTTAGTCTTCTTTTTTAATTTGAAGTCGTAGGTGAGGAATTGAGCCCCTCACTCTCATCCTAAAGTTACTGTGGTTTATGGAAGGGTTGATGCCAGTTAGAAGTCATTCTGCGTTTTTCTCCAGTGCTGAGGACAGAAAACTTCTGTAGTCTGCCCCTTACTGGGCACAAATAGACCATCTGCCTGAATCACTTCTCAACTCTTGAGACCCATATGATCCTTATAAATCAATGTGATGGCTCCCACCATAAATAGATTCTCCACTGCCCTGTTGAAACTCATAACCCTTGATGAAGACTGTCCTATCATACAGCGCTCTACAAGTTCAGAGCTAATGGCAAGACAGCCCAAGCCCTTTCCTGAAAAACATTCTCATGGAATTCAAGGGCAAGAAAGGCCATATTTCTAAAAGGATCACTGAATGCAAGCCAAGAAGGACAGTATCTCCGCTATCATAAAGATGCACCTTTACATACATATTCAGGAGTATGGTGGCTCCATCCAATAAGCACTGAACTGCTAACCACTAGGTCAGCGGCTCAAGCACACCAGCCACCCACAGGAGAAAGATGAGGCTTTATGTTCCTGTAAAGACTTAAAACATTAAAGCACTGTAGAAGGTTGCTAGGAGTCAGAAGTGACTCCTCGGCATGTAACAACAACATTTTGTTGTTGTTGTTAAGTACCATCGAGTCAATTCCCACCCATAGTGACACTGTATAGGGTTTCCAAGGAGCAGATGGTGTGTTTGAACCACCCATCTTGCAGTTCAGACATCTTTGCGGTGTGGCACATTAACCCACAGTGCCACACCAGGACTCTTAACAACAACATACATATTCACTGACGTTGCATTTTAACTCCTTCAAAAACCAGTGACCTCACAACCCCCAAATATCCTGAAAAGAATGGATAATATTAGTCAATCATCTGAATAAATAGCAGGTCATTAGGACAATGGTTTACATTCTTTAAACCAACTATTATGTCTGTGTTCATGAAGTCTTTTTGTAATAGTCGACTTGAACACAAAAGTGATACTTTTAGTAAAAGCCCTTGAAGTTGTAAGGTCCTCAGAAGAGTCTTTGGTTCAGTCACTTTTTTCTCTGTTTACAAGAGATAATTTATTCTGTATGAGCAATCACTGTGTTTATTTCCAGAAGGTGTATTATTTCTGCTCATGGTTAATTTCTTCCTCACAGATAGTCTCCGTGGTGTATTCCAGAAAAGAATCGGTGAATTTCAGGGACACATCATGGTTCATTTTTGTAACACATTGTTGTTGTTATTTGTTGTTAAGTGCCTTTGAGTCGAGTTCCAACCCATACTCAAAGGAGTGACTGGTGAGCTTGAACTGCTGACCTTGTGGTTCAAACCAACTTTGCAGTCCAGTGCATTAACCCACAGTGCCACACTTGTTTTTGTTGGATGCCATCAAGTTGGTACCGACCCATAGTGACTTTATGCACAGCTGAACGAAACACTGCCCGATCCTGGGCCAACCTCACTGCTGTTGCCACGCTTGAGTCCACCAATACTGCCACTTGGTCAGTCCATCTCATTGGGGGGTCTTCCTCTTTTTCTCTGACCCTCCACCTTACCAAACATGATACCCTTCTCCAGTGACTGGTCCCTTCTGACAATATGTCCCAATTATGAGAGACAAAGTTTGGCCATCCTGGCCTCCAAGGGAGCACTCTGGCTTCACTACTTTCAAAACAGATCTAGTGGTTCTTTTGGCAGCCCATGGCACTTTCATTATTCTCCTCCAGCACCACAGCTCAAAAGCATCAGTTCTTCTATGGTCTTCCTTATTCATTGTTCAGCTTTTGCATGCATATGAGGTTATTGAAAATACCATAGCTTGGGTCAGGCATACATTATTCCTCAAGCTGACATCTTTGCTTTTCAACACTTTAAAAAGGTCTCGTGCAGCAGATTTCCCTAATGCAATACATCATTTGATCTCTTGACTGCTGCTTCTGTGAGTGTTGATAGTTGATCCAAGAAAAATGAAGTCCTTGACAATTTCAGTCTTTTTTCCATTGATAAGAATGTTGTTTATTGGTCCAGTGGTGAGGATTTTTGTTTTCTTTACATTAAGATGTAATCCATACTGAAGGCTGTGCTCTTTGATCTTCATCAGTAAATGTTTCAAGTCTTTTTCACTTTGAGCAAGCAAGGTTGTATCATCTGTATATTGCAAGTTGTTAATAGGTCTTCCTCCAATCCTGATGCCACATTTTTCTTCATAAAACCCAACTTCTTGGATTATTTGCTCAGCATACAGATTGAATAAGTATGATGAAAGAATACAACCTTGTCGCACACCTCTTAATTTTAAACCATTCAGTGTTCCCATGTTCTATTCAAACAACAGCTTCTTGGTCCAGGTACAGATTCCTCATGAGCACAATTAAGTGGTCCGGAATATTAATACTTTGCAATGTTGTCCATATCTTGTCATGATCCACACAATCGAAAGCCTTTGCGTAGTCAATAAAGCACAGAATATCTTTCTTATATTCTCTGCTTTCAGCCAAGATCCATCGGACATCAGCAATGATATCCCTTGTTCCATGGCCTCTTCTGAATCCTGCTGAACCTCTGGAAGTTATCTGTCAATGTATGATTTAGCCGTTTCTGTATTACCTTTAGCAAAACTTTACTCGCATGGGATATCAAAGAGATTTTCCGATGATTTCCACATTCCATTGGGTCACCTCTCTTTGGAATGGGAACAAATATAGATCTCTTCCAATCAGTCAGCCAGATAGTTGTCTTCCAAATTTCTTGGCAGAAATGAGTGAGTGTCTCCTGTGCTGCCTCACTTTGGCTTTGGAATCAGGATTGTTGTGTGACAAGTAAATCCCCAGTCACAGAGCCCCTTTAGAAATAAGTGGAACCAACCCATAGGGTTTCTAGGCTATAATCTTTACAGAACAGAATGTCAGGTCTTTCTCCTCCAGAGCCACTGGTGGGTTTGAATTTCCCACCTTTCATTTAGCAGCCAGGTACTTAACCATCATGCCAGTCAGGGTGCCTGGGTTCACATTCCACTTTGCCCTTTCTTAACAGTGATGTTTTGCTGCATTTAATAAGGTTTTCAGTGGTTAATCCTCAAAAGTGAGTTGCCTAGTCTTTCTCCCTAGTCTATTCCTAGTCTGGAAGCTCCACTGAAACCTGTCCACCATGGGTGACTCTACTGGTATTTGAAACACCAGTGACTTAGCTTCCAACATCACAGAAACATGCATGCCACCATAAGTCTGACAAACTGACAGATGTCACTTTGAGGATTAAGGTGGTCCTGACCCAAGCCATAGTATTTTCAACTACCTCATAAGCTTGTAAAAGCTGAACAGTGGATAAGAAAGACCAAAGAAGAATTGATGCATGTGAATTGTGTGTTGACAAAGAAGATTGAAAGCGCTATGGTTTTTCAGAAGACCGAACAAATCTATCTTTGAAGAAGTGCATCGAGAATGCTCCTTGGAAGCAAGAATGGCGAGATTTCATCTCCCATCTTTGGACATGTTTACTTGGTAAAGTAGAGGGTCAGTGAAAAAGAGGAAGACCCCCCCAACAAGATGGATTGATGAGTGACTGTAACAATGGGCTTAAATGTGAGGGTGGTACCAGACCAGGTGGTGTTTCTTTCATTTGTGCAGGTGATCACAATAAGTTGAAGGTGAGTTGATGGTACCTTACAACCGCAACAACAGAGTGATGTTAGGAAAATCAGTACATCTAAGTCAGATCTATTCTCCCACAGAGCCACTTGTAGGTTAGAATCGCCAAGTCTTCACCTGTAATGAGATGATAAATGGTAGTTTATAGAAAAGTTGTGAAACTTAAAAGAGAAAAATGCATATAAAATGCATAGTGTAGTTGCCAGCAGAAAGCAAGATCACACAAATGTTAAATGTTATTTATTATTACATTATTACATGTTGCATTGTGTTGTGCATAGGGTCGGTATGAGTCGGTACCAACTCAATGGCACCACCACCAACAACAATTATTATTACATGAATTATCATTCGAATTGGCAGTGATGTCATCAGAAGTATTATTTTTGGATATAAGCATACTGGTGCTATTTCTTCCCCCATCTTTTAGAATGTGCTTTTGCTCCACCAGAATTCTTAACACTCTATCACTCCATAGCTCAATTATGCATTGTTGACAGAATCTTTTAGTATCTTCTTGCCATTAATCTTTTCAACAGGAAACAGTTATTTTAAGTGAATTTTGAGAACTGCTGCACAACATGCCCTTTATGAAAAATTGGAGAAAATATTTTAAAAGGTAGGGCACAGAAGCAATTTTATTGATAACAATTACTGCTTTTGAACTCTGAGGAGATTATAGGTCTTTGACTTTGGGTGGGAGAACTGGTATGGCTGGATCCAAATTTATTTAAGGAGCAGCATGGAGTTGTAATTGAGGCAATAGGAGTAAAAGCAATGTGGTTTCAACCGCAGCTCTCATGCCATAGTTTTCAGGTATGGCTGAAGCAGATGATGAACGAGGGCCAGGAGCGTGGGTGGTACATAAATGCTATGCACCTGTTACCTGTCCCTACCTTCATGTGCATGGTTTCTCTAATTGATAATGGCACTGTGTCCCATTAAACCCATGGCTTCCTCACTATCCTTCCTAATCTAGCACTCCATTCAGTTACCAACAGTCTGTTAAAGGAAACATGGAACTGCTTTGTCTAGCTGTAGATCTTTTCAACGAAAAACTTTAAGATTAAAACTAACACAAAATTTTATTCCTTTAGGAAGAGATAGAAATATTGGAATTAGTCCCATATTTAAGGTCATGGAGAGTCCAATCCCACAGATAATTATTGACACTTTGATTTACACAGAGATCATGAAAAACAAACATTTATACCCACTCATATAAAAGACGATATTTGTTTGTTTTTTTCTTTAACTTTTTGTGAATTGAGTGAAAGTTTACAGGGCAGATCATCAGTTTTACATTCAACAAATAGTATTCTTTGTTTCATTACAACGATTATAATCCCCTCCATGTACCATCAGTTAA
>NW_006408589.1:13022892-13104159 GCF_000296735.1 Chrysochloris asiatica | reverse complement strand
TCCATGCCCCATCTTTGCCTCCATCTCTGGTGTTGCTGCTTCTCTGGATAAGATCCCGCCTTCTGCTTGTGCTGTTCTCCCTTGATAGTCTTTGTTTTCTGGACTGTAAGATTAACTACTCCCCAGTTTTTATTACAAAACTTCTACTTTTACAATTGTGACAGTCGCAATTAATCATGATAGCAATTACTCACTATTGAATCATAAGAATCTTATCCCCAACTCTTTTTACCAGACCCATCTAGACAAGATGAAAACTATTCAGTGTGGACTCTATCTTACCCTACACACACTCTTAAACTAGACTCCCTCTTGAAACCTTGTAAGTCAGTCACTTTTTGCCTTTGTCTCCTCCTCATTTTAGGTAGCCAATGTCTTAAGTTGCCTGTTTCTATCTACCCAGTATACAGAGTGGATAGCATTGATACTTGATTTAAAGACTCCTTCCCTCTTTTGGTATTTTGATCTACTACCTCCATGAATATAGGTCAAGTTAATCAAATTGTAGCAATTTACCCTTGTTTCATTGATCAAAGTTGTTTCCTTTTTTATCTTCCTCTAGTCGATTTCTGATTATCAAGCCATCAAGGCTAGGTCAAATGGGTACTGTCTGCAAGACGCACAAGGGCATTCTCTCTAATGGCTAATGATCATGAACATTTCTTCATATGTCTGTTGGCTTCCTGAGTATCTTCCTTGATGAAGTCTGTTCATGTCCTGTGCCCATTTTTTAATTGGATTATTTTGTCTTTTTCTTGAAGAGGTGTTGTAGTTTCCTATAGATTTTAGAAATTAGTGCATTGTCTGATATGTCATTGCGAACGATTTTTTTCCCATTCTGTGGACTCCCTTTGTACTTTTTTGGTGAAATCCTTTGGTGCACATAAGTTTCTAATTTTTAGAATGTCCCAATCATCTATTTTGTTTTCTTTTGTTTGTGTTGTTTTCACAATGTTTAGTAGTCTGTGTGTGCCCTGGATTGTTGTTGTTGTTGTTAGGTGCCATCGAGTTGGCACGGAGTCATAGTGACCTTATGCACAGCAGAACGAAACAATGTCCAATCCTGGGCCAACCTCATACCACTGTTGCCACACTTGAGTCCATCAATGCTGCCACTTGGCCAGTCCATCTCGTTGGGGGTCTTCTTCTTTTTCTCTGACCCTCCACCTTACCAAACATGATATCCTTCTCCAGCGACTGGTCCCTCCTGACAATATGTCTAAAGTATGAGAGACAAAGTTTGGCCATGTTGGCCTCCAAGGAGCACTCTTCTTCCAAAACGGATCTATTGGTTCTTTTGGCAGCCCACGGCATTTTCAATATTCTCCTCCCTTAAATTTGTCCCTATTTTTCATTGATAACCTTTATAATTCTGGGATTCACATTTAGGTCTTTAATCCATGCTGAGTTGGTTTTTGTATAAGGCATGGGGTAAAGGTCTTGCTTCAGTCTTTTGCGTATCGATTTCCAGTTCTGCCAGCACCATCTGTTCAAGAGACTATGTGCCCCCTACTCAGTGTACTTTGGCTCTTTGTCAAAGATCAGTTGGCTGTATGCGGATAGGTTAATTTCTAGATTCTCAGTTCTGTTCCGTTGATCTATGTGTCTTTCATTGTACCAGTTCCAGGCTGTTTTGACCACTGTAGCCATATAGTAAATTTTGAAATCAGGGAGTGAGAAGCTTCCAACTTTGTTCTTCTTCTTAAGTAGTGCTTTGCTTATCCTGGATCTCTTTATTTTCCATATAAAGTTTGTAACTGTGTTTTCCATCTCTCTAAAGAATGTTGTTGGAATCTGGATTGGGATTGCATTATACATGTAAATTGCTTTGGGTAGTATTGACGTTTTCACAATGTTAAGTCTTCCTATCCTGGAGCATGGTATATTCTTCCATTTTTGTAAGTCTCTTTTGGTTTCTTGCAGCAGTGATTTGTAGTTTTCTTGGTATAGGTTCTTTGTTTCTCTGGTTACATTTACTCCTAAATATTTCATCCTTTTGATGGTTATTGTAAATGGCATTACTTTCCTAATTTCCTTTTCAGTGTTGTCATTATTAGTGTAGAGGAATCCAACTGATCTTTGTATGTTGATCTTGTAACCTACCAATTTTGTTGAATCTTCCAATGACTTCCAGTAGCTTTTTTTGCTGAGTCTTTGGGGTTTTCTATGTATAGGATCATATCATCTGCAAATAGAGTTTTACTTCCTCTTTGCCAATTTGGATGCCTTTAATTTCCCCATCTTACCTTACAGCTCTGGCTAAGACTTCCAAAACAATATTGAATAGGAGTGCTTATAAAGGGCATCCTTGTCAAGACCATATTAGTTTAATGAATCACATGTGGCTGCTTCTGCATGTTTTCTTTGCATCTTATCAATTAAGCCTTTTTTTTTTTTTTTGTATTTGCTAGGGACTCTATAACCATCCAAAATGGAACTTGAAAAATAGTTTGAGGGCACAGGAGGTGCTCTGTGGGGCACGGAGTGGGAATCAAATAAGTGTATCTCTCCCAGTTTCATGCCCATCACATACTGAGCAATTCTGCAAGAAAACATGGTCTGCATAAAGTGGGTCTGCGTAAGTCCCAGCTTACTTCTCTGACTTTTGGAACCTGTTGTATCTATATAGAGAGTTTCTCTCTGCTGAAATAGTTGATGGGGCAGCCAGGAGTAGGGATATAGCATAAACGAACAAAGTTGTCAAGTAACATAGTAAGTATAAAACAGCATACCATTTGAGTAGAGCAGATCTAGGGACTGAGAAATGTCCCAAGTACTGGTAGGTACCACAGAGCAGAGTTTAGGGGGCAACCAAAGCCTGCCTTGAAATGGGGGGCAGGAAATACCAGGAATCAGACAATTCTGCGCTGTGCCTTCTGGGTACTCTCAAGTCACACCAGTGCTTCCATTGTGTTATGATTGCTTTCCATTGTCTGTATTTGTATCAATTAAATAGCAGTTCTGTCTGCACTGTATGAAATGAATTCATGCTGAACAAAATTTCAGAAAGTTCATGTAAAGAATAATTTCACAGCAACCATCATATCAGGCTCCTGGAAAATTGCACTTGAACTTCAGTTCCACCTCAGTCACTCAAAGGAATTTAGGAATTGGCTTCCAGCCATCCTTGTTCTTCAACATGCAGTTCCAGATATGGCTCAATAATACAAATGTGAAAGCCGATTGATTGGGAGCTAAAACTTGTTACTACTACAGCCTCGCTGCTGCGTGAGCATCAACACCATGTTCCACCCATACCAGTCAGGGCACCCCAGCATTTAGAAGCCTGGAAGAAGACTGAGCGAAGACAACGGTGCTATGAAGAAGCCACTTGGAACTTCACACCAAATTAGGATAGTATGTTTCTTATTGGGAATGTCTAGACAGTTTGTGAGAGTGGGAGATGGGAAACTGGTAACATAATTCCTGTGAATTACCTCTCTCCTTTGTTGGTCACTTTCTTTGTTTCTGGCAGTGGGGTTAGAGGGTAGATTTTGGAGTAGACAGACTTGAGCCTGACTCCTGGTCTTTGCCTCTCTGTGAGCCTCAGTTTCTTCATTTACAAAATGGAGATTATAGTAATCCTGACTTGAAAGGGTCTTTGGAGGATTCAATGAGATACTGTTTGTAGTGAGATTAGCGTAGTAACAGATAGCCACTGCGCAACAAACATTAGCAGTTAGAATACTAGTAGTGAGAATAGTTATTATTGGCCAAGGGAAACCTATGGGCAAAGGTATTGATTAAATGTTAGCACTGAGTCTGCTAGAATTGTAATGGTTCAATCTACCTTTGCCAGAACATGTGGCAAGAACATCAGACCCTGAATAGCTATGAATGAATTGCATTTTTAAATTAAGCTCCACTTACCTACCCATCTATTTCAGAGATGACTTGGCTTCATTTTGATTGTTTTACTGGTCAGGAGCTCCTAACCTAAAAGTGTTCAGTGTATCTTACCTCCCAACCCTTTCTGCCATTCAACCTCCCAAAGGGTAATTGGCACGTGGTAAGACAACTCTGGTGTGGTGTTGTGGGGTAATGTTTCAGACTGCAAGTCATTTGAACTGCAAGGTCGGTGGTTCAAATTCACCAGCTGCTCCTTGGACACTCTGTACAGGGTTGCTATGGGTTGGAATCAACTCAATGGCACTTAACAACAACAAAAAAACAACTATGTGTGTTCTTTCTGTGCCTTCTCCCTGCAAAGTCCCTTTCGTCATCTTTCAATAATTTCTCAGGCATCACCTTTAACCAGATTTCTTTGTTTCACTTACCACCCCACCCCTACCCAGCCAGACTCAGTCAAACACTGCCGCTGAGTCGATTCCAATGCACACAGATTGATTTACATGAGTAGCTTGGAAAACAGTAAGCCTGTAGGACAGAGCAGAACTGTCCAACAGGGTTTCCAAGGCTGTAAATCTTTATGGAAACAAATTCACCTTTCTCCCATGGAGCAGCATGGTGGATTCGAACTGCTGATTTTCCTGTTAGCAGTTGAGTGCTTAACCACTGTGCCATCAGGGCTTCTCCAGACTGGACCACACAGCCCTTTTCTTTGTCCCTACAGCACCAGCTAACTACATGCCACTATCCAACTCTTTACCATGTGGCACTGAATGGATGCATTTATCTGTCTGTGTCCCTCACTAGACTGTAAGCTCTCTGAGGGCAGACATTGTTGATTTTGTATGCTCAGCATCTAGCACGGTGCCCTCCGTGGTGACAAAAATCAACATGTCTCTACACATGCAGTACATGTAAATGCAGGAAAACAGGTACTTCTGGCTCAGGTTCTTCCTCCATTCTAACTTGATTCATGAGTCTCCTTTCCCAACACTTCGCCCTTCTCTCCACACCCCCCAGCTTCAGGGCATCCAGTGGGTTGCTTCTCTTGACTAATTTTCCTGAGCTGCCTACATGAACACACTAGCAGGCAAGTAAGTGCCAGGACTCAAAGATGTAAGGGTAAAGCAGGTGACAGTCCACGTGATGAATATCCTCACTCAGCAATTTGGCTGCCAGTTGCTCCCTGCCACGCAAAAAAGGGAGGTTGCAGTAGTCCTCTGTATGAGAGGAGAACTTCTTGACCCAAGGGCAGCTTCAAGTCATTCCCCGATTCCTGCCTGGCTGGAGTGGCTCTTCTTCACTTCATAGGAATTCCCCCTATGGTGTCCAACAAAAACCACATGATGCAGAGAATGGGGGCATTGGCCAACTCTTAGGAATGCAAATGAATTGCCCTTTCCACCTTTCTTCCATTCCTCTCCCAAACTGATTAATTTGGTTTTAGTTGACCTTATTTATTTGTTCATTCATTCAGCAGGTGCTATTCTTTAGGGAAACATTGAGGATGCAGGGCTAAATAAAATAGACAAGTTGTCTACCTTTAAATCATTATAAAGGCTATGGTGAAATTTAAATGAACCAAGGGGATAAAACAGACTGGAGGGAAACTTGCAAAAAGGCAAACAGGCAAACTGGGTAGTAATGTAAAGCCTCTGAATGGTTTGGCATGTTGAAGCAGCAGAAACAGAGATGAGAACATGAGGTGGAGAGCAATGGATCAAGGGAGAGTAGTAAGTGCCACTCTCAGAGGTGAGGTAGGAATGGCAGCTATGGGCCACAGTGGCAAGAAATGCTCATTATCATAAGCAGTTTGGATTTCATTCTACATGCAATGGGAAGCCATTGAAGGGTAATAAGCAGCCAAGTGACACAACCCGAGGGTTGGTTGTTGTGGAGAAGGAAAGAGGGTGATGGGACTAGGTGGGTAAATGGCAAGAATGGAAGCAGAGAGAGCAATAAGGATGTAGTTCAGTGAGAGGTGGTGGGATAAGGACTTAAGTCAGTAGCAGGTGGTTTCCAGACTGATGCCATTTCAGATTCACAGGTGGATATTACTGGTCATACCATTCTCTAAAATACACAACTACCTGTAGTATGAATTGGAACTTTGAAGACACATCAAACCACTCTAAAAGACACATCTGAAGCATTTCATTTTTTTTTTCTTTTCTTTTTTCAGTATTTGTATTATGAGGTGGTTTCAATATAACTTTCTTGGGTTGCGTTCATGACACTCATTGCTGACCTTTGACCCCTCTGTCCTCTCTCCCAGGTCGTCCCATTCCACCTACATCCTCGTCTAGCCTTCTCCCATCTGCTCAGCTGCCTAGCTCCCATAATCCTCCACCAGTTAGCTGCCAGATGCCATTGCTAGACAGCAACACCTCCCATCAAATCATGGACACCAACCCCGATGAGGAATTCTCCCCCAATTCATACCTGCTCAGAGCATGCTCAGGGCCCCAGCAAGCCTCCAGCAGTGGTAAGGAAACTGTGTGGCGTCTAAATGTGTGGTGTTTTGTGTGTGACCTTTTTAATTCTCCAGCAAAGTGGCAACTCTGAAATAAGGGTGGGGAGGAAGGTGGTGTGGGAAGTGTCAAACTACTACATGTGTTTTATGGCATTGCTTTTCTAAGATACTTCTGTTGAAGGTTGCAGTTACTGAAGAGGCTTTGCTTATCTTAACAGGATTTGGGGCTCCTTCAGTGGGAGGAATTTGCCCAGTACTGCATATGAGAGAATGCTGGTCTCAAAGGTGAAGTGCAGAGAGACATTGGAATATTGAATTTTGTATTACTACTATTGTGGTCATAGCTGAGTGACCCTGGATGCCCTCACACACCCCGTCGCTGTGCGTCTCAGATCCCTTGTTTTTTGATAGTTGACTTCTGACTTTTTCCTCCTTGCTTGTTTAGATGATTTTTGATTAAAATGTGATCTCTTGACATGAATACTGAATGTCTTGCCACATCCGAAGTATTTTTGGGGGTGACCTCTCCCATCACCCTATACCTGTGTCACTTCCCTGGATTTAACAAGATGATGGTATGGTGTGATGGTAAATATTGCCTCTAAATCCATAGTTCTCATTTTAGTTTTCACTTTCATTGACAGATGAACTGGCCACAAGGATCTGTCCCATTTTTAAGGATTGTGGCTACTGCCTCAGCGCTCTCTCACTAAAGCTTAGTTGGCATTGCTGGACCCAGTGTAAATTATGCCTTATTTTGATTTCTCATTTTGTTGCCTTTGTAAGTAGAAGTGGGCAGTGCTTAGAGTTTAAGTACTCATCGCACCCAAAGAGAGGCATTTGTAGAAATTAATTGCTCCTGACCCAAAGGCTTGGGAATTACCTTCTGAATTGGCCACTCATAATGCCCATTAATTCATCCCTTCAAAAGTAGTACAGACCGAGCTTTATATCCCTCAAGTGTTCCTTGATGAGATTGTGTTTGGGCTCCATCCATGAGTGTATGCCACCACTGGACTCAACCTCTACAATTAGAGAGGACCTCCTAAACAAATTGAAGATGATTCATTCTAGAAATGGAATGATGGACTGCTACTTAGAATGGCCCATGCCCTTCTTCAAAGCCAGACCTGATATATTTAGTAAACTCGTATTCTTTTTCAAAAAAAATTACCTAATCAAATCTCTCATCAAATGAGCAATCCATTGTTGATATTATGAAGGCCTTTAATCTACCATAAATCTTTATTAGAACTCATCAGAGCTTCTAGTTTGAGAGAAATGTGATTATGGCACTCTTAAAATGACATTACATCATTGGGGTGATTGGTTTATCATTTGGAGAAGAGACATCAATCATAACTAGCATAACCACACAGTAAATGAATTCAACCTTTCTACCGCAGAACAATGACACTGTAATTGCTCAAAATCAGGCTTAAAATGAAATCGGAAAATGCTCTTTCTTCAAATATGATGTTAACTTAATGGAATATATTATGAAAAATCATGTTTGAGGAAATTCTATATAATTAAAAATATGTGGAAATATAGTCCCCTTTTTTCTTTCATCAGGAGCTGATTTTAACTACAGAACCTTTTTGTGTGTGTGTGCAGATTATGTTGCATCTAATTGAACTACCCTTGCTTCTGTTTTCCTGCTTTTTATTTCATACTATGTAATCGTGATGAATATTGTATTATGAAGGACAAGAGCCTTTTGAAATGAGGTGCACCTGCTGATAGCTTTTTAAAAACAGACAATTATTAGGGAGAAAATGAGCTTTTAAAAAAGCTATATTCTTTTATGCATGTATGGATACCCAAGCAAAGAAGATTTATATGAGAGGTCAGTCTAGAATGTTCTCTTAGTGATAACATTGTGAGTGATTTCTTCTTTTTTGGGAAAGTGTATCAGATTGTAAATAGTTGATAGGGTGTTTTTGTTAACTTTATGCCTAATCAAGACCTCATTTTGGTGGACACAACAGATCTATGTGTTCAGAGTCAAACTTACCCATTTTTCATCACTCGGCAATTTGTTCAGCTCACTTAAGATTGATGGCGATTTAAGCTTCGGTGACGGGGGAGAATACCATAGAAAATTTGAAGGTCCGTTTTCATCCCAAAGAAGAGCTGTACTGATACGATTTCTTCACCTGAGGGGTGAAGACCCAATTGTCCAGTACCCTTGTTTTCTGCAGGTACTTATCTGAGAGTCTGTTAAATCACGGGCCAACAGGCAGTCATTCCAAATTCTTAACTCTGGCTTAGCTAAAGTGAGAACAAATCAAGTCTGTTTGTGCGCGTGCACTCTCCCGTCTGTGTATTGGTTTGTGTGTGTGTTTCTTGTGGAATGGATTTGGGGTCCAGGGCAAATTGGGGATTCTATCAAGATCTGAATGCAGTTGCCATGAATTTAAATTTGACATAAAGGACTGAAAATAGAGTTTGACAGAGATGATGCAAAGTGCAGAGCTGTGCCTGAGTGTTCTGAATTGAGTTTGATGAAAGGGGCTGGATTTTCAGTAGGTGTCATGGCACAGATAAAGTGCCTGTACGATTGGTTGTGTTATGTTTGGCTGGTTAATTGCGCAGATTTTTTTAAACTTGGTCTCATGACAATGACCTTGCGTTCTGAGGAACTGGTGCTAGTTTGATCTTTGTCCCATTTGGGGGTGAAATAAAATACCTTCTAACACATAAGCCCATACATGACAAAATGATTTCCTGCTCTCCTCTTTTTACTGCTATTATTAGTTGACAGTGGTGGGGCCCAGTATTGGGCGAGTCACTGCACATCTTTCTGGCCCAAGGAGCCCCTGCTCTAAAGACACAAACTGGACATAAACTATAGGAATGTGTTTCTCCAATGTAAAAACCTCTTCAAAGCAACAACAAAGCGTCATCTTTATGGCTTGACTGCCATTATTTTCTATGACTGTGGTGCATTCTTTAGTGGACAGTATTAAAACCTTAGCACCTTTGGAGTCAAATTACTCTAACCCTCACTTTCCATCATTCCAGCAGGTACCCAGCTACCGCTGGAGAGACACTTAAAAGAGCAGTGTTTCCCTTCCCCTCAAGCATTTTCTTCCACATAGACAGGCTGCAGTGAGCAGGGCAGCCTGTGGTCTGACCTTCTGCCAGGCCATGTTAGCTCCAGAGATGTTTCTTCTGTATGGCAGCATGATTTCAAACCCTATGAAATAACTTATCTGCAAAGTCTGGATCTCAATGGCAGCATAATGGAGGCTCCTGTAGGTGGAAGAATGAGACAATCTTCCAAATCGAAATATCGTTTACAGATTAGCACTGGACTGTGAACCACAAGGCCAGCAGTTCAAGCCCACCAGCTGCTCCATGGCAGAAAGATGAGTATTTCTGCTCCCACCAAAGATTTTTTAAAAGACTCAGAAACCCTATACATGGTTGCTCTGGGTCAGAACTCAACAGCATTAATAACAACAACATCAGCATATAAGGTAGAAAATATAAGAGCAGCCACATTATTGTGTTCTGAAAACATTGGTTTACCCTATCTCCCTCCTCTAATGGATTGAATTTCAGTTTTAGAAGTCTCCAGAGAGAGATGTGGAGACTTTTTAGTAAGATCATGTCGCCGAGAAGAAATGTAACCTGGATGTCTCTGGCAGGAATCTTTCAGTTGCTCCTATATGGCCAAAGCATTTGTCCTAGTTGAGAGTTCAGAGTTCACAACTGAGGGCGTTGAAAGTATCATGGCCCTTAAATAAAAAGTACACCAAAATCACCAAGCTCCTGATTACATGAAATACTCCACGAATTCAGTTATCTGAATAATTAATGATTATCTATTTACCTGGCATCTTAACACACGACTGCTGTTTAATCATTTATTCATTCATTTGTTCATCCATGACAGTTCTTGTCCCTCCTGGGTAGTTGGTGGCATCTTATAGAAATAAAGGCGCCCTGGTTCTTCTGTGGGTTAGGCGTTGCAAGGTCGGTAGTTCAAACGACCAATTGCTCCATTGGAGAAAGATGAGGCTGTTGGCTCCAGTCATGATTTACAGTCTCAGGATTGCTGTGAGTCAGAATTCACTTGATGGCAGTGATTTTGGTTTGGAGTATAGGAATAAAGATAATAACTGGAAAATTATAAATAGGTATTACAATTGGGATAAAAGAAAAATCTAGGTCATAGAAAAATTCCATTATCTTTTAATTACATTTTTCCACCAAGTTTTTGAAGCTCCCTCATTCCCTTCCATATTCTGAATGGGTCTTTATATATGTGTTTAAAAGTATTGCAGCAAAATCATAGAAACCTTTGTTAAACAAAAATATCAAAAATGTGAAGCTATTATTTCTCAACACATTCTCCATCTAGGTCATACACTTTTGAAGGTGTTTTTCCAAATGTCTAGCTTATCCCCCTTGGTGAAGCACTATAGAATAAGCACAGGACTGCTAAGCAAAAGGTTGGTGGCTCAAACCAGCAGCCCTATACAGGGCTGCTTTGATTTGGAACTGATTTGACAGTACTTAACAACAACAATCCTCCCCTCAAAATTCTGTGCTCCTCAGTGTATTCCACATCAAAATGACAGTTTGGTAGCCCATGTTCCTTTTCAATGTTGAGTTTTGAGAATAAAAAGAAGGGGCAAGATGAGGGCTGTAGAGGAAATGAGGTACTGTTTTCCAACAAAGTCTCCTAGTACAGACCCTGCTCCCTGGAAGAATGAGCCAGTGATTGTTATGATGGAAAAAAAATCCTTAGTTTAACTTTCCTGGACTTTTTCTAACCAATGCAATTTGGTTTTTAAATTTTATTGTCTTAACGCTTCCTCCTAATAAGCCCCCCTAGGAGCAGTTTGAATCTACCAGTTACTCCCTGGAAGAAAGATGAGGCTTTCTGCTCCTGTAAAGATTTACAGCGTCAGACATCTTATACAGGGGTTGCTATGAGTCGGAAGCAACTCAGCGGCATGTAAATACCACCACCACCTCCTTTAAACCCCCATGATCATCCTGTGTCCTTTGAGAAAATCTATTAAGGTTACCCCTTTATAGTCCCATAAGATAGTCACTGTAACTTTCTTTGCTGAGCTCTCTGCCTTGAATTTAACTTGCCCAGCAGATTTCCTTGGAAGCCACTGGTTTGATTGGACCTTTTTCCTAAGTCCTCCGAATGAGACTAAGAAGTTTATTACTGAGAAAACATGTCTTTTCTGCAGCTCTCCACTGATCGCAGACAAGTTTAAACATGTTTCATTTGGAAGAAGCCTGTGCATATATCGTCTATAACCCGTGACAACCCTTTTTAACGTACCCTCATATTTATGTCTGTGTGTAGTCGTATATATTTCTGTTCCATTGCTTGAGATAGAAAACTATATTCTCAATTTCCTAGAAATCAAAGCAAACAAGGACACATTGAAAGAACAAAGTATTCAGCATCCATGAGATCAAAGATAAGAGCAACACAGTTGTTTAGGGAAATTCTGTGAATGCTCCTATGATACAGAAAGAAATTTCTCAAAATAAGAGGGACTATATTGTATTCCAGATGACCAAATCTCTAAGCACCTCCTATTACACCTATGCTGAATAGTATTCTATTGACATTTGTTTTGGGAAACTGCCTCAAAATAAGTATTTTCAGTAAAAAAAAAAAAAAAAGTCAAGGAATGCAAAGTACAAGGACAAATTTTGATTTGATTTGGTCCATAAACAAACCTCAGTACTAGCAAACAAACAAACATGTAAACCGCATGGCCCATAGGCAGTAGGCCTTAAATGCCACTTCTCATAACTAAAATTTTTATGAGAATTAGAAGAATTTGAACTTACAGTCACCATCCATCCAGAATCTGAAACACAGATGTTTTATATTGTAAATTTGTCTTGACAATCATGTAGAGGCTGGAATTGATAGTCTCTAATCGCTATGTGTCAGAAACAACTCGACAGCACTTAATGACAACAAAAGCAATAGTGACAACTGGAGTCCTGGTGTGCAGTTCAAACCAACCAGCCACTCCTCAGAAACCCTGTACAAGGTCACTGTGAATCAGAACCGACTTGATAGCATCTAACAACACCAACAAACAATGAAAACTGAAGCATCTCTCCAAGGCATCCTCAATCATCTGACCCTTCTTACAGTCCATCGGGCAAGACTGGGAACAAGGAAGGAGAGGATACAACAGAAACAGATTTAAAAAAAAAAAAAATGATAGTGATAAAATATAGCAAAAAATTTACTATTTTAACCATTTCTTTAATGCAAAATTCAGTAAGTTTAACTACATTCACTGTGCTGCACCTCCATTATCAGTATTCATTTCCAAAAGTCCCCCCATTACCCTAAATAGAAATTTAGTATTCCATCAGCAATCATTTCCTATTTCTCTACCCCTTGTTCCTGGTAACCACTAATAAACTTTTGTCTCTATGCATCTTTCTATTCTAGCTAATTTGTATGGGATCTTGCAGTAATTGTCCTTTGAGGTCAGACTTAACTTCACTCAGCGTAATCTTTCCAATTTCATCCATGTCCTATCATGTATCATATCTTCACTTATCTTTATGGTAGAATAATATTCCATTGTGTAAATAGACCACATTTTGTTAATCTGTTCAGTTGTTGATAGGCTCTTGGGGCTGCTTCTACCTTTTGACTTTTGACTAAGGCTTCAGTGAACACTGTTGGTCGTAGGTGCTGTCGAGTTGGTTCCAACACAGAACCATCCTATGCACAACCAACACTGTTGGTCGTAGGTGCTGTCGAGTTGGTTCCAACACAGAACCATCCTATGCACAACAGAATGTCCTGCGCCATCCTTAGAATTACTAAATTGGACTCTGTTCTTGGTGCTACTGTGTCAATCCATCTCATTGAGCCATCACTTTACTAAGCATGTTGTCCTTCTCTGGGGACTGGTCTTTCCTGTCAACAGGTCCAAAGTACAAGAGATGAAGTTTCACCATTGTAACTTCCAAAGAGCAATCTGGCTGTACATCTTTCAAAACAGATTTGTTTGTTCTGACAGTTCATGGTACTTTCTATAGTCTTCCCTAACACTGTAATTCAAATGCATTGATTATTCTATGGTCTTCCTTATTCATTGTCTAGCTTTCACATGGATATGACTGAATTGAATACCATGGCTTGGGTCCAGTGTACTTTTTGAACTCTTTAAAGAGGATTTTTGCAACTGATTTGTCTAATGCAATACGTTGTTTTATTTTTTGACTGCTGCTACCATGAACATTTGTTGATTCAAACTCACCAGCCACTCCTGGGAAGGCCTTTACAGGGTTGCTATGAGTCATAACCGAGTCAGTGGCACCTAACAACAACAATAACCATAAGCATTTATTACAAATCCAATTACAATGAAATCTTTGACAACATCAGTATTTTCATTTGTCCATACTGTTATTGATCCAGTTGTGAGGATTTACAATATTAATCAGTCCAGTTGTGAGGATTTTCATTATTAATTGGTCCAGTTATGAGGATATTTATTTTCTTTACATTGAGGTGCAATCTGTACTGAAGGCTGTGTTGTCTTTGATCTTCTTCAGCAAGTACTTCAAGTTCTCTTCCAAGGGGCAAGATTGTATCATCTGCATATCACATACTGTTACTGAATCTTCCTCCAATCCTTATGCCACAGTCTTCTCCATATAGTCCAGTTTCTCAGATTGTTTGTTCAGCATACAGATTAAATAAGTATAGTGAAAGGATACAACCTTGACTCACACTTTTCCTGACTTTAAACCATTCGATGTTCTCATGTTCTGTTTGAATAGCTGCTTCTTGTTCTTTATACAGGGTCCTCATGGGCACAATTAAGTGTTCTGGAACAACACACAAGCTATTATAGTATGACAAACAAACAGATGAATAGTAGCACATTGGTGACACTTCTCTGTTTGAATTCCTGGGTATTTACCTCGTAGTGGAATTGCTGGCTTATATGGTAATTCTATGAGTAACTTTTCCAGAAATGACCAAACTCATTCCTACAGTGTCTGTACTATTACACATTCCCACCAGCAATACAAGTGCACTGAGTTCTGATCATTCCATATACTCACCAACACTTATTATTTTCTGCTTTTCTTATAATAATCATCCTGTTGTTGTTAGACAGTTCCTACTCATAATGCCCCTGTATAAGGTTTCCAAGGAATGGCTGTCAAGTTTCAACCTCTGACCTTGTGGTTCTAACTAACTTTGCAGCCCAGTGCTTATCCCACAGCGCTACATTAGGATTCCTGTTGTTGTTAGGTGCCATGGAGTCAGTACCAACTTGTAACAACCCTATGCACAACAGAAATAAACACTGCCCTGCCCTGCACCAACCTCACAATCATTGTTACATTTGAATCCAGTGCTGCTGCCACTGTGCCAATATCTCTGTTTCCTGACCCTCCACTTTACCAAGCATGATATCCTTCTTCAGTTACTGGTCCCTCCTGATAATATGTCTGAAGTATGGGAGCCAAAATCTGGCCATCCTGGCTTCCAAGGAGCATTCTGGCTGTACTTCTTCCAAAACAGATTGCTTTTTTTTTTCATTTGGCAGTCTGTGTTACTTTTAATATTCTCCTCCAACACCATAATCCAAATGCATCAAATTTTCTAAAGTCTTCCTTATTCACTGTCCAACTTTCACATGCATTTGAGGTTATTGAAAATACCATGGCCTGGCTCAGGTGCACCTTAGTCCCCAAACTGACACCTTTTCTCTTAAATATCTAATTAGACATCTAATGCAATGCATCGTTTGATTTCTTGACTGCTGCTGCCATGAGTATTGAAGGTTGATCTGAGAAAAATGTAGTCTTCAGCAATTTCAATTTTTTTCTCCGTTTATATGAATGTTGTTTATAGGTCTAGTGGTGAGTGTTGATATTTGATCCAAGAAGAATGAAGTCCTTGACAACTTCTTCTTTGAAGACAGAGAGATATTGTTGAGTGTTTGTGTTTCTTGTAATACTGCTTAACAAAAAAAGTCTTGCTAAGGAGCTCTGTTAGCGTGGTGGTTATGAATCGGGCTGCGAACCTTAAGGTCAGCGGTTTGAAACTACCAGCTGCTCCACGAGAGAAAGATGAGGCTTTCTACTCCAGTAAAGATTTACACCCTCAGAAACCCTGTACAGGGTCGCTATGGGTCAGAACCGACTCGATGGCACTTAATAACAACAAGAATGTTGTTTATTGGTCCAGTGGTGAGGATTTTTGTTTTCTTTACATGGAGATGCAATCCATACAGAAGGCTGTGCTCTTTGAACTTCATCAGTCAATATTTTAAGTCCTTTTCACTTTCAGCAAGCAAGATTGTGTCATCTGCACATCACAGGTTGTTAATGAGTCTTCCTCCAATCCTGATGCCATGTTTTTCTTTATATAATCCAGCTTCTCGCATTGTGTGCTCACCATACAGATTAAATCAGTACGATGAAAGAACTTAACCCTGGCATACACCTTTGATAATTTTAAACCATTTGGTATTCCCTTGCTCTCTTCAAACAACTGCCTCTTGATCTATGTGCAGGTTCATCATAAGCACAATTAAGTCTTTTGGAATACTGATACTTCATAATGTTGTTCATAGCTTGCCATGATCCACACAATCTAAAGCCTTTGAGTAGTCAATAAAGCACAAGTAAACATCTTTCTGATATGTTTTGCTTTCAGCCGCGATTTATCTGACATCACCAATGATTCTCTTTAGCAAAATTTTACATGAATGAGATATTAATGATATTGTCTGAAGAAGTCTGCATCCTGTTGTGTCACTTCTCTTTGGAATGGGCACAAATATGGATCTCTTCTAGTCAGTTGACCAGGTATTTTTTTCTCCAAATTTCTTGGCATAGATGAGTGTGTGCCTTCATCAGTCTGTAAAAAGATTTCAATTTGCATTCCATCAATTCCTGGAGTTTTGTTCTTTGCCAATGCCTTTACTGCACCTTCAATGCAAAAGGATTTCTTCCCTCAGCATCAATGGCTGTTGATCATATTCTACCTCTTGAAATGGATGAAAATCAACCATTGTTTTTTGCTATAGTGACTGACTCTTGGTCTTCCTTCCATCTCTTTTTGATGCTTTCTGCCTCATTCAATATTTTGCCCATTGTTGTTGTTGTTAAATGCCATTGTGTCAGTTCCAACTCATAGCGACCCTGTATAGAGTTACCAAGGAGCAGTTGGTAAATTTGAACCTCCAACTTTGTGGTTCAAACTAATCTGTGTCCAGTGTATGATCCCATAACACCAAACCAGGACTCCATTTTGCCCATAAAATCCTTCAGTATTGCAAGTCGAAGCTTGAATTTTTCTTCAGTTCCTTCAGCTTGAACCAGAACTCCTAATGGGTGTAGTCATCCTGGTGGGTATAAAGTGGTATCTCTTTGTGAATTTGGTTTTGTTTTCTTAGTGCAAATGTTAATGATGTTGAACATCTTTTCATGTGTTTATTCGCCATTTGTGTGTCTTCATTGGAGAAATGTCTTTTCAAATCCTTTGCCTATTTTTTAATTGGATTATTTTTCTTTGTGGTATGGAGTTTTAGAAGGAAGCAGATTTTGTTCTTAAGTTAATGGAATTTCTTTCCTTTATATATCTTACTTTGGGGAAAGAATTTTTCCTCACTGTGTTATAAATTTTCTTGTCTTCTTAAATAGATTATGCTCATTGTAATTTAATTTAATTTAGGATTTCTTGACTAGCTCATAGCAACTGTTCGCACATTGATGATTGTACTGTGCTGATAATACAATCTTTTCCCCCCTAGAATATTTTATATTTTGAGGTTGTTTAGCCCACTTCTCTTGATGCTCTGCATTATGAAACTTCTTTATAAACTTGTCTCTCTCTTCTTAGCTTCACCCTATTATGCAGGGATCTGTCCTTGGTATTAGATTTGTAATAGATATTCAATAATTATTTATTGAATAAATGAATAATTTAATCTCTTTAGTAACCACCTTCATTTTGTTAATTTGATGCTTCTCATCAAGTATGGGTGAAAAAACTGGATAATTATGGGGAAGGAGGACAGATATATTTGTTTTCTAAATTGCATTTAAGGTGCTTATTTATTTATTTTATTTTGGCTGCTTTTAGATACTTAGGAGTTTATCTTTCAATGATAAGATTGTTTTACGCTTCTTATACACATTATGACCAGTGATGTGCATGCCCCATGCAGAGACCCTGGATGGAAGTCCTATGGGTCAGTTTCCAGGCTGTTGAGGTTAGGCCTATCTGGGAAAGACTTCAGTTTTCACTTTTGATTTGAGAACAGGACATCAAGCCCAGAGATCTTGGCTACACAAACTTTTTCCCAAGCTGGATTTGCTTTTTGTCTGAGCTGCTTTGGCTCCAGGATGTTTCCCAGGTTAGTCGGATGTCAAAGTACAGATGTTTGAAGCTATCTGTAGTCCCTTACTGGTTCCCAGTCAGTGGCTCGGCCCCTTACTGAGATATACAGCAGACAATGAAATCGTTAGCACATAGCATCCATGATTCATCCTGTGAAAATAAAACCCTATGTAATTTGGGCATTATGTGAACACCATATCTTAGTGTGGTCTTGCGTTTCCTATAAGCATCTCAAACAAGCTTCATTTCTTAGCAGTGATAGTGAATGTACTTAGAGGGATTTAGTTTTGTGTTTGGTCCTTAATCCACATCATTAGCAACTTTTCCATATTTGATACAAGTACCCCTCACATTTTCATTAGTCTTATAACTAGTGCTAAGGAGCTCTGGTAGCGTAGTGGTTACAAATTGGGCTGCATACCACAAGATTAGCAGTTCGAAACTACCAGCTGTTCCTCAGGAGAAAGATGAGGTGTTCTGCTCCCATAAAGATTTACAGCCTTGAAAACCCTGTACAGGGTAGCTGTGAGTCGGAACCAACTCCACGGCACACAGCCACCAGCACCACCAATAATTAGTGCTACTATAGCCTGCTAACTGTAACATTAGAAGTTCAAACCCACCAGTTGCTCTGCGGGAGAAAAATTAGGCTTTCCGCCCTCATAAAGAGTTATGGTCTCGGAAACCATACACAAAGTCGCTGTGAGTCAAAATCGACTCAGTGGTAGATTTAGTTTGGGTTTAGGGTGACAACTTTCAGTGGGGCCAATCCTTCTACAGCCTAGATAATTTTTTCCTTTGTTTTTGAGGATCATTGTGATTATCAAGTGTCATGCTTAAATCATGAACAATAGCGTTCACTGTTCTTCCACCTTTGGTTGTTTAATAACCATTAATTTCACTTCCAAACTAATAGTCTCTCTACCTCTTTATGCTGCTATCACTAGCCCTGGTTTTGCTGCATTTGGCAGCCATGATGCATTTTGTAGTAATATCTTTGAAAGAAAACTAAAAACAGAGAGAATGTTAACACTAAAGAGAACACACAACATGAAATCAGATGCTACCCTCTGCGAGTTGAACCATATCTTGAATCACACATATGGTAAACTTTTTAGGTTGAAAGTACAGTGCAATGCATACATAAGTCAGTCATATAGGTGTTTATTATGACTATAAAAACATATGTATTATAGATTATGTTTATACTGTACCCTCATATGCCTGGCATTGCATTCACTTTGCATACAAGGGACATAAGATGCATGTGTCACACATGGAAGACTATTGTGTTTGCTATGCCCAATTATGTCCGCTGCATCCTGTTCTGTAATTGGGATTGCTGATCTCTGTTACAACCTTTTGAAGCCACGGATGTATATACAATTAGATGTTATGTGGTACAGGGTGTTACTGAGAGAGATGACGTTGAATTTTTAAAAGGTTGAAAACACTATGATATCATAATATACTGTTTTTCACTTCTTCTGCTTGGGAAACCCACACCTCCCTAGACTCTTCCCCTGGATAGTCTGAGTCAGCAAGTTCAGGTGAGGCCTAGACACTGTATTTTTGATGCTTTCTTCAGATGAGTCTCGTGGCATGACTAATTAGCGATGGATGAATCTAATGGGAAAGTTCTGGAGCAGGTTCTAGAGAACTTGGGTTTCCTATACTCTGACCTTGAGTCACCACATGACCTTGGTAAATCATTCTTGATCTCAGTTTGTCAAGGAAGGACACTGTCCTAAAATCTCTTTAAGCTTCCTCTTTCTCTCACATTTCATGATTAAAAGTTTCTTGTGTCTGGTTGGACAGGTGATATTTATGTTAAGAGTCCCCCAACTCCTCTTCCCTGGATACTTTGGGCTTTATCCCAATGTCTGAGCCATTGTCATATCTGAAGTCTACAGAGTTATGTAGAAGAGAAAGCTGCAGCAAATCTGCAGAAATTAAGAAGCATGGTTTGGGGGTCTATGGCCTTTAGTTGAAAATGTGTCAATGCCAGTAAAAGGAAACAGTATAGCTCTTCAAACACTGACCCAGGAATCTGAGAGCCTCACCCAAGCCTCCTAAGCAAAGTCTGCCATTCTAAGAATTTGGAATTCATAGTTCTTAGGACTCTCTGGACTTGGCTGGCTTCCCAGGATTATTGCAGAGATTGGTCTAGTTCTTATTTTCACTCATGCCTTCTTACAAAACGTAGACATACACATACACATAGCTATTTATGTGTAGTTTGTAGGCCCAGGAAATTCTAACCCAGCTAGAACTGGGCCCACTCTTCTGTACCACAGCATAAATGAACACACAGTCAATATGGACAGGTAATTCTCATGGAGCCATGCAGCATGGAAGTTACATACACACAGAGCTGTTCCTCCTCAGCAAATACTTTTGATAATTGACAAAAATCCCAGGGTCAATAGGCATTGTATACATTCTACCTCTCCATCTTGGTCCCGGGCTTCTAGGTACATTGAAAAGGGGTCCTACACAAGCCCAGAGACTGAGAGTGACAGATGATATTTTAATACCTACCCTAACATTTTTTACCCAGAAATTTAGTGCCTCCTGAATCCCCTCAAAGAATATATTTAACTGTATCTAGCTTCCTTTATACAATTTAATAGCCATTGTAAAAAGTAGCCCTATTTCCTTGTAAGAAATGTCTTATTTCTCCACTATTGAATCAAAAGGCAAACACACACACATATATAGGACTTGGTATGGCGCCATAGGATAAGCACTGGACTGCTAACCATCATGTTGGCGGTTCAGACTCACTAGTTGCTCATCAGAATTCCTGTATAGAGTACCTATGAGTCAGAACAGACTCCACAGCACTTAACAACAAATACACACACACACACACACATATATATCATTGCTATTGTTAGGTGATTGGCAAAGTGGCAGCATCAATGGACTCAAGCGTGGCAATGATAGTGAGGTTAGCCCAGGATCGGGCAGTGTTCGTTCTGCTGTGCATAAGGTCGCTATGAGTCAGTACTGACTCGATGGCACCTAACAACAACAACGATTGTTAGGTGACATCGAGTTGGTCTGACTCATTGTGACCCTATGCACAGCAGAACAAAACACTGCCCAGTCTTATACCAACCTCACAATTATCACACTTGAGCCCACTGCTGCCGAGAACATATGCAACAAACACACAGCATTTCAAAAATGTCTGTCTTTATGTACAACTCGATGAGAAAGGATAGACTTCTTTTTTCAATGGTAAAAATTTTAGTAGAAGTTATAGCATCAGTCTGTGGAGCTATAGCATAAGCACTGGGTTGCTAACCACAAGGTTGGTGGTTCAAACCCACCAGCCACTCCTGGGAAACCCTATATAGGGTGACTATGAGTCAGAACCAACTCAACAGCACTTAACAACAACATTCAGTCACTGTTAGATTTCCTAGATCCCTTTCAAAAATAATAATTGAGAACCACCATATTGGCACTGTGGGACAATGTGCTGGACCGCAAGGTCAGTTTGAACTGCAAGGTTAGCAGTTCAAATTCACCAGCCACTCTATGGAAACACTATACAGGGTCACAATGAGTCAAAACCAATTCAATGGCACATAACAACAACAATTATATTCCTGAGAGTGTGGACCCTAAAGTCAAAGCTACTTAGATTCAAGTTGTAGCTCAGTCTTTTACCAACTGTATAATCTTAAATAATGTATTTGCTTTATGGATTTGTTTGTTTCTTTTAATCTGTAAAATAATAAAAAGTCAACCTATCTGAACAACATATTAAAAGTTGTTATGAGGACACAATGACATTTTGGTGTCCCTAAATATCTTACATACTTACTGATGAAGGTCAAAGACCACAGCCTTCGGTATGGATTACATTTCAATGTAAATAAAACAAAAATCCTCACCACTGGACCAATAAACAACATTCTTATCAGTGGAGAAAAGATTGAAGTTGTCAAGGACTTCATTCTTCTTGGATCAACTATCAACACTCATGGAAGCAGCAGTCAAGAAATCAAACAATGTATTGCATTAGGCAAATCTGCTGCACAAGACCGTTTTAAAGTGTTGAAGAGCAAAGATGTCAGCTTGAGGACTAAGGTGCACCTGACCCAAGCCATGGTATTGTCAATTACCTCATATGCATGTGAAAGCTGGATAGTGAATAAGGAAGACTGTAGAAGAATTGATGCTTTTGAGTTATGGTATTGGAGGAGAATATTGAAAGTGCCAAGGGCTGCCAAAAGTACCAATAGATCTGTGTTGGAAGAAGTACAGGCAGAGTGCTCCTTGGAGGCCAAAATGGCCAAACTTCGTCTCTCATACTTGGGACATATTGTCAGGAGGAACCAGTCACTGGAGAAGGATATCATATTTGGTAAGGTGGAGGGTCAGAGGAAAAGAGGAAGACCCCCAGTGAGATGGATTGGCCAAGTGGTAGCATCGATGGAGTCAAGCGTGGTAACAATTATGAGGTTGGCCTAGGACCGGGCAGTGTTTCGTTCTGTTGTGCATAGGGTCACTGAGTCAATACCAACTTAATGGCACCAAACAACAACAACAAATATCTTACAAGGAGATTCAGACAATTGGAGCAAAGATTAGATTTGAAATTATTTATTAATTGAACAAATTCTTTTGTCCTAAAGTTTTTACAAATGGTAACTCATTTACTGCTCACCATTAAAAAATAAATAAACAACAAGAAAGTAAAACAGAAAAAGAAAAGTAGCCATAGACACTGGGAAATGTATTGACAGGAAGATCTTAGCCGAGGTGTTGAGTCTGTTGACCAAATTTTGCAGTCTAAGTCCTTCCAGAGGCACATCAGAAAAAAGGCCTAGCAATCTCGGATTGAAAAGGAGTCACTGAAAACCTAATGATGACAGTTGTACTCCGACACACACAGGATCGCTGTGGGATAGAGTCACTGATGATGACTAGTTTTTGTGTTCACTACGAGCTGTTCCGTGGGAGAAAGATGAGGCGTTCTCCTCCAGTAAAGATTTATAGCCTCGGAAACCCTGTACAGAGTCGCTATGGGTTGGAAACGATTCGACGGCACTTAACAACAACAACAACTAGGTCCTGGTGTCCTCCTATTGAACATAAACAACCTTGCAGGGTACCAGTACTCAGTAGGTCCAATGAGGGGCCATAATACAGTGAGCAAAACTTCACACCATCTTACCTAAATTCAAAGAAAAACAAGGTCACCATCCAAACCACAAAAGTGGCAAACCTTTTCCTCTCCAGGCTAAAATGAGTGATTGCTTCTTCCATGCCAATTATAACTTTAACCTCACTGTATTGAGATATCCAATTAGAGAATCAGATAAAACTTATTCAGATCTCCAATTAGAGAATTAGCTCCAATTTCTCACAACACCCAATACTGAGTGAGCCTCTTTTTTCTTGCATCCTCCCTAAAATCACCTAACACAAGCCCTGATCCTATAACTGGCTCTTTTATGACTGCTGGAAGCACCCTACAGTATACCGTTGTGTATATTAACACAGCCACCGTTGCTTAACCACAGAAGGCTCCTGGTAGTGTATGGCTGGAGGGTATTGGCACCACTATTCTGTGATTTGGAACTGTCATTATCCTCGTTTTACGGATGAGGGAACTGTGGCACAGAGAGGTTAAGTAACTTGCCCAAGGATACACAGTTATTAAGCAGCACAACAACAAAATAACCCAAAGCTATCAGTCTCCATAGTGGTAAGTAAATAGAAATTGAAGTACAATTTATAAAGACAATTGTAAGCCCCAGAAAAAAAATGACATGTGCATGAAATAAAGAGCAATCATCATTTATTACTGCCCTGAATAGCATTTACATGACCATAATAATATAAATGCTAAATATTGATCTAAGTATTACATCAGGAAGATGGGAGATTAAAAGGGTGCATATATGCTCTGGACAGGTAGAGTAAAACGAGTAAATATGCATCTTCTTCAGTGAGAAGTTAATAAATAATGCCTAGAGTGGAAAACACAAGAAATAGCAGCAGAGCCTGTTATTTATAGACCTGGAGATAAATACCAAAATAATCAGCTAAAAAAGAGTCAAATGTGGTTGCCTCTGGGAAGGAAGGAATTGGTGGTGATGGAAGAGGATTTTGCTATTTTTGAACCAAACATTGTAGCATTGCTTGATTCTTGAAACCATGAGCATGTTTGTTTGTTTCTTTTATGAAGAGGAAACATTTAAAAAGACAGTATAAGAAGTTAGATTTGTAAACCACTGACTACAGTATCAAAACCCCCAAATGACAGCTGTTTAACATTTTCATACTTTTTTTTTTTTTTTTTTCCATTCAAAGTGCATGTATTGGTCAGGGACTAAGTATTAGAGACTATACCAGGTGCTGTTAACTTGGATGACTAAGTTCACATGAAGCATTGTCATTGTATCTATGGATTCATCTGTAGCTGTTTCTGTTGCTTAGGAGTTTTGAGTTCTGGTGGTGTTAGGGCTCTAGTTCCTTGTCCCAATTAGCCCAACTTTGCGGGGAAACCCCTAGGTTTAGGATGGCATAAGAACAGAGACAATATATCATCCAAACACAGAACCTATTGTCATCAACTCAGTTCTGACTGTTGACTACCTCATATGTTTTGGATTAGAACTGGACCCTACAAGGTTTTCTTGGTTGTAATCTTTATGGAAGCAGACCTCCCAGGCCTTTAATCTGTGGCACCCTTGGGTGGGTTCAAACTGCCAACCCTTTAGTTTATTGATGAGCACAAACTGTTTGTATCACTCAGGGATCTCATCGAAGCACAAGTTCTATCTTTTCCCCCAAAGCTTTCCCAGCCAACTCAGCCCAACTAGAGTTTCCACTTTTCAGAACTGCAGAGCAATCTTATAGTCTGCCTTATTCAATTTAGCACCTCATTACGTTCTGATTTGTAACATTCTCTTGGTGCTTCATGCATATGAGTCATTTGTGTCAATATTAAATTGTCACCACTTAAAGACAAGGGTCATTTCTTAGGTCTTGCAGTATCATTTAGCATTTGGTACAGGTTTAGATGAGCTCAAGACATCCTTGCTATCTAGCTTTAAAAGGACAGTGGTAGATCATTGTAACAAGAGAGTACATATGTACTCAGTAAGACTTTCTGTCTTGGGCCTGTTGGCTGCACATCTTTGTAATAAGTATTTAAATATGAAAACATCTGTGATTCTGTGTGTCACTTACTCACCATTAGAAAGAATCATAAAAGCCAAATCCAGAAATCCATTGTCATTGAATCTGTTCCAACCCATAGCAATCCTGTTGTTAATGTTGCTATGTTTGCTCCAATTCATAGCAAACCTGTATAGGGTTTCTGGAGCTTTAAATCATCACAGGAGCAGAAAGTTTCATCTTTCTTCCTTGGAGCAGCTGGCGGGCTCGAACTGCAGATCTTGTGGTTCACGGTATAGTACTTATCGTATGGGGCCACCACACTCCTATCGCAACTCTGTTTTTGTTGCTGTTGTTGTTAGTGCTGTCAAGTCAGTTCTGACTTATAGTGACTCTGTATAGGGTTTCTGAGGAGTGACTGGTGGGTTTGAACTACCAATCTTGTGGTTAGCAGTCTTGTGCTTATCTTACAGTACAACACCAGGACTCCTATAGGACAGAATAAAACTGTCCGCATTGGGTCTCCAAGGCTGTAAATATTTACAGAAGCAGACTTTCCTGTCTTTCTCCCATGGAACAGCTGGTGGGTTCATTCCAGCTGCTGACCTTTCTGTTAGCAGTCACTTGCTTAACCACTGTGCCACCAAGGCTCCAATAGAAAAATTACTGCATGAGAAAAGATACATGTTTGCCTAGCCTGTTGTTTCCTTCGGAATAGACAGAGCAAATGTGGACCTTTTTAGTAGCAACTTCCCTGAGTTGGTGATTAGCTCTGAGGTCATTCACTGCATTGATACGTTTCGTATTGTTTAGCCGTAATCTGGGGATGTCTCCTAGGGAATGCATTACTTTAGTTGCCATAACATGGTTCTACAAGTGGGTTGGCCTCACAGAAGTTTATACTCTAACAGTTTCAGAGACTAGAAATGTAAAATCAAGGTGTCACCTAGGTCAGGATCCCTCTAACTGCTATGTTGTTGTTGTTATGTGCCGTGGAGTCGGTTCCAACTCAAAGTGAACCTGTACAGGGTTTCTGAGGCTATAAATCTTTATGGGAGCAGAAAGCCTCATCTTTCTTCCATGGAACAGCTGGTAGTTTCAAACTGCTGACCCTGAGGTTAGCAGCCTGATTCGTAACCACTACTCTACCAGAGCTCTAACTGCTATAGGAAAGTCTTTTCCCTTGCCTCCCCTAGCTTTTGTGGTTGTCGGCAGTGTGTGGCATTCCTCATTTGTCAGCATAGCCATTCTCTGCCTTCATCTTTGCAGAGTTCTGATGTCCACATGTGTGTCTGTGTGTTTCCAATTCTTTCTCTCCTTATAAGGACAATGACCATTGAAGTTAAGGTCTATGCTGGTGTGGCACCGCAGGGTAAGCACCCAATCTCAAGGTCAGTTTGAACTGCAAGGTTGGTGGTTCAGAAACCCTATACAGGGTTGTTGTGAGCAGGAACCTACTCAATGGCACTTAACAACAATAACAATGCAGTATAATCTCATCTTAACTTGATTACATCTTCAAATACCATATTTCTCAATAAGGTCACATTCACAAGTACTGAGGCTTTAAGATATCAGCATAGTTTGTAGGGAGACAATTAAACCCACAACAGCATATAATTGCATGATAGCAACATAGAGCTACTAAAGTTTGGGTCCTGGTGTGATGCCATAGGATAAACACTGGACCACAAGGTCAGTTTGAACCACAAATTGACAGTTCAAACTCACCAGCTGTTGACTCAGTTCCAACTCATAGTGACTCATAGCAACCCTGTGTAGGGGTTTCCAAGGTTGTAAATGGAGTCTTGGTGTGGCACTATGGGTTAATGTGCCAGACTGCAAAGCTGTTTGGACTGCAAGGTTGGCAGTTCAATGTCACTAGCTGCTCCTCAGAAACCCTATAAAGGTTGCTATGGGTCAGAACCAACTTGACAGCATTTAACAACAACAAGACTGTAAATAGTCACGGAAGCAGAAAGCCTCATTTTTCTACAGTGGAGCAGCTGGTACCTGGAGCCGCCAACTTTATGGTTAGTGCCATCAGTGCTGCCAATCTATCTGAGTGGGGCTGCCTAAAGTGAGGGAGCAGAGTTTCCTTTCCAGTGAGTCTGGAAGGTAGAGCTGAAACCCACAGTTGGGGGGTCTCTACCCAGATTCCAGAGTGCATGGTTAACACCTGGCATCTGAAGGGTACAGCCCTTCTCTCAGAGAAAGAGAATTATTCTCAAACCATGAGAACTAACATCAATTTCTCTGCTGGATTTTTTTTTTTTTTTTTTTTAATTCATTGGTGCCCCTTTTCCCTTCTTTTCCTCAAATAGGTGTCATATCTAATGTAAATGTCTACCCTTTGCTTGTTCCAACATTGTATTTAGAAGCAGATAACTTGTCTTCTAGACTCACAGATGAAGAGGGATTTTGTCCCAGGTTGGAATTTTGACTTGGAATAATTTGGGGATAGTGTATGGTGTTCATTGTATGCATGTTAATTGTTGTGTATCATGTTAGATACAAGATAAATTTATAATTGCCTTTATTAAGAGATCATGTATGGTTTGAGGAGATGTGTACAAGTGCCAACTTGACACGAGGTGGACTGTGATCAACTGTGGTTTTGTGTCAACTTGGCTGGGCCTGGATTCTCTGTGGCTTGGCAGTAAAGACGTAGTATTCCCCATGATGACAGCTTATAGAATGTAATGACTTCTATGATGAAATCTATGAGCAGCCAATCAATTGAATGGAAGATTCCTTGGAGGTGTGACCTGCAACATCTTTCATCTTATATTTCTATGTTTCCTTGCAACCGCTGACTCCTTTTCTCCACTTAAAAAAAAAATCTTGAAAGGGTTGTCACTCTTTGTATCTCTACTTTGTCACTTCCCACATACACTACAACTATGCTACTATAGTTACCTATGTGGTAACTGCTTTTATTAAATTCACAATAGCCTCCTAGCTGTTACATTTAACACAAACCTCTCAGTGTATCTTGCATGCCACTTCTTGACTGTTTTTCTCTTGAAATACCATTTCTCTAGCCATCAAGAATTTTACATTCTTCTCATTCTCATTCCTACCTCTCTGGCCACTTCTTATATCTTCCTTTGATTCATCATCCTCTGATTAACCCTGAGAGTCAGAGAAAAAGAGGAAGACCCCCAGTGAGATGGATTGGCCAAGTGGCAGTATCGATGGACTCAAGTTTGACAGCAATTGTGAGGTTGGTCCAGGATCAGGCAGTGTTTCGTTCTGCTGCGCATAAGGTTGCCATGAGTTGGTACCGACTCAATGGCACCTAACAACAGCATACAATAAATTGTTTTGTTGAGCACCATTGCATCAGTTCTGACTCACAGCAGCCCTGTATAGGGTATACAAGGAGTGGCTGGTATGTTTGAACCACCAACCTTGAGGTTCAAAACAACATTTGGTCCATTGCTTTATCCTATAGCACCACACTAGGACTCCATAGGTTAAGCTACAGTCCCCTTTTTTCTTCTCCTGTTAAAAACTCCCCATGGGAAGTCAGCTGTACTTACAGCTAAAATTGCTGTCTATGGTTCTGACAGGAGAGTGGTGGCTCGATAGGATAACCACAAGGTTGGTGGCTTGAGCCCACTAGCCACTCCTCAGGAGAAACAGAAGCCTTTCTGCTCCTGCAAAAGATTTAGAGGCTCAGAAACCTAATACAGAGTGGCTATGAGTTGGAACTTATACCACGGCATTTAACAACAACAAATGGTTCTGATACCCATTTGTCCAGCTCAGATCGTTTACCCAACATATCCAGATGTCCCCTGGATATCTTCATTAGGAGGTCTAATAGAAAACACAAATGCAACATCTGAAATGGAACTTAACACATTCAATCTCAAACATATTCTTATATTAGATTCTTCTCTAAATCACAGGGAACATCTCTACCTTGCAACCATTGCTCAAGCAGAAACCTGGGTGCCATTCTTGCTCTTCATAAGTTTTACCTACAATTAATTCCTGAACCTATCAATTCTGATTCAAGTTATTTTTATATCCCTGCTGCTACTCTCCTAGCTCAGACGTGAATTATCTTTGGCCTAGAGATCAAACTGGTCCCCCATTCTTTTAGTCCTAAAGGAGTCCTATAGGTGGCACAGCTGCTAACCAAGAGGTTGGCAGTTGAAACTCACCCACTGCTCTGTGAGTAAAGATGTGGCTTCAGAAACCATTTGTTGTTGTTGTTGTTGTGAGCCATACAACCTTGGAAATCCTGCGGGGTAGTTCTACTCGGTTCTGCAGAGTTACTGTGAATTAGAATCTACTCAAAGGCAATGGGTTCTTTTAGTCTTGCCCCTTACAATCACCAGGGTCTTTATAAAATATTTAACAACAACAACAGCACTATATATACAAGTTGTTGTTGTTGTTAAGTGCCATCGAGTCGATTCCAACCCCTAGCAACCCCGTATAGGGTTTCTGAGGAGCAAATATACATACGTACATACGAATCCTGGTGTGGCACTGTAGGATAAGCACTGGACCAAGGTCAGTTTGGAACATAATTGGTGGTTCAAACTTACCAGCCACTCCCCAGAAACCCTATACAGGATCGCTATGAGCTGGAACTGATTCATCGACACTTAACAACAACAGCAAATCTTTCCTGCTAAAACTCCTTAGTGGGTCCCCATTGCTCCCTGAACAAAGCCTGTACTGTTAGCATTTTGTAAAAGGCCCCTATATTCATGTCTATATCCATGCCTCTACATTTCTAGCTCCTGGAAGTGCCACACTCATGTCTAACAGTCTTTATACTTGGGGTACTTCTCTCTGGGAAGTCTTCCTGGTCCTTAATTTCAGTTCATCCCTTTCCATGACTTCCTATGTCTCTTTAAGTCATGTCATCTGACCTATTTAACTTAATGAACTCACCATTAGATTTTAGGCCTTTGAAGACAAGCACTGTATCTCCATTGTCTCATTATGTTCTATGCATGTAGCGAACGCAGTACCTAGCACAACAGTGGTCATTCAATAAGTATGAGATGAATAAACAAATAGTGACTGAAGTGTACAGGTAAAGAAAGGGTGTGCAGAAAGTGTTTTCAGTTTTCAATGAATGGTCCAAGAAACTCGTAGCCCCTCACTCACAGCCTGTCTCTCTCATTCTGTTGTTGTTGTTGTTAAGTGCTGTCGAGTCGATTCCGACCCACAGCGACCCTGTATAGGGTTTCCAAGGAGCAGCCAGTGAGCTTGAACCACCAACCGTGCAGTTCAAACAACTTTGCAGTCTTAACACATTAGCCCACAGCACCACACCAGGACTCCATTCTGTAGAAGAGATAAAGAATTAAGAAGTTACTTCTGAATAACGGACTAGGTCAGCATGCACAGCAAGAAAGGCAGAGCAAGCAAAGAAACCCTATATAGTTAGTATTTAAACTCTAGGACCTGAATAAACTACTAAACTATAGAAAAACTATTTTGTGCCCTGCTTTAACATTTCAACATCAGCCCTTCCTCTTAATTCTTTCATGGCCAATATTGGCCTTCATTTGTCATTTTCTATCATATCTTTTGTTTTATGATTTCTGTTGCTTATCCTGATTCCTTCCTGGTGCTTGTAAAGCCAAAAATGAGGGGCACATGCGTTCTTTATGCTGAAGCATTTAGGTGGTTATCACTTAAATTAATGTTTTCTGCTAGAGTTGTATTTTAGTGGAAAACAATAATTGTTTCAAAGACAGCATCTTGGAGCTGAACCAATTCTATCAGTAGACATTCAACCATGGGAAGCTGACAATAAAAAGGCAATGATCAATCATTCTTTTTCTTCCCCCTACTTTTATTCCCAAAGCAGATTTTGCATCCCCATGCTTTAACAAAAGAAAAAAACAGCTAAGCTGATAGTATAGCTTCTTTTTGATACCTCAGCATAAATTTAGTTTCACTATGAGAGTTAGACCACTTAATCTTTCTTTTTCTTTTCTCACCCCTCACTTAGAATTTACAGGGATACATTTATAAGTTATGATTTGGTTGTTGTTGTTGTGAGGTGTCATTGAGTTATTGTCAACTCAGAGAAATCCTACAGATAGAAGGATAAGCTAACTACAAGGTCAGTGGTTGCAACCCACCAGCCACCCCTTGGGAACCCAATACAAGGCTGCTATGAGTCGGAACTGACCCAAGGGCACTTAACAACAGAACTTCCCCATCGGGTTTGCAAGCCTGCAATCTTTACTGCAGCAGATCACCAGGTCATTTCTCCCGCGGCAGGTTCAAACTGCTTACCTTTGGGTTAGCAGCCAAACACTTACCTTTGTACCACCAGGGCTCCTAATGACCTTATAACCCCCTGCTATTTAATGGTGTTAATATCCAGCTGTTGGACTGTGGTGTAGGAACAAGACTCATATCCCTTCATGCCAGCTCCCCAAATAGTTGCACAATGCATTCAGTGGCATTCACACTTGACTGGAATCGCATTTCAATCTGTTCCATCTGATTGGATACCATGTTTTCTTCCCTTCTGTGGTAATGGAACACTCGTTCCCAGTTCCCAAGGTTATTTTCATTTCAATGACCTTTTCTATCTCCCTGGGGCTCCTCACCATTACCCACCACACTTCTACTCTGCCTGCTTAGGATATTGCTTTACATGTTATTCTTTCTGCAGTAACTTGTATTTGATACGTTTCTATCCACAGGTTTTGTGGCCTGTGAAGGAGCAATGATCTTTGCCAGCTGATGACTCCCCCTATTTCAATGTGGGTTCTTCTCATGTTCTTCTCACTCACGCCGAGCAATTTGCTTTTAAAGAATGGAAAAAATATAAGATGGGACACCACCTATTAAAGATATTAGGATGCTGGTTTTATGATTTCTTTTGGTAACCTCTGCACCTTCTCTTGAAGATTGAAAACTGGTTCAAATATAAGAGACAGAGCATCTGTTGTGAAAATAATTCACAGGGAGGGAAAGACATTATATTACACTGGGCTGACTTGCCTTTTCTGTCTCTCCGTATTGATCTCAAACTGCTGAAAGGGTCCAGGAGATAAAAAGAATTGGTGAAACAAAGAAAGAAAATCATGCTGGAAAAGAAAAGAGTGCTGGAAAAATGAGGGACAGAGAATCCGAGTTTGAGAGCTAATTCTACCTAGAGCTCACTGTGTCCCCTGGGGCAATCCCTTTGCCTCTAAAGACCTTTGTTTTTCCTTCTGTATTGTTGGAAGGATTTGGGCCACATGTTTGGTAAAGGGAACCCTGGTGTGGTGTTTTAGGATAAACTCTGGACTGCTAACTGAAAGGTTGGTGGTTCAAAGCCACCAGCCACTCCTTGGAAGGCCTATACTGGGTCACTGTCAAGACCAACAACAACAGTGACATTCCAGATTTCAAATGCCAGGATTTGAGAAGAGAAAAAGGAAACTAGGCATAACATATTTATTCCATTTCCAGTAACATATCAAGTTGCCAAGTTGGTCACCTCTCCTTAAAAGCACAGAAATGACTTTCCTTTCCCAATGATAGGAAAGCCCATTGTCAACTTCCGTTACCAAGGATGATATTCAATAACAATAATCGCTATGTTTGTATCACATTTTCTATTTCTAGGAACATGCTCATTTACATTATTTCAGATGTTGTAAGCAACATCAACAGAAGCGACAAATAACTGGTCCTTGGGCAAAGGAACTTCCAGACCTGTTGAATTTGTCCTTCCTGAATTTTTTTAAGGTTTTTATTTAGGTTACAGCATTTAGAAATCAAGACTTTTTATGTATGTATTCATAGTTCCATCTTTCTTGAAATCACAGACCATCCATAAGTACCACCCTGCATTATATGTTGACTGCATATAGATGGAGAAAGAATTGTTCTTAATGTAAATTACCTGGCCACTGTGAGCTTTTGAACTCGAAGTCTAAATTGTCTATCTTATCAGAATTGCTGATACAGCCACCATCACTGCTGCCACAATTGCCATTAATAATCATTATCATGTTGGTATATAATGTACATTACCTATTTATTACCATCTGGTAAGGAGTTGGTGTTAAGTGCCGTGGAGCCTGTTCTGATGCATAGCCACTCTGTATAGGGTTCCCAAAGCTGTATATCTTTGTGGGTGTGTAAAACCTCTTTTTCCCATGAAGCAACTGGTGGAATCAAGCCACCAACCTTGTCGTTAGCAGTCCAATGCTTATCCTACAAAGCCACAGTGCTTCCTGATAAAGGAGGGTGTTGTTGTTAGGTACCATTCAGTCAGTTCCGACTCAGAGTGACCTTATGTCCTGGGCCAGCCTCACGATAGGTGTTACGCGTGAGCCCATTGGCTGCTGCACTGTGCCAATCCATCTCCTTGTGAGTCTTCCTCTTTTTTGCTGACCTTCCACTATACCAAGCATGATGTTCTACTCCAGGAACTGGTTGCTCCTGACAACGTGTTTTTTCATTACCAAGGACTCCTTTTATTATTTTCTCCTATGTACATGATGTTTTGGAGAATGTTGTCTACCTTTACATGTATTAGGTCTTAGTTTGATATTTCCATTTTGTGTTGCATGTGTGTCTGTGTTTCAAATAATTGATTTGTTTTACACACTGACTTAATAGAATTCTTACTCCTTGGACTTAAACTGCCAAAAATATTCTCAAATCCCCTGCCCCTCCCCCAAGTACATTTCAACTACCATCTGACTTTAGCTCTTTCTGATGAGTTTAATTCATTTATCAAGTAAGTTTATAACTGCTAATGGAAAAAATCAGTTGTTCTTATTTGTTTGCATTCCTAGCTGGGTTTATCAACTGTGGTGGTGGTGGTGGTGGTCACTTGCCATAGAGTCAATTCCGACTCACAGCAAGCCTGCATAGGGTTTCCTAGGCTGTAAATCTTTATGGGAGCAGAAAACCTCATCTTTCTCCTGTGGAACAGCTGGTAGTTTCGAACTGCTGACCTTGAGATTAACTGCCCAACTCATAAACACTACACTCCCAGAACGCCTTGGGTTTTTCTCTAAGTGTGCACAATTAGGAAAAAGGAAAGTTTAAGTGGGTCATGAAAAGGTTAGGTAAGTTTTAGGGATCTTGGACCAAATACCTTTATAACCTAGTTGGGTTTTATGTCGGTCTATTACAATCAGTGATAAGGCACGCAGGAGAATTGACATGCAAAGTTTTATTCTTGTGAGATGGGAGGGTGCAGTGTGGAAGTCTGCCTCACCTCTGGTTTGAAGCTATGGACTGTTAGCACATTTTGATTCAATACCCACAGTATGTCCGTTGCATCTCAGGTGCTGAGCATGGCCTGAGTTTGCAGGCCTGGCCTCACACCAGAGCCAACTCCCCCGACTTCTACTGGCATTCTGTGGGACACTGATGAGTTCTGCAACTGAGACTCTGCTTACCCTAACTAGCCCATGTCCACACAGACGCACAACATCAGTGTGTGAGTCCATCTTCAAAATAATCCAGGGGCTTCTGGAACTTGAGTTTATTCCAGCCTACATTTCTCGAGTAAAATTCCTAAGCTGAGTAAATTTTATTTATATTCTATCCCTGTTTTATCTTATCATGCCTCAGGATGACTCAAGTCCTTTGTGTAAAGGAGCTAGTGATACAAATAAACGTGACATACTTTTTATTGTAAGATGACATTGATGGTAAGCACACTGCGGACTTAATTACTGGATTCTCTATAGACTTAATTATTGCACTCCATGGGAGAAAAAAAAAAAATAGCCCATTAAATAATTTACATTAATTGTAAAGATCACCCTAATTTCAAAATTTTTAAATGTGAGAAACTATTTTCTATAATGGATTTTATAGAAAAATAATGCATTTCAGAAAAATAAATGAAAGATAGTCCATGGATGGTACAAATGGTTAATGTGCTCAGCTACTAACCAAAAGGTTAGCAGCTCAAGTTACCTAGCAGTAACTCGGAAGAAAGGCCTGGTAGTGAACTTGGGAAAGATCTCACCATTGAAAACCTTAAGGAATACCATTCTACTCTGACACACATAGGTTCACCTCATGAGTCAGGTGAGTTAGACTCAAAAGTATGGTCTTAGGTATGAGAGCTGTCTGTCCAGTTCACATCCATGCATGCAATGGTATGTGTAGACATCTGGGATCAAATTATTGTCCTAAGAAACAGCCTCATGTTGTAATGCAGCCAAGTTTTGATGGGATCTCTTAACAGAGGAAGTGTTTTTTCCTTTCTAAGCTTATGAGCCAAGACTGTAGCCTACCTTGTTACCAGACTGCAGTACAGAACAACAGTCATATGGAGAAAGCATGCTTGCCAAGGCATTATACATGCTCCGTGGGGATGAGGGTGTATCCATTTCCAAGACCGATTACATTTGAGAGGGCAAGCATAGAAAAAGAGCTTGAGAAGTAGTCCATCATCAGGTTTGAGAAAAAGGTGGGAATCAGTTCCCTTATTTCGTCTCCATCACAGTTCTGAAAAAGAACATAAATCAATATACTCTCTTTTAGGAGCACTAGAATCTATGTTTCCTTCCCTTTTCCATTTGGACGGTTGTTACCTTGGGCAAGTTCTTTAATTAACTTCTCTGTGTTTCAGTTTCATCATTTATAACACAGGGATAATTATACTTCGTGATAATGTGTGGAAAAATAATGCCTCTCCATTGCAAAGTGAGAGGCAGGCATGCAAGTTATCATTATTGTTTATTAATAGTAATGACAACCCATGTGGACAATGGTATCAAGTACTCTCACCCAGAAAGCTCAGAACCTTCACCTGATTCCCTCATTAACCCAGACATTAACTCTATGATTTCTCTACGCAGAGAGTGTTTCCTCTTTCCTGGGTTTCTTCTTTTCATAACTGACGTTTTACTCTTCATCAGAACCTCCTGGAAACACTTGGGGTTGGGCTATCGGAACTTGCTGACTGTAGTAAACACAAGGCAAATTCAAGGGGATAGAGTAACTCAGTAGCTATTCAGGCCAAAGAGCTTACAGAATGTAAAAATCATCTACTTTGCTTCGCTTCAGGCTTTGAATTTTAATGTTCCTACTCCCTTGTCCTAGTGTGGCATTGTAGGATTGGCACTGGATTACTAACTGCAATATTGGCAGTTCAAACCCACCAGCCACTCCTCAGAAACCCTATACAAGGTTGTTCTGAGTTGGAACCAACTTGCCGGCCCTTAACAACAACTCCTTAGCCCTAGTGTGGCACTGTAGGATAAGCACTGGACTGCTAACCACAAGGTCAGCAGTTCAAACTCACCAGATATTCCTTGAAAACCCTATACAGGGTCACTATGAGTCAGAACCAACTCCATGTCACTTAACAACAACAACAACTCCCTTTGAAGGAGAGATAATGGTGCAGTGGGTTAAATGTTTGGCTGCTAACCACAAGGTCAGTCATTGGTTCAAACCCACCAGCTGCTCTGTGGGAGAAATGTGAAGCTGTCCTTTTCTGTAAAGATTTAGTCTTGGAAACCCTGGGGAGCTGTTCTACTCTGTACAATAGAGTAGCCATGAGTTGGAATCAGTTTGATGGTAGGTGGTGGGTATTTCCTTTAGAATTGATACTACCAGTTCAGGGTCAGATGGGAGATGTAAGAAAATAAATTTCCAAATAGTTGAGCACACATTCTAGCTTCCTACATTGCACTAGAAAGTTCTGCTCATAAAAAAAAAACAAAAAAAACCAACAACTAGGCACTCTGATCAAGACCCCTGCCGTGTCCAATTAGACTTCTTTAGAAAGGAACAACCTCTTTAACTTTGTGAGTTTCTGGGGGCTGTTTATCTTTTCCTTTTGGCTTATCACAAAACACTTAAATTACCTTAGCATATGCTTCATTGCTATTATTTTTCTTCCTTTTTTTGCCACAGGAAACAACAAAAAAACTGTTTTTGTTTTTTGTTTTTTTGTTTTTATAGGAGGCATTTCAAGAAAGTGTTAGAGGGGGAAAACATGGTTTAATGAAATAAAGTAGGAAATAACTTCCAAAGGCTTTTAAAACACTGTAGTAGGATGATCATTCAAGTCTGGGACCAGTCCCTGAGCAAGGAAATGAGTTTGGGATGTCAAGTTTGAATTGATACCATGCTGGTTCCTATCATCTGTACAAATTCAGATCCAAACAATTATGCAGAGAATGCTTTTGGATATGGTTTAAAAAATGCATATTATATAATCTATAATTAAAGTGCTACTGTGTTTCTTTCTATCCAAGGATTTGGCCCCATTACATATAATAACTTCTTGGGAAATATGGCAGGCTAGTTCATAGCAACCAGCATATACTTATTTACGCTTTTGTCATGCCTCTTTCACACTGCAAGTACTTTACTAGATGGCAAACTCATTGAGGACCAAAGCTTAGTCTTAATTATCATTGTATCTTTGTTAACTGTTAAGCAGTTCCTGTTAAGCAGATGGATGGATGGATGATAGAAGGATGAATGTCTCACCAAATAAAAGATAGCTTGTAAGATAAGGTTTTTTCTCTTTTAGCATGTTTAGTAGAATTTGTTTTCACTGCACTTAGAATAAAATAGAGACAATTATTGTAGTTAACATGATGTGATTTGACCAGAGATTGACACTTAGAACTGCTTCTATTACCATTCTTTTCTCCTCTTCCTACAGTGCTGCAACACTAGACTCCTTCGAATTCTCAAAAAAATAAAAAAAATATATATATATATATATAGGAGCTCTGGTAGCGTAGTGGTTATGAATTGGGCTGCGAACCTTAAGGTCAGTGGTTCGAAACTACCAGCCGCTCCACGGGAGAAAAGATGAGGCTTTCTACTCTCGTAAAGATTTACACCCTTGGAAACCCTGTACAGGGTCACTATGGGTCGGAACCTACTCAATGGCACTTAACAACAACAATATATATATATGTGTATATATCAACCTCTTTCTTGTAATACCCTGAGCTTCCTATCCTGTCTGCCTAGACAGCTCTTTCCCAGTATCTCCCCGTGACTGATTTGTTCATTCACTCTGTTCAAATGTCATCCACTGACGCCAGTCTTCTTGATCCAAATTGGCTCCCTATCCCAGTTCCAGTATCCCTGGTACCCAGAACAGTGACTTGTACTTTTTATCTGCTAAATGAATATTTGTTTGGTGAGTGTCAAATCATCATTCATATTTGCCAGAGAATCAATATGTTACTGTAAGAAAATCCTTGCAGCTATCCTTCTTCACAATTTCCAGTTAAAAAAAACAACAATCTATAGCCTAAATCCAAGGTTAAAAAAAAAACAAAAAAAACACCTCTTATTTTGTTCTCCTGAATCACCAGAAACTACAGGTTTGCCTTCTCACACTACTATAAAAATGAAAGAGTGATCTAGACAGAGAGAAAGAGAGAGAGCGAAAAAGAAGGGAGGAAGTGGAGGGGAGAAGCCAGTAGAAAGCGAGGGAATGACAGAAGGCTGGAAATGGTGGTAAAGGCTGGATTAAACAAATTCATATTCTGAGCTTTTATAAATGTATGTGAATTGACAAAGATAATGTCCTACATTCTGTTTTGGTGAGGAGGAACTGGGGTTTTGAAAGTTCATGAGTGACCATCTAAGGTACCATTATTGGTCTCTTCTCATCTGGATCAAGGAAGAAAGAAGAAAATTGAAGAAGCGTGGAAACAATGAGTCTAATGGACTAATGGACCCAAAGAACATCAGTCTCCGTGACTCTGAGAACAGAACTGACACCTGCTCTGAAAGGGATCATATTCCAAGGTCCCAGGTAAAGTGGGAGGAAAATGTGAAATTAATCTCATAATTACAAAAAAAGACCAGGTTTACTGGTCTGATTGAGACCGATGGAACTCTTAGACTGTGGCCCTTAGTCACCTTCAGGTCTGGAACACAACTCCCCTTTGCTGCTCAAGTTTGGGCCAAACCATAAACAGGTCTACAAGGGTAACCTTAACACTAGTGAGCGATGCACACCTTGAAGAAACAAAAACAACCACTTGAGATCAAAAGTACAGCATTTTCCCAAGGACAAAGTTCAGAAGAATTAAGATTGGAGGAGGAGTAGAAATAGGAAACATAGGGAGGAAGTGGGATAAGTGGTTTTACATTGTGGAGATTGTACTCAATGAGATGAAACAAAATGTGTATGCATTGTTGAATGGAAAACTGATTTGCTCTGTAAACCTTTGTTGTTGTTTTTGTTGCTGTTAAGTGCCATAGAGTTGGTTCCAACTTATAGCAACCCTGTATAGGAGTGGCTGGTGAGCTTGAACTACCAGCCTTGCAGTCCAGTGCATTAACCTTCAATGCCACACCAGGACTCCATTGTAAACTTTTACTCACTTCATAATAAAAAGTTAAAAATAAATAAACGTATATGAATTGAGACTATCAAGAAGAATGAATCTCTAACATATTAAAGTTATTTTACCAGGCAGCATCAAGTCCTGATGTGGTGTTGTGGGTTAATATGCTGGACTGCAAGGTCAGTTTAAACTGCAAGGTCAGAGGTTTAAGCTTACCAGCCCCTCCGGAAACCCTATATTGGGTTGCTGTGAGTCAGAACTGACTCAATGGCACTTAACAACGACAACCAGCCAGCATTTCTTCTTATTCTTCCTGTCATTACCATCTTCTTCTTCCTTCTTCTCCTCCTACTCTTCTTCTGCCTTTCTTTTTTTCTGACTAATGTTAGGACTAATCATCAATGCCATACATTTTGGGAAACACTAGCTTGGGAACTACCATCTGCTCAACATTTTTACTATGTCCCTGACACTATCATAGGAATTTTTAAATTCTCATCTCCTTTGGTCCCTATTCTCTTACTGATGAAGACATTGAGTCTTGCGGTTTCACTAGTGTGACTTAACAGAACCATCAAACATAGAAGCTAAATGTTGGACCACTGCTGCTTGATTCTTTGATCTTTCTAGTGCTACAACTCTCCAAAATAATGAGTCTAGTTGCTTTTCTCAATAGTGGGCACTAGAATCACCCAGAGTCACTCAGTATGGGGCACTTTATGATATACAGGGATTCAGAAATAATTAAGACCTGACGGCTTGGCCTTAAGGAGATGCTAGTTAATGGCAGCAGAGAGAAAGGCTAGGTTGTGATGAGGAGAAAAAAAGTATAGAGACGATTGTGATCAGCATGTCAGATGCTCTGATACACATGGGCATTGAGGGCTAGAATGGTATCTTGAGACCCTCTACATAGGGCTGGAGCTCAGACTGGGGAACGCCTCCCTACCGATATGACATCTGGCCGAGGATCAGTGTTTCATTCTATTGTGCATAGGGTCGCTATGAGTCAGTACTGACTCGATGGTATCTTAACAACAACATTGTTGTTGTTGCTCCTGTTAAGTACTGTCAAGTTGGTTGTGACTCATAGCAACCCTGTGTAGGGCTTCTGAGGAGCAGCTGGTGAGTTTGAACCAACAACCTTGTGGCTGGAACGGAACTTTTGATCCAGTGTTTATTCTATAGTGCCATACCAGGACTCCAATGGTTGGTATACTAAATCATAACTATAGTCGGCAGGCTTGGGGAGGATTTCAGGAAAAGCCAACATCAGGTGTAAAGGCACAGAGAAGTGAAGGAGGCTGGTACATTTGGGGAAAGCTTGAAATGCCTGAAGCAAAAGCGAAGGTATAGGTTTGGCTGTCTGTATTCAGGTGAAAAACAGGAGAAGACTGAAGTGAGACTGGAATCTGTTTGTGAAGAGTCTTATCTTCATACTGTGAATTATGACTGGGCATCAGAGAACTTCCTAAGCAAGTGTATTATGGAGGCCTGTGGCTCTTAAACCAAACGTACTACGCTCTTCATTCCAACTTGCATTCATTCAGTCAAGATTGCTGAGCACTATGGAGTCCCAGCATGGTGCTGCACAAGAATGTGCTGGACCACAACGTCAGTTTGAACTGCAAGGTTGGCAATTCAAACCCATTAGCCACTTCTTGGAAACCCTGTACAAGATCTCTATGGGTCAGGACCGACTTGACGGCACTTAACAACAACCTGCTGGATCATAGGTACAATAAAAAGAGGAATCAAGCTTTGATGCTGCCCACTACAGGAAGAGCAATTAAGTATTTACCATGTACAATCCTATGCTAGGGTGACATTTTGCCTTCATTCAAAGGCATAGAGAGAGACCCAGGAGATATGGCGCAAAAGCCCTGGAGGCACATTGAGGGAAAGAGGTTGCTTTCCTGGGAGAATCATAAAAGGCTACATTCATGTTAACTCTTGTAAGAGTGTCAGAGATGGGAAGCAAAGCATGTCCCCATCATCAACTTCTCGATGCTTTTATGAATATATATATATATTTTTTTAGATTGTTCTCTTACTCACTTCAAAGAAGGTAGAGATGGAAGGAAGCTGGGCACTGTAAACTCAAAAGACTGTTAGAGAGGAATTGCCTCTAAAATCATGCCTGCTTTTTCCTCCTTGCTAAAGCTCCAGAAAATAGCTAGCATGTGCATTTCCACAGCTTGATTAAAGGGTGGATGTGCAGACCTCTAAATAATTGCTGCATGAATCTTTATAACCACCAGAAATGAGCTTAACTCGGTTGGTCTACGATGGCAGAAAGACTTATAATGTTAGACTCATCATTCTATCATGCTTCAAAGAACGAGAGGCGAGGCCTGCTTCCATTCTTCCCTTTTCTTCCTGATGAATCCACACTTCTGGAATATGAGCAAGGACTGACTGATGAGCTGCTTTAGCTTAGCTTTGTAGGATTTTTCCCCCAATTTAGCAAGCAATGAGGACCCGCGCTTTTTCTACTCTTGCATTTGGTTTTTAAGTCTCATTTGTGCCATTAGATGAACTGGTAAAGCTCGGAGTACTTTTTTTTTTTTTTTTCTTTTCTCCTGCTCAAAATTCAGAGGCTCATTCTTCTCTTGTAATTATAAAGTGCTCACAGTAAAGACAACCCTAGTAAACTTTGCTTTTCGGCACAAAAACGTTATTAGCTAAAGAGCTGGTTTTAATACTGATGCCTGGAAAAGTAGTAGGAAAAAACCAGGTCTTACAAAGATTTATAAAGCCCATTTTAGATTATATTCATCATCTTCCTTCTTGTTATAAACTCTCAAGAATATGGGTGGGAATGTTGTTTACAATGAGCTCTGTCAAGAGATGTTGAATACAGATTTATCTGCCTGCCAGGTCACAATTACCTTTAAAACCTAAATGAAATGAAAAAGGAGAAGCCACTTTCTTCCCGGTAATGGGATATTCCAGCCACAGCTTTTGTGCTTAATGTCTTGTTGACATACAACTGTTAGCTTCATTTGTGAGCGCTGCCTCAGGTTAGCAGCAAGAAATAGATGATAGGTAGACATAAAGATAGATGGATGGAAAGGTAAGTAGAGAGAGAGACTGGTGGGTGTAGGTAGATAGGTAGATATGGGGTAATAAACAGACATATAATCACAGAGAGTGAACTAAAATCCTGGATCCGGAAACTCCCTTAGGGCTTCATGGTGGAAAAGCCCACACTAGTAATCCCTAAGTAATCCATTTATATTTTTAGCTTCTAACAGTGGATTCATACTACTAACCCCAAACCCTTTCAGAATGGACAGATGATCGGTGCAATAAGGAATTCATGAACAGACAACATGACTACTACCTCCCATATCCTGCTGACATGGTTCATTACCCAGGTGTGCTTTGCAATACCTTTTCATGAGACTCAAAAGTTTACACAGACTTAATGAACAGTGGTTTTCCTCTCAGGAAACTTACTTTCTGATGTCAACAATAAAGGGAGTAATTTTGAAGAGTGGTTCTCACAGTTTGGTTCTCAGACCAGCAGCATCAGCAGCTCCTGGGAACATTTTAAAAATGCAAATCCTCAAGCCCCTTTTCTTCCCCCTTCCAGACATACAGAATCAGAAACTCTAGGGGCTCGGCAATCTGTCATTTATCAAGTTCTCCAGATGAAGCTGATTTCATCTCAAGTTTGACAATAATGATCTAGTAGCTTGTTTTTGCTTAGCTATGACTTTAAATTGCCATTCACATCCTGGATTGCACAGTGGAATAGAACTGGGTTCAGGTTTGGCATAAAGGTGCTTAGATGCTCCCCAGATGCTCCAGAGGAAGGGATCACATATAAGGCAAGTTGCTGGGGAGATGTGCACAGAGTTGTCAGACTACTAAAAGGTGGAGACCAGCTCTCTGCAGTGAGGAGAAGCTTACCTGAGGTTTGTATCATTGGCTGGTAGATGCCTGAGACTTTTACAGGAATGGAAATACAGAACCTGCAGAGCAGGAAATGAAGATGAATCTGAATTAAGAGAAGAATCGGGTCCTTCAGAGCAACAGAAATACTGGGGACTGGAAAAGAAAAGAAGAGATCTTTGTTGAAAGCTAGATAGTAAATTTGACTCTGATAAGTTGAGGGTCATCCAGATAGTGATCCCAAAAGGCAGCTGAAAGTTTGGGTCAGGAGTCTAGAAAAGAGAGAGTGAGAAGGGAAGGGAAGAGAAGGATGGAAGGAAAGAGGAAAAACAGACCATGAGAAGTGCTGAACAATGTGGGGAAAGCTTGAGAAAGGGATTTTAAGTTTAAGAGAGAGGTGATGCTTGTAGCCTGTGGAGAGAATTCTGTTGTTGAGAGAGAGGCATAGGGATAGAATGGAAGAACCTCAAACATTCAGATCCAAATGTAGATAGATGAGAACAAAGGGGCAGGCAGAGTTAGGGGGAAGAGTCATGTTAATGTAGCATCACCAAAGCTTAAGAACAAATGGGCTGGGGGTGCAAGAAATATTTTTGCTTAGATTATCAATGGAGCCTAAGTAATGCAGGTAAATACTCAGCTGCTAACTGAAAGGTTACCAGTTTGAACCCACCCAGGAGCTCCATGGGAGAACTGCCCAGCAATCTGCTCCTAGGAAACTTCCAAACCCACTACGGTGACATCAATCCCAACTCATAGCCACCATATAGTACAGGGTAGAACTGCCCCATAGCATTTCCAAGACTATAAATCTTTAAGGATGCACCAACCTTTTGTGTAGCAATTGAGTGCTTTAACCGTTGTGCCAGCAGGGATCATCCTGTAAAGATTATACCCAAGAAAATCTCCTTCTTAAAGTGCTTTCAAGTCAATTCCGACCCATAGCAACTCTGTACAGGGTTTCTGAGGGGTGGCTTGGAGTTTGAACTACCGACCTTGCAGTCCAGTGCAATAACCCACAGCACCCCGCCAGGACTCCTTATATACGGCAGTTCTATTTTGCCATATGGTTGCTGTGAGTCAAATAGCACCTAATAGCAACAATAATAGTAATTGAATGCTTAAGACAAATTAAGGAGGTTGAGGTATCATTACTTGAATAGATATTACAGGTAGAAAAAAAAAAAATCCCACAAAGTCATAACAGTAACAATAACAATAATAACCAGATAATCTACTCCTTTTTATAAATTCGTCTAATCAACATTTCCATATTCCTGGGACTATTAAGTATTCCCATTTAACTGATGAAGAAACTGACTCACAGAATTGTTCATTAAGTACATGGCACAGAGAGAAAGTGGAACCTAGACTATAAGCAGACCAGCTCCAGATGTAGGGCTTTTGTATGGAAACTGTTGTTAAGAGTAGTGCAGTCAGTTCCGACTCATAGCAACCCTGCATGGGGTTTCCGAGGAACGGCTGGTGAGCTTGAACCACTGACCTTGTGGTTCAAATTGAGTTTGCAGTCCAGTGCATTATCCAGCAGTGCCACACCAGGAAATTAGAATAACCCATTTTGAGGCTTACCTGAAGTGTGGTTGTGTAAAATCAGGAAAGGCTGATAGTCTGGGTCCAGGTAGATGAAAACTGCCCTAGCTTTCTTTCAGACAAGAGTTCTATTCTACAAAAAGTAGATGACCGTCACGAAGAGCTTGTCACAGTACAGGCAAGCATGAGCCTATTCTGACAAAGCAAGAGTACCGCACCCAATTCTGACAAAAATTCGACATTGGAACAAAGAGAATTAAATAAAAGAGAGTATGTTAAATTAATTTGAAAGGTCTTGTTTAAATCTACTCATGCAAAGGGTTTCTCAATTAAGGCTTTTATTCTACCCTTGGCTCACCTCCCTGAGTCTAGTTAGCTTTGCAGCTAAGAGCACATTCGAGACAATGCCAGGGAAAGTTCATTTCACACCTGAAATGGTTAGACCTCATACTGTTTCTTATGGTATCTTTCTGTCTGTACCCTTAACCCACTAAAAAAAGAAGTGGGGGAAAAAAGGAAGGCTATCTTCCTCTGGAAACATCACACTCAGGCAGACGTTTAACTTTGGTGCATTAGGAAACCCTTAGATCTGAGGAGCTGGAGAGATATGAAGCCACATCGGTACTTCCCTTGCAATTTTTAAAAAAATCATCAAAGAACTTTACATACATGAAACCGCCAACACTTATGTGGGGGAGGAATTATTATCTGTGTATCATGAAGTTGGAAATTGTGGTACTGAGAGGTTAAATGCTATTCCCAGCAGGCAAGAGAAAAGGAATTTCCCAAGCCTGGTAGAAGCACATCTTTATTTGTATTTATTTTCTAATGAGGACTGCTCTGATGAGCCAAAATAAAATTGGGGAATTTGGTTGATGATTTATAAATGCAAGTTATTTAAAAAAAAAACAACAAACAAACAAAAACAAGTTATTCCCCCTGTTTGAAAGTGCAATTTGGCTCTGAGACTTAATTGCAAATGAGGGTGGATAGATGAGGCTGACACAGATTAGTTTTTGAAGTGAAAGGATGGGAGGGTTGGCCCTGTTTTCAAACTGTTAATTTTCTTGTTAATTACCAGTTTGGTTAATAACTACCTGGTTATGACTATGGCAGAGAAAGATTGTCTGAAATGGGTCAAGGCTTCAGTCAGCCTGCGTGTCCTCTCTTGATGGATTGCTCTGGAAGCAAAAAGAGCCGAGTGGTAGGAGGAAGAGGTGAAGTGGACGTGATAGCAGGACCAACTCTGTCATCGAGAGCAGGAGGCAGTGACAACCAGTGCATGTTTCCATTGGAGATTGGCAGCATAGGACAGAACACACTCAAAGGGAGCCAGCCCCACCGGGAGACAGGAGGGTAAAAGGGTCTGAGATGTCTCTTTTGAAATGTGTGTGCCTTCTCATTTCCTCGAAATATTTTTTCATTGGTGACATGAATTAGATCTGCTTTCTTTCATGTTCTAACAGCAGAGGACAACAATTGCAATATTCAGAAAAGACTTAAGAGAATGGAAACCACCCCAAATTGCACATCCAGAGATAATTGCTGTTCACCTGTATATATCTGTAGAGTTTTATGGAGTCCCTGGGTAGTGTAGGTGGTCAAGTTTTCAGCTGTTAACCGAAGGGCTGGAAGTTCAGGTCTACCCAGAGACACCTCAGAAGAAAGGTGTGGTGGTCTTCTTCCTGAAAGTCACAGCCAGGGAAATCCTGTGGAGCACAGATTTGCTCTAATACACACGGATCGCCATGAGTTAGCATTCACTCAGCAGCAACTGGTTTGGAGTTTTTTAAGAAACAGTAACAAAAAATTTTATGAGAGCAGGAAGTTGATCTAAATTTGGAAAATGAATTGTGAACACCTAAAGGAGTCCGGTGTGATGCTGTAAGATAAACGCTGGACTGCTAACCGCAAAGTCGGCAGTTCAAACTTACTTGCTGCATGGAAACTAGATACACAGTCACCGTGACTCGGAAGTGATGTGACTATTTCCAAGGCCGTCAATCTTTACAGGAGCAGAAAGCATCATCTTTCTCCCACACAGTGACTGGTAGATTCAAACTGCTGACCTTGCAGTTAGCAGCCCATCTTATAATGCACTATGTTCCCAGGGCTCCTTAGCACACAGTTGTTGTTGCTGTTAATTGCCATGGAGTTGGTTCCGATGCATTCAATAAGTATTTGTTGAGATAATGATGGAAAGAAAAATACATTTATTATGGTGGTGGTGTGCCACGGAGGTGGTTCCAACTCATAGCAACCCTGTACAGGGTTTCCAAGGAGCTGTTGGTGAGTTTGAACGGCTGCCCTTGTGGTTCAAACCAATGTTGCAGTTGAGCGCTTATCCTACAGAGCCGTACCTAGAGTCCTACATTTATTACAGAGCGTATGTAATTATGGAGTCCTGGTGTGGCATTCTAGGATAAGCACTAGACTGCTAACCTCAAGGTCGGCAGTTCAAACCCACCAGCCACTCAGCGAAAACCTTGTACAAGGTCGCTATGAGTCAGAACTAACTCAACAGCATTTAATAACAACAACAAATAATAATTATATATACTAGACACATAATTATATATAATTACGTATGTAGACAGTTTTTTAAATGCCAATGTGAGATACTACTCCACATTTCCTTCTTTCATAGTATGATATACAGTATCATGAACCCTCTCACAATAGCACGGTGGTTGAGAGTTAGGACTCTAGAAGAAGAGTGCCTGAGTTGGAATTCAGACTCCACCCCTTATCAGCAGAGTGACCTTAAGGTAGTTACTTAATCTCGGTAGTCCTCAGTATCTTAATAGGGAAAATGGGAGCAATAATAACCAGCATCTCGTAAGAAGTTGTTGTGAGAAGAAATAAATTAGTACATACTCATATAATGTATTTAGCACTATGCCAGGTACCATCTTAATTGTTCAGTAAACACTAGTTATTAATATGCTTCTCTGTCACTAAATATTATTCTAGAACATGAAATTAATGCTGTTCCTTTATGCTGATGCATCGTAGTTTATTTAAACCAAGTCTTTTTTTGGAGGCACTTTTTGCTGTTTTAATTTTTTGTGCTATTAGGAATATTATTGTAGAGATCTTCCATACATGATTGTTTTTGTGTATCTGTTTGTTTCCTTATGATAAAATTGTAGGAGTAGAAATATAAGATCATAGGCACTGAATCTTTTTATAATACTATAGAACACCTTGACAATAAAATGTATCAGTATAGAAAGCTAAGTACCATGGGTTGAATTCTGCTCCACAATACTTTATGTTGACGTTATACGCTTTGGTATCTGTGTGTGTATGGCCTTAATGAAAATAGGGTTTTTGATGTGGTTATCAATTAAGCTAGCATAAGGCCATATCAGAGTAGTGTGAATCCTAATTCAATATGAATGCTGTCCTTATAATAAGAAGTGCAAAAGAGACTCAGAGAGAAAGAAAGATGGCCATGTACCAACAGAATATGCTGAGGCTGCAGGTCAAGGAATGTCTGGGCCTACCAGAACCCAGAGAGACAAGAAAGGATAGTCCCCCTAGAGCCTTTGAATAGCATATGGCTCTACCCACACTCTAAATTCAGATTTCTGGTCAGAACTTAAAACAGTACAATTCTGTTTCGTTCTTTCAAGTCACCCAATATTGTCTTATGGCAGTCCTGGAAAAATGATAGTTTAACAGTGGCTATGACTCTCTTTGTATGCCCTTTATTCAGGCTTATTTTGAAAACACAAACCCCTTTTCATTTCTTCAGGTCATATTGAGTTAGACCAAGGAAACACTCTGCGAACAAGAGACAGTTAGTTGGGAGCAGGTTCTTGGTGTTTGTGATGTGACCAGGCTGGTGTACAGTGGAGATGGGAATAGAACCCTGGATTCGTAGGCATAAACCTCCATCCCAGGAAGCTGCAGAGGTGTCCAAATAACCAGACTGCCCCTTCCATAAATCTAAGTGTTGGAAGTGAATTTTAGAAAGCATTCTTTAAGTTTAAGTAGGATTTGGAGATTGTCTCCTCAAAGTAGGGTTTGGAGATTGTCTCCTCAAAGTATAGACTGATGCTAGAATCCTGAAGTCTGGAAGGGAAAAGGCTGCTTCTGCCTTTGGCACACTCTGTGGCCTTGTCATTTTAATTATCTAGCTCTTCTTAGGTATCAGATAGTCTCCTCAGCCCCATTTTCTGCCTCTGTGACAAAGATAATCTAACACACTTCCGGGGGCTGCCCCGGCATAAGAGGATTAATCCCTCCTACGGAGTTACCTCTTCAAAAGGAAAACTAATAAGATGGTTGTAAAATTCCTCAGAGAAACAGAATGAATTGAATAAATAAAGAGTTATGGCAGCCGACTCATTGAGAATGAGAGCCGATGTCACTTAAATGTTTTGGAGCATTCTGTATCCTAGGAAGGGGAACCTGCTTTTGTATTGCAATTCTTCAACTCTGCCAGTAAAGTGATTGCATATGGCAGTGTGCTGTTGTACTCCCCCACGGTATATGAAAAGAACAGGGCACTTAGGTTGGCTGTATTTGTTACAAACAGGAAAACAAATCTGGCATTTTTACATATTATTCTATACTACTGGGAAAAATAACTTTGGCAGCCTAAGGGAAATACAAAAAAACTGTAGCAATTCCAGTGAATGTTTCCTTGCAGTTAAACAAAATCCACTATTTGGCTGGGCATTTCATTTATTAAACTAATAACCCTTGCACGCCTACCACAAGACAACATTTTACTAAGTACTCTAAAAGTGTTGAACATATTATCAGGAGAGACCAGTCCTTGGAGGAGGACATCATGCTTGGTAAAGTAAAGGGTCAGAGAAAAAAAGGAAGACCCCATTGAGATAGATTGGCACAGTGGCAGCAGCAATGGGCTTTAGTGTAGCAATGATTGTGAATTGGGGGCAGAGCTGGGTAGTGTTTTGTTTTGTTGTGCATAGGGTCGCTCTGAGTCATTACCTATTTGCCGGCACCTAATAACAACAACATGAAAGTGTTAGGTTCCTGGTTGATGCAAATGGTTTGCCTTCAACTACTAACCTACTGATTAACAGTTTGAACTCACTCTTTGGTGCCGTGGAAGAAGAGTCTGGCAATCTTTTTCTGTAAAAATGATAGCCAAGAAAACCCTGTGAAGGATAATTCTACTCTGTTTACGTGGGATCGCCATGAGTTAGAATCAACTTGTATTTTTGGTTTTGTCTTGTTGTTTGCTTTTATGGGAATGTTGCTCTGATGCTAAACAGATTTCCGTGGAGCTTCCAGAATAATATAGACTAGTAAGAAAGGCCTGGCAATTGACTTTTTTTTTAAAAAATCACCAATGACAGACAACCTTATGGGTCACAACAATCCGGTCCTCAAGAAATCACGGGAATAGCACCAAACTCCATTGCAATTCTCTTTTGCACAGGATTGCCATGAGTTGGAGGTCAACTCTAAAGCATCATGGGTCCTAGAAAGTCTAAGAAGGACCTGGCCCCAGTCTCATGAAGCTGGTATTCTAAAGGGGAAATTACAATTCTGGCATTCAAATGTTAGTACTGTTACAGAAACATACAGGACGCTGCGATAGAAAACAACATGGTGACAACACTTAGAACAGGGAAAGGGAAAGCTTTTGAGGAGGTGACTTTTTAGGTGAAACTTTAAAAGTGAAATTGATGTCAGCACATGACAAAGTTTAAATAGCTGAGGATAGCTGGGGGGCGGTGGGGAGGAAGGTGGTGGGGAGGTCTTTTTCCAGGCAAAGGAAACATCAAGGCCAAGTTTCTTGGTTATGCTGAACTAAAAGGAAATGTGTAGAGATAGAATCTAAGGAGGCCTGGTGGTACTTTGGGTTAGGCATTATTGGACTGCTAACCATAAGGTCAAGGAGCTCTGGTAGTGTAGTGGTTACAAATCGGGCTGCTAATCTCACGGTCAGTAGTTTGAAACTGTCAGCTGTTTTATGGGAGAAAGATGAGGCTTTCTGCTCCTGTAAAGATTTACAGCCTCGGAAACCCTGTACAGGGTCGCTATGAGTCAAAACTGACTCCACGGCACATAACAACAACCATAAGGTGGGCAGTTCAAACCACCAGCTGGTTCTCAAAAGAAAGGTGAGGCTGTCTGTTCATGGAAAAATTTACAGTCGCAGAAAATCTATATAGGGTCACTATAGGTCAGAGTCAACTCAATAAAAGGTTATTATTTTTTTGTTTGGTTGGTTGGTGGCACAATGGTTAAGTGCTCAGCTGCTAACCAGAAGGTTGGTGGTTCGAACCCACCCCACTAGCTGCTTCATGGGAGAAAGATGTGACAAACTGCTTCTGTGAAGATATACAACCTTGGAAACCCCGCAGGGCAAGTCTAATCTGCAGAGTAGGAATCAACTATGAGTCAGAAACAACTCTATGGCAGTGGGTTTTTTGGGTAGTGCTACTAAGAGAAAAAGGAGCTCTGGTAGCATAGTGGTTCCAAATCTGGGTGCAAACCTCAAGTTCGGCAGTTTGAAACTACCAGTTGCTCCTCAGGAGAAAGATGAGACTTTCTACTCCCATAAAGATTTACAGCCTTGGAAACCCTGTACAGGGTCGCTATGAGTCAGAACCAACTCCACTGGCACAAAACCACCACCACCACTAAGCAAAGGTTAGTGGTTTGAATCCACCCAGTTGTTCCTCAGTGTAAGTCTGCTTCCATAAAGACTGCAACCAAGAAAACCGTATGGGTGCAGTTCTACTCTGCCATGTGGGGTGACTATAAGTCAAAAACGATGTGGCAGTACTCAACAACACCATGACTATTACCATCCCAGGGTAGGAAATCATGTAGTGAGACAGAAAGGTAGGAGCTATGTAAACCAGTAGCATCAAGACCATCAGAGAGCTTGCTCAAAGTAGCGAAGCCTGGTCCAGCCTCAGACTTTCTGAATCTGAATCTGCATTTTAACTAGACTGTCAGGTAATACAGGCACTTTGAAGTCTGAGAAGGGCTGGCATGGGCAATGGTAAAGGGTTCAGGTTTTGTTTCGACTGTATTGGGAAGTTATTGATACATCGTATGCAGGGAATTGGACAGTTTACCTTAAATCATTAAAGATCACTACAGCTAAATGGTCTTTTGGCAGGTAAGAGGATTAGAAATACAGGGAATAGTTAGGAGAAAGTTGTTGTTCATTTGAGAGGTGACTAGATTACTAAAAAAATTTCAAGGAAACTTTTCTACAGTCCCATGAGTATGGGCAAACAAAGAAATGTATGCCCATTTATGTGTCTCAGACAGGAAGACAGAAAAGTTTGTCCTCCAAATTAGATGTATTATCTCAGAACTCATGGGGAGTTGACAGAACCAATGAAATCAACAGAACCAAGTCATCAGAACCCATCACTGTGGTCTTTCTTTCTGAAGAATGATCATATGGTCAACAGCATAAACTATAGAATCCTGAGATGTGCATCCCCATCTCACCTGGCTTACAGAGAATGAGTTACCTAAACTCTCTAAGTCTTAGATTCCTCATAGGTACAGAAAGGATAAAGAAATGCAACACTTTCCTATTACATTGGTGTATTAATTAGGAAAATTTATTTAAGTGACTTAGCAAAGTAATTTAATAAGGTTCTATAAATGCTAGTTATTAACTAGTAATATCGTTTTACGAATGTTTATTGAGTAACTATCATGGGCTGAATACAGAGCTAAGGGCTGTAGCTACCGTGGAGAGTGATACTGTAGTATAAACTCATTGGGAAACAAATAGGTAAAGAATGAGACTAAGGCTAACTTTGGGGAAATTTTTCTTTTTTTTTCTGTTTTCCACTGGTGTTGTGCTCTCAGTCTTCTACTATGAAGACGACAAATTTAAAAGAGCTCACTGAAGAAAATACCTTATGTATAGGTGCCAAAAAAACAAAACAAAACAAAAAACAAACCACCAAACTATCCCTCCTACAGCTTTTCTAACTCAGTTGGGTTCAATAATTCATTGCAGTAGCCACAGAGAACTCAGAAAGCATGCTCACAGTTATTGGGATTATTAGGGAAGTTTGCATGTTACCATGTGGGATCAGAAAATGCTCAGGGCATAGTTTGTCCATTCAGGACAACCTCAGTCATTCCCACAAGGAAGACACTCACTGACCCTCACCCCCTTGGTCTGACCTCTATCCTATTCTGTTACAAAGCTCTTTCAGGGCTGTTGAGAAATGGCCACATGGCACAACACTCCACCCTAAACCTCAATCTGAAGGCACTTAGGTCTAGCTCTGTGGATCAGCAAACCTACTCCTCCAACTAAGTACCTAAAGACACCCCATTCTGCAAGCAAGCTCAAAATCCCACAGCTTTATTTGCTCCATGGGCTGGGAAGCCATCAGCTTTGTCTTGTGCTCTGGCTCTTGGTTCTATAGCTGCTGCTCCGCTGCCACTCCTCTGGCCTCACAGCTTTCTGTCCCTGGGTTAAGGAGGTTCACTGCACAGAGATCTCAAGGTCCAAAGCACACACTCCACTCCTGGCTCTTTGTTATTGATGGTAGTGAAATCTCCTGCCCCTGCTTCTGAGATTGCTCATTTTATACACATTAGAATTCCAAGTTATTACAGTCACAATGAACCCTGTTAACAACCACTCACAATTGAACTATATAATCTTCCCCCACCTTCTCTTACCCAGACCCAGGTCTTTATTACCCTGGGACAGGTTGTTCTACTCATACAAAGCCTATGAGTAGAAGAGACATATGAAGTAATTCTGCCTTAAGTTTCCCAATCTATAGATAGAGTGACCAACTATTTCTCTTTAACCCAAGACAGTCCTTGTCTGGCACAGGAGTTCCTAGGTAGCATGAATGGTTGACGGCTCAACTATAAACCAAAAGGCTGGCATATCAGGATCAAATCCACTCAGAGCTTCCTTTAAAGAAACACCTGGTAATGCACCTGCTTCTGAGAGCCACAGCTATTGAAAATCTCATGGAACACAGTTCTACTCTGACACATACAGGGTTGCCATGAGTTGGGATTAACCCATTCTTAATTCGTTGCCCTTGTACTAAGGCTGAAAGTGCCACACCCTTGAAATGCCCTCAGTTCTTGGCAAACCAGTACAGCTGGTCACCCTGAGTGTAGAGATTGTGAGCCGAGGCAAGAGAACTGTTCTCAGTTTATTGGCCACAGAATGAATAGAGGATCTGGGGCGATTCATTTCTTTATCTATAAAATGTGAATTGTAATTAATGTTCCATGATATCTTTTATGACGAAACTAGACTGCTCATGTATTAAGGCACATGGAGTCCATAACTGACCACCATTCACAATCATTAATCTTAGGGTTAATGTGTATGAGAATATTAGAAGAAAAAGCAAAACAATAAATAAATCCTCAAATCTAAACATACCAGTTTCCTAGAAGCCCTTTATTGGTCTCTACTTCATTTTTAGAGAATTGTTGTTGTTGTTGTGAAGTGCCATCGAGTTGATTCTGACCCATAGAGACTCTGTATAGGGATTCCAAGGACCAGCTGATGAGCTTGAACCACCAACCTTGCAGTACAAACAACTTTGTAGTCTGACGCATTAGCCCACAGCGCCACACCAGGACTACTAATTTGAAGATGACCTAATTCTCTAATTGTTGTTGTTGTTGTTGTTAGGTGCTGACCCATAGTTGTTGTTGTTGTTAGGTGCTGACCCATTGAGTCGGTACTGACCCATAGCGACCTTATGCATAGTAGAACGAAACACTGCCTGATCCTGGGCCTACCTCACTACTGTTGCCACACTCGAGTCCATCAGTGCTGCCACTTGGCCAATCCATCTCATTGGGGGGTCTTCCTCTTTTTCTCTGACCCTCCACCTTACCAAACATGATATCCTTCTCTAGTGACTGATCCCTCCTGATGATATGTCCCAAGTATGAGAGATGAAGTTTGGCCATCTTGGCCTCTAAGGAGCACTCTGGCTGCACTTTTCCAAAACGGATCTATTGGTTCTTTTGGCAGCCCATGGCACTTTCAATATTCTCCTCCAACACCATAACTCAAAAGCATCAATTCTTCTACCGTCTTCCTTATCCACTGTTCAGCTTTCGCATGCATATGAGGTTATTAGGTTGTCTTAAAATTCAACCTTCAACTTCATCATTTTATGATTAAAAGGATTGGAAAGGTGCTATTTAGAAGGTATTTGGGCTACAGCAAGTCATGACTATTGAATTATGATGGGAGGTTAGACCTGTTGAATGAATGAAAATGAGCCGCCTTAAATGATGATTATAAGAAGCTAAATTCATACCAGCTCATAGCGGATGCATGCTCTTTGTAGCTGGACCAACACTGAGATTTTTCAATGAGAGCCTCTACCTTTAAAACCCTACCTGAAGGGGTTGAGGGTGAAGGAAGAAAATACAAGAAATCCCTATGAGATCTTTTTAAATTTAGCACACAAGGCACTAATATAAGAATATACCCATGTGTGGATGAGAAAACGAGGGAGTCTTTACAAACAGGAGCATTCGGGATATCTGTGTTTGAGAAATTCTTTTGGACAAAAAGCAGAGAAAATGACATTATCTGTAATTAGAAATAATAATGTGTAATTGGTTCATTTGCCATATTTCTACAGTTCTGATTTAGTTGAACAATGTGATCATTATGCCACCAGTTTTCAATAGAGGTGTCACAATGAAAAATAATTGCAATATTCCACAATATTAACTGCACCCTAATTGCAAAAGTTTTGAAATATAATTACCATGAAAGCTAATGCGACAGGGAACATTAAGTATAATTAGTGTTTTTTAAAAAAAGGAAAAACTGTTAGGAGCTTGTTATTGTCTAGTAAGGTAGCTTCAAATGAGCTGGCTGTAGAGCACTTTCATCTAGCTTTTCTATAATTTTCATTATTAGCACAGACTGTAATAAATTTATTTGACATAGCTCACACCTGCCAACCCTGCAGGAGATAACTTATAACATGAGCCAGCCCCAAGATTCCTACTGAACCTGTCAGAGCTTCCTAGGAGGAGGCAGCCAGGAGTGAGGTTATTTAAAAATAAAATAAAATAAAATAAAAACCCTCAATTGCACATTACACAGTTCAGATTTAACACTTAAGCTGTGTTTTAAGTAATTTCCATAGAAAGCCGGTGCTCTAGGAAAGCAATTAAGAGCCTCTTGTGGGTGGTGCTAAACAATCAAATCAGTGAACATTTCAAACCGCTCCCGAGGTGGAGTCCCGCTCTCCAGCGACTAGCTGACTCTGCTGGGGAGCTGACAATTAGCCTGTGCACCTGTTAGCCCAAGTGCAGCCCCCTGATTTTCTGAGAAAGGCACTGCTAGCCACCCACCCCGAACTCAGTGGCCACAACCAAACCCCTCAATTTGTCCTTTCACAAAACTACTCTAAGTCCACATTTCAAAGCAATCATCTGCACCTCCTACCCACTCTGGCTTAGCCTGTCTGTAATGAGTCAGGATCTTGCCTCTGCACAGACCATGTGACTCAGGGGAGACATGTACTTGGCACGGCAGGGTGCAAGACTCCAGGGGGTGCCCTTCACATTGTTTTCTATGTAAAGTTGTGCATTGGGGGTGCTCAACATGCTTGGTGCCCCCCTATTGCTTCTTATTTCTCTTTTGAAAGTCTCTGTTGTTGGACTACATTGCATTCCTTAGATTCAGAAAGAGAGCCTGGAAAGCTAGAAAAAGAAGGGAGTGGGAGTGGATATTTTTGAAACCAGATTTGATTCTAGTTCAAATAAACCCACTATCTTAGATGGTAAGGTGGTTATAAGTCAGGCTGCTAATCTCAAATTCAGCAGTTCGAAACTACCAGTAGTTCCACGGGAGAAAGATGAGACTTTCTGCTCCTGTAAAGATTTACAGCCTCAGAAACCCTATATAGGGTCTCTGTGAGTCAGAACCGACTCCATGGCACACCACCACCAACAACCTAGATGGTAAAGCAGACAGAGTCCAAAATGGAAAAACAAACAATCAAACAAAAACCCCACATCCAAGTTAAGAGGGCATTAGTCCTGGTGCGGCAGAAGTCCTGTTCTGACACCATAAGATAAGTGCTCTACCTTCAAGCCAGTTTGAGCCATGAGGTTGGCAGTTCAAACTCACTAGCCTCTCCTTGGAAACCCTATACAGGCTCTCTGTGAGTCAGAACCAACTCGACAGCACTTAACCTCAGCAGTTTGAAATATTGTACCTCATGCCCTCGTGTTTCAATTTTGAGGACTCACAGAGTCCAGTTTGCAAAATGTTCCTAAGTGGCATTTCCACTCATAGCAACCCTATGCACAACAAAACCAAGCAGCGCCCAGTCCTGTGCCATCCTCACAAATGTTGCTATGTTTGAGCCCATGGTTGCAGCCACTGTGCCAATCCATCCCACTGAAGGTCTCACTTGCTTTTGCTGCTCCACAATGTTACCAAATACGATGTCCTTCTCTAGGGATTGGTCGCTCTCCATACATGAGTACACAAGATGAGTACATCCCCAATTCTATGGAGCATCCAACACAGATTTGTTCATTCATCTGTTATTGTTGTTGTTAAGTGTTGTTAAGTCAGTTCTGACCCATAGCTACCCTGTATAGGGTTTCTAGGGAGTGGCTGGTGAGCTTGAAATGCCAACCTTTGCAGTTCAGTGCATTAGCCCACAGCGCCACATCAGGACTCTGGTATATCATGATATATTCAGTATTTTCAGTCAACACCATTCTTCCACATTCTTCCTTACCCACTGTCCAGCTTACCCATGCACTTGAGGTGACTGAAAATACAATAACTTGGGTCAGATGCACTTTAATCTTCAAAGTGACATCTTTGTTTTGGAAGACTGTAAAAGGTCTTTTGGAGTCCTGGTGTGGCGCTGTGGGCTAATGCATCTGACTGCAAAGTTGCTTGAACTGCAAGGTCGGTAGTTCAAGCTCACCAACTGCAACTTGGAAACCCTACACAGGGTCGCTATGGGTCGGAATCGACTAGACGGCACTTAACAACAACAATGAAGAGGTCTTTTAGAGTACATTTGCCCAGTGGAATACACCATTTGATTTCTTGACTGCATGCTTCAATGGATGTTGATTGTGGATACAAGAAAAATGAATTCCTTTACAGTATTCAATCTATCTCCACTTACCATGATGTTGCTTATTGGTCCAGCAGTAAGGATTCTTTATTTTATTTTTATATTGAGGTGCAATTCATATTGAAGTCTAAAGTCTTTGATCTTCAGCAGTAAGCACTTAAAGTCCTCCTCACTTTGGGCAAGGGAGGTTCTATCTTCTGCATATGTCAGGTTATTAATGAGTTTTCCTTCAATCCTGATTCCTTGCTCTGCTGAAATATAGTCCTGTTTCTTATATTATCTGCTCAGCATTCAAATCAAATAAATATGGTGAAAGGACACAGACCTGATGCATACCTTTCCAGATTTTAAAACAGATGGTATCTCCTTGATCTGTTCAAACTACTGCCTTTGGGTCTACTGTGGGTACTGCATGAACACACTTCAGTTTTCTGGAATCCCCATGATCCATAATTAGACTTCATCCACATAGTTGAATGCTTTTTCTGAATTAAAAAAAAGCAAAAAACAAAAAACACAAACATCTTTCTGGTATTCTTTGCTTTCAGTCAAGATCCATCTAATATCCGCAATATTATCCCTTGTACCATGTCCTCTTCTGAATCCAGCTTAAATTTCTGAAAGTTCTCTATTGACGTACTGCTGCAACCACTTTTTAATTACAGCAAAAATTTACTTGCATGTGATGTTAATGATATTGTTTGATAGTTTCCTTATTCTATTGGGTCACCGTTTTGTTTGTTTATTTGTTTGTTTGTTTTGTAATGGATGTTTTCTAGTCAATTGGCCAGGTAGCTATCTTTTCAGATTTCTTGGCACAGATGAGTGAATGCCTGTTGTGCCACTTCCTTTTGTTGAAACATTTCATTTGGTATTCTATCAGTTCCTGGATCCTTGTTTTTTGCCAATGCCTTCAGCACAATGTGGACTTCTTCCTACAATACTATTGATTTTTTAATCAAATGCTACCCCCTGAAATTGTTGAACATCGACCAATTCTTTTTGGTATGGTGACTGTGTATTCCTTTCATCTTCTTTTGATGTTTCCTGCATCATTCAATATTTCATCCATAGACTCTTTCAATAATGCAACTCAAAGCTTACATTTTTCTTCAATTCCTTCAGCTTGAGAAATGCTGAGCATGTTCTTTCCTTTCGGATTTCTAACTCCAGGTCTTTGCACATTTCATTATATTTTACTTTGTCTTTTCAAGCTGTCATTTGAAATTTTCTCTTCAGCTCTTTTGGACTTTTTCTTCCTTTAGTTTTATATATTCTATGTTTTGTCGTATATAGTCTATATTTTGTCTTAAAACCTTTGGTTTTATGTATTCTATGTTTTGTTTAATAACAGGTTTCAGAGTCTCTTCTGGCATCATTTTGGTCTTTTCTTTCTTCCCTGTCTTTTTAATGACCTGTTGCTTTCTTCATATATGATGCTCATGATGTCATCCCAGGATTCATCTAGTCTTTGGTCATTAATATTCACTGCTTTAAACCTATTCTTGAGATGGTCTCTAAATTCAGGTGGGATATGCTCAAGGTAATATTTTGGCTCTCATGTACTTGTTTTAATTTATTGAGCTTCAACTTGAACTTACTAGGACAGCAATTAATGACCTGTTCAGCTATCAGCTCCTGGCCTTACTCTGACTAAAGATACTGCGTTTCTCCCTCATCTCTCCATCAATGTAGTCAATTTAATTCGGGTGTATGCCATCTGGTTAAGTCCCTATGTATAATCAGTGTTTATGTTGCTGAAAACAGCTAATAGCAATGAATAATTAAACGGACTTGAAAATTTCTATCATGGGATCTCTGGCATCATTTCTATTCCAAAGATGTTTGTTTCCGGACTAAGGTGGGCCTGACCCAAGTCATGCTATTTTCAATCTCATCATATGCATGTGAAAGTTGGACAATGAATCAGAAAGACCAGAAGAATTGATGCATTTGAATTATGTGTTGGCACATAATATTGAAAGTACCATGGGTTTCCAGAAGAAAAAAAAAACAAATCTGTGTTGGAAGAACATCCAGAATGCTCCTTAGAAGTGAGGATGTTTAGACTTTTTCTCTTATTCTTTGGACATGTTGTCAGGACATACTGTCCCTGGAGAACGACATCATGCTTGATAAACTGGAGGGTCATGAAAAAGAGGAAGACCCCCTCATAACATGCATAGAGGCAGTGGCAATAGCAGTGGGCTCAAACATAACAGCATTTGTGAGGATGGTGCAGAGTAGGGCAGTGATTCATTCTGTTGTACATACGGTTGCTATGAGTCAGAACTGACTTGAAGGCATCTAACAGAAATAACAATCCTTCTTTGTTTCCAACTTTTGCATTGCAGTCAGCAATAATTATCAAAACATCTTGATTTCAGGCAGCAGAAGCTGGTAAAAATCTTCAGTTTCTACATCTTTGGCATCAGTGGTTGGTTAGTAAATTTAAGTAATTGTCATATTAACTCATCTTCCTTTTTAGAGTATGGATATTATCCTATCACTGATAATACTGTGTTTCAGGATAGATCGTATACAGTGCTTTTTGAAGATGAAGTTTGCAAAATACTTCACCAAAAGTTGAACACTGTAATCTCTTTAAGTGTTGCACTAATGATATACCAACTTGATAATGCAAAGTAGTATAAATAAAAGTAGGCAAATATTTTCCTGGTCTTCAAATTGATGCTTCAGACTTTACTATTATTTAGAGTTTGTGGTGTGGTGCTATGGGTTAATGCGCTGGACTTCAAGGTCATTTTGAACTGCAAGGTTGGTGGTTCAAGCTCACCAGCTGCTCTTCAAATAGCCTATACAGGGTGCTTTGAGTTGGAAACAACTCAATGGTACTTAGCAACAACAACAAAGATTCAAAGATACACTCTTGTAAATTACTTAGAATTATATCTTCTTTCCTACAGTTTTGCCACAGAGGTAAATACTGACCAAGTTTCCTTTATAGCCATGTAACCATTTAAAAAAAAACAAAACAAAAAAAAAAACAGATTCTATCCATACTTAAAGGAGCTCTGGTAGCTTAGTGGTTACGAATAGGGCTGCAAACCTCAAGGTCAGCAGTTCGGAACTACCAGCTGTTCTGCGGGAAGAAGATGAGGCTTTCTGCTCCCGTAAAGATTTACAGCCTTGGAAAGCCTGTACAGGGTCGCTATGAGTCGGAACTGACTCCACGGCACAAAACCACCAACCACCACCCTTACTTAGTTACATCTGATCCAGTTGCTGACACTGAGTATACATAATAGGAATTCATAATGTTTCTAGAGTATAAAGACATCATATAGAAATCAACCATAAGAAGGCAAATCACTGGTCCACGTGCCTCAGTTTTCTGTTCAGTAAAGTAGGAACTCTCAACTCTGTGTTCCTCTCTCCTCCCTTCCAGAGCTGGAAATCTCCATCTCTAAACAAGTTCTTCCTAGTTGGTGCCAATAGTTAACCTGCTTAGTTCTGATCAAAAGGCTGGAGATTAGAGGTCACCCAGGGGTGCCTTCGAAGAAAGGCTGGATGATATATTGATACATTTATACACATACAAAAAAAATAATAATTCAGCCATTGAAAATGCTAAGAACCTCCTTTGTCATGAGATCAGAAGGACTGGATGGCGCCCAATACCATTACTGAACATTTTGATTAACAATTCCATAGAAGAATCCTGATCAAAAAGAGGAGAAATCTAGAGTAGAATTTCAAATTCCCATAGACTCTAGACTTTTAGGGTAGATGAACTCCTGAAACTGTCACCCAGAGATAATCTTTAAATCTTAACCCAAAAATACCCCCTAAAATCTCCTTAAAAACAAACAATTGCTTAGCTTAACTAGTAAAAATGAAATAAAAAATCTGCCTTGGGAATTTTGCACTGTTAAGAACTATCTATATAGGATCAAATTGACACCAGCAGAAGAGATTTGTTAGGAATCTTAGGTGGCAATGAGATGATGAATAACTCATAAAAGAAGGGTGAAGATGGTGGTGTGACTGAGAGAACCTAACAATGTCACCAGCTGTGTATGTGGAAACTAGCGAATTGGTGTTATGTTTGGTTGTGTATGACGGGGACTTTCAAAAAGTTGATGGGAAAATTCCATGATCTTTCATTTCCATTTTTTTCCACAAACTTTTTGAAACCTCCTTGTGTATTTTCAACAAAAAGAAACAACAAAATTTAAAGAAAAGCAAATGCTATGGAGCACAGTTCTGCTGTGGCACAAATGAGGTCATCATGAGTCAAATTCAACTTGACAGCAGTTCGTTTCTAAGTAGGTTAGTTTTGGTTTAGAGCATTTCATCTGATTTCAGGTTTAATATTTCTATCCAATTCTTGATTCTCAGAATCACTTTGTTCTAGGATTTCTGTTGTTAGAACCACACATTCTGTTAGCAACAAAGACCTCAGCAGACTTCAAATTCTTGAAGAAAGTTTGTGTTTATTCTTCTGTTTTTTCCCTCTCCTTCACCCTCCCTCTCTCTCCTCTGCACCCCAATACAGTCCTCAGCACATAGGCTCTCAACAAATATCCACTAGCGAAAGAGAAAACCCAACCTTGACAGGCCTCCAAACAGAGTGTATTGCTTGCTTGAAGAGGAAGCTACCATGGATCAGAGTTAATCTTTAGGTCTACAAGGCATGGGCATCTTAGGAGCTTCCCTTAGTTCAGCATTTGAGGCCCATAATCTGCTGAATACAGTGTCTTTCAATTTATGGAAAGGGGTCATATATTTTAGTGGTTATGCATGACTTAAATAATGTTTAATGCTTATTATGATTCCTCAGGGTGACATTTCTGCTGAGTTTTATATTTTCGTTTTCTTTTCTCGCTCTTTTTTTTTTTTTTTATTGAGCAAAATTGAACCAGTTTTATTCTCTTCTAGGAGAGTTTCCTTTTCTAAATGCAGAAGTGGAAGCAAACTAGAAACGCAAAGCAAAGATTCTTACATGATAGATGCCACATAGAAGTCTTTTTATTTTATACAGCATCAGCACTTATAGTTGGACTTTTGAAAGGGTTGTTGCTATTGTTTAGTGCCATCAATGGTCCCAACTCATATCAACCTTGTAAAAGGTTTTTGAGGAGCGGTTGGTGGATTTGAACCATGGAGCTTGCAGTTCAAACTGACCATGTGGTACAGTGCATATCCTATAGCGGCATCACATCATATTGCTGCCTTATAAGGGAAGTCAGAAAGTATTGCTATTAGGGTTCCAGTTCATACATGCTCAAATTTATTCCAAACAAAATTTGTTTCCACGTGTTTCTTTGCAATCAGTGGATGAATGCAGACAAGTTTTCTCTGTAATACACTTGTCTTAACTCTCATTAGTGTGCCTTCAAAAAAAAGTCCAATCAAACAGTAGCACCTGAGGGATCTGCTGAGCCAGTTAAATTCGAGGTAGAAGTCAGCTCAGAAAGTTATAGTGACTGTTTTTATGGGAATACAAAGGTGTAATCTTGATAGATTTTCTTGAAGAATACAGATGATCATGGGGACTTATTAGGAAGAGATTCTAAGGAAGTCTAAAACTGCATTGTGAGAAAAAGGACAGGTAATTCGCACCAAGGAATTTTTGTTTGTTTTTTTTTCTATTATGACAATGTACCTGCTTATTCTTCGTGGATAGCAAGGTCTGTCCTATGAGAATTTCCTTGGGAAACTGTGCCTCATTCACCCTAAAGCCCAGATCTGGCACATTCAGGCTTCTTTTTGTTCCCCAAACTTAAAGAGCATTTAAAAGGAACAGGATTTTAGTCTCTTGAGGATGCCAAAACTTTGGCATCGTGTAAGTCAAAGAACACAGACTTATTCTGGGTCAGAGAGATGGAAACACCTGCCTCAGAAGTGTTTAGATGTACAGGGAGTATATGTTGAGAAACAATAGCTTCATATTTTGATAGTTTTGTTTAATAAAGATTCCTATGATTTTTGTAGTAGTACTTTTTGACTCACCCTCGTACTTTCAAAATATTAGCTACATTCTCTTTGCCCCTCTGTATAATGTCATCACTTATGTTTAATCTCTCTTCTGGAAAGAATAAAAGATTATTAATAACATTGTTGCAATGCCATCATAAAATTACCCTTAAAGAGATCTGCATTGTCAGTTCTCAATCATTGCACCTTTGTAATTATGTGGCCATTAATTCTTATTTATTAGTACTCTGAGTTAAACAGTCTTTGAGATCTTGATTGTTGTCCTTCATTTAGCAATCTATCATTAATTCTACATTTTCAAAAATTAGGAATCTATAGAATAAAACACAGAAGAAAATCATTACCTATGGCAATTCAAGATTTCTTAAACAAGTAATAAGAACTTAAATCATCAGAAAAAAATGATCAAGTAGATTTCATTCAAATTAAAAACTAGTACAAAAGATATCATTAGAACTCTTACAACTGAGTAACTGGAAGATAAACTAGATTTCTCACACATATCTGATAAATCTCATGCATTTGAATATGAAAAATTCCAGTTGCTTTAAAAAAAAAAAAAGGCAGTTTTTGTAAGATTAACCATATACTTACTGTGCATCCAAGAAACCCCAATTCTAGATACTTACAAAAGAGTAATACTTGTCACTAAATTTGTACAAAATGTAAGATTTTATGCCTCTCTCTCTCTCTCTCTCTCTATATATATATATATATATATATATTTGGTTTGGTAAGGACAGTTTGAGCTCATTATTACAAACCTGTGTTTATCTTCTAGGACCTCCACAGAATTTGATTGATTTAGACATCTGTAAAACTCGTCCATTTAGACTTAGACTTCTTTAAGAGAATATGGCTCATTTGGATTTATAGCTTAATTGACCTATCTGTAATACAGACACAATGGATATTTCTCTCTTGGTTTAGTAACTATCTTAGTTTGGGCAGTTACTGTACACGTGAGCTACTGATTCTCATTCTTGCACCAAGGGCAGACATCACTAATCGATCACAGCCCTCTTTCCTGCTGGGAACAGATGCAGCCTGCCTTTACTTCTCCCGAGTCCTTCAGGCAGCCACTACTAATCAATCGGAATTGGCACGAAAGATGAAATGCACATACCATTCAGGATCCTAGTCTTAGAAAGTGATAGCCTTACAGGTGTGACACCCTGAAGTAGTCAGGATGCCAAAACCTATTTTAATTGTCTCTTCAAAATGTGCATTTAGTATCATCTTTCCCTCCAATACATATAAAAAGAATAAAGGCATGCAAAGTTAGTTCTGTTTGGGAGAAAAACTTCTAACGTTGGATTTCTCTGTGGCTCTGAGATCAAACTGTTCTTGCACGAGAAGAACCACCATTGAAAGCTGCTCAGAGCTCAATTCATAATCACTTCCACCAAGAAGGGAAAAACAACCCTCATAGTACAATTTCACTATGACTAAATCACTCTTTCATGGCGCAGATAGTTCTGACTGCTTAGTGTTCTTTGTCTTGAACACTGATAGTAAATACCGTCCTTCCACAGAAGGAAGTCCTCTTAATCTTTAAGGAGTTATATTTATAGAGAATTCACCCTAAGTTACATTAAAATAAATAAATCCGTTGTGGCACAGTTAAATCCATAAGAACAAGAATCTATCATTACTCTTATACTCTCTTTGGATCTCTGCTAAATTGAGGACTAGGAAATTTATGAATGTATATAGTTAAACAAACTCTAGAAAAAAAGTTATGTTTCTACCTTGAAAATCTGTTATTAAGAGATCAGAATGTAAACTTACCAGAAGATTTGAATTTTCCCTAAAAATAGCAATCTCTAGAATTATGAGTGATCTTATACTTCCTTCTGTCATGGGCACAATCATATTACGTCTTACCTGATGTAAATTTGACTCTGCCTGTGATTTCAGCTGTTAATTGTGTAGGACTGCAGTTGTTTCACAGAAGTGTCTGTGAGTGCTATGGTGAAGGTAGTGAAGCAAGGAAGCCAAATGAGATGAGTCAGAATCTTTTGAGCATCTACTGTGTGTCAGTCCTGGGTCAGTAGCAGTAAAGATGGGTACAGGAAACAGTGGACAGTCAATTGCAACAACCAATCCTATGGTGAATATTTATTGATGTTTGCTGTGTGTCTGGCAGTGGCATGACCTTCCAGGAACATTATCAGACTCCAGAAATGTGGACATCCAGGGATGGTGACTTTCAACCCATCAGTGATGACTTTTCAATTCTTCTTGAGTAACATTCTGTCTTAGTTTTCTAGTGTTGCTTTAACAGAAGTATCACAAGCGGGTATCTTCCAAGAATGGACATTTATTTTCTCCCAGTTTGGGAGGCTACAGGTCCAAATTCGAAACACTGATTCTAGGAGATGTTTTCTCTTTCAGCCCTGAAGGAAGATCCTTTTCCCTTTCAGCTTCTAGAGCCCCAGCTTTCCTTGGTTGCTCGGCAGTCTTCAGGCAGAATCTGCCTTCCTCCTTATGCTTACTTCTGTGTCTAACCTGCTCTTTTTATAAGTCACACATGATTAAGTTTAGGAAACACCCTACACTGCTATGGCCCCATAAGCATAACAGAAAGACCTCCATTTACCAACTGAGATTACATCCACAGGTACAGACGTTAGGATGCCTACATATTCTGAGGGAACACAATTCACCCCATAGCAAGTTCTTTGGCAGCAGGGTCCATGCCTGGCTAGTTGATTGTTGTGTCTCCAGCAACTAGCACATTACTTAGTGAGTAGTCAATAAATACGTGTTGCCTGAAGTAATTATACAAACAGAGGATAAAGAGCCATGTAGGTGAGTGAAATGTGATGTTTGCAGGTTTCCTTTGCAGGCTATGGCGAAACTACAAACTCCTTAAAACTAGGCAGTGGATCTACTATTTTTCTGTTTTGAAATCTGGCATCTCTTGAATTTAGGGGTGGTGGTCATGTAGGGAGCTTCAGAGCTAGCCTAGGAATGAATCCGAGACAAGTTAGAAGTTAGGGTATAAAGCAAAGAGAAAATCCAGAACATAAGCTGATTTTAGACCCCTGTGCTTTCCAATAGAGAAGTGAACGGTATATTTTGTTTCTCACAAGAACAACTGAAGTGGGTGAGAGTATGGGTGGCTTCTCAGTGTACAAATTCTCTGTTCAGCATTATTTGTGTGCTAGCCACTGGTACACCTTGGGCAAAGGCAGGGAAATGCAAGGGCTTTCCCAGGTGGAACAGGACCAGCCAAGCAGCAAAGAAGTTTCTGGCAGGCGTGAAGTGATGGATGAGGGGATATCTGGAAGAAGGCCTGAAGCCTTCGTTCCTAGCATCCTTGCATCCCAGCAAATCTATGCAGCCACCTCAGCAAGGTGGAAAAGCACTGCCACACAACGTTCAGAATCATGGGGACCCTCACTGGAGTTCCCTGCCGACTTGCTGTAGACAACTTTACCCTGCAGCCTCCTGCCTTCATTCCCAGCACAACCTGGAGTCCTTGGCTTCATTCTAATGAGCTGAATCTGTCTCCTTTGTATGTGGTTTCAGTGAGTTGACTCCAAGCCAAAGATCAGTGGGTTTTTATAAACTTTGACAGAGGGGTAGAGACAGTAAGTTTCCCACACTGTCACCCACCGTATTTTCATATCAGGCAGGAAGAATAAGTTTAAGTGGTGTTACAAAGCATATTTATTTATGCAGACGTGCTTTTTATCCTTTTCCTGACAGGATATTGGCACCATATTTGAAATAGAAGGGGAAAAAACAACATGTTCCCATTTCTCAATCCCCTTACTGCCAACTTCGAATTGTGACCATCTTCAAGATTTTAAACATCCTCATCATTAATCTATTGCTAGTTTGTGGTGGTGGTGGTGGTGGTTATGTGCCATGGAGTCAGTTCCTACTCATAGAGGCCCTGTATAGGATTTCCGAGGCTGTAAATCTTTACAGGAGCAGAAAGTCTCATCTTTCTCCCCTGGAACCACTGGTAATTTTGAACTGCTGAAGGTGAGGTGAGATTAGCCGCCTGAAGTTAAAACAATAAAAGCTTTAAAGTTGACATAACAGCAATTTACAATGTAAATTTCTTCTCCTGACATTTTCACAGGCAGAAAGGAGAGGTCTGTATCCTTTTCTCTAGCTCAGTATGCCACTACATCTTCAGGAAGTACATTAACTCAAAAACCTTCTGTGACTATACCCATTCAAGCCTAGGTTTCACCACTTACTTGCCAATTATGGGACAGTTCTACTCTGCATGCATGGGGTCGTCTTAACTTAAAGTTGATTCATTGGCAACTAACAATAATTTGTTGCTTTTGTTAAGTGCCATTGAGTTGATTCCAACTCATAGTGACCCTGGACCAGATTTCAGAGGAGTGACTGGTGAGTTTTAGCCTAAAACAGTGCTTATCTCACAGCATCAAATAATGATAACAAGATAAAATAGTAGCAGTGTCTACTACAAAGTGCAAGGATTAAAAGAGGTCACGTGGTCACACTGCCACTGCTATCTTGTGAACAACCAATCAATGATAGCTGTGGTGCTGCAGAGGAAGCACTGGGCCACAAAGTCAGTTTGAACCAGAAGGTCGGCAGTTCGAACCAACCAGCCAGCTCCTCAGAAACCCTATACAGGGTCATAAATTGGAACCAATTTGATGGTACAACAACAATAACACTATTAATAGGAGTTTTGGGGCTGGCACCAAGTTCTTGGCTATTAACCGAAAGGATGGTAGTTCAAATCTACTCAGAGGCGTCTCAGAAGAAAAGCTGAGTGATCTACTTCTGTAAAATTGTGGTTGTTAATCTGGAATACCAGATTACTTTAATTCACATGAGGTCACCATGATTTGGAGTTAACTTGGCGACTGCTGGTATGGCATTGTGATAATGACTGTCCTTATTAATATATATGCATAGAAGTCTGCAAGGCTGTTTGAACTGCAAGGTCGGTGGTTCAAGCTTGCCAGCTGCTCCTTGGAAACCCTATACAGGGTTGCTATGGGTTGTAATCGACTCAACAGATAGAACAGACAATTTAAGTGCCTTAAATTGAGGTGCCTGGAAGGTGGGGAGGGGAGGAGAAGGTGGCTCAAACAAAATTAAGTTGTCCTTTTTTCCCTGCCTTGCTGAGTTTGACTTGCAGAGGTTCAGTATTACTCGTTTGTATTAATTTTCTACAGGTGCTCTAGTAAATTGCCACAATTTAGTGTGAAGGGTCAAGGAAGAAGATGAAGATTCTCAATGAGATGAATTGACACAAAGGCAGCAGCAATGGGGATAGTCCAGATTGAGGCAGTGTTTCCTTACGTTGTGCATAAAATCACTATGAGTTGGAACCAACTCGACAGCATCTAACAACAAAGAACAATTTTAAATATTAACAACTTTTAGTTTTGTAGTTCTGGAGATCACAAATCTGAAATGGCTTGATTTAGGCTACAATCTAGGTGTTCTGAGGGCTAGATTCCCTCTGGAGGCTGTTGTTGAGTTGTTAAGTGCCATTGAGTTGGTTCCAACTCATAATGATCCTATGTAGGGTTACTGAGGAGCAGCTGATGGGTTTAAACTGCCCACCTTGTGGTTCACAGTCCAGTGCTGATCCTACAACGCCATTCCAGGAATCCCTGTAGTTTCTACCCTTTCCAGTTTCTACATTACTTGGCTCATGATCCCGTTTCTCCATCTTCAAAGTCAGCTATATCAGATTGAATTCTCATACTGCCATCTTTCTGGTTCTCTCTTCTGCTTCCCTCTTCTACTTAGAAAAGGACCCTTATGATTATATTGAGTCCATCCAGATAATCTAGGATAATCTTCCTATTTTTAGGTCATCTGGTTGGCAGACTTAAATCCATCTGCTACCTCAATCCTTCTTGCCATGCAACCTAACATATTCACAGGTTCTGGGAATTAGGACTTGGATCCCTTTCAGAGCCATTAATCCACCTACTGTACCCCTTCTGCTACCCTCATTCCAGATTGGATTGAGAAGATAACAGCCAGGGTGAGGGGGAAAATTTATGTCTATGCTCGACCTCAAGAAGCTAGCTTCTCAATAACTATTAATGCAAAAAGAAGCAGGTCCCACACCAAATATGTAGTATAGCTGCAAGCATTTGTTGTCAAAGGGCTTCCGTTCACAAGAATAAAGATGGGAACTGGAGACACAAGAGAAAGGAAGAAATTAAATCTCTGACAACATATGGTCAAATCTCATCCCAAGTGAGTTTTCATTTAAGGTGTCTGAATCAGTTCTGGGACATGATTTCCCCCCCTCCTGTCCAGTGAAGTTTGCTCCATATTGAATTGCTTTTCTCCTTGTCACCCCACCACCAGCATCACCAACACTAACCGCCAGCCCCTTCTGCTACTAGACTGATATTTAAAGCATGTGGCTAGGTCTCACTTTCCCAGCAAAATCTTTTGTTCCCCTATATTGTTTGCCAATTATCCACCTAATACCTACTCTCTAATCCCTCCCCTTACTACTACAACAACAACAAAAATTAAAGGCATAAACAAACAAACAAAAAAAAACAGAACACCTTCAGCCTTCACGGTATCCCTGAGAGAGAAACCCTGTGTACTAACATAAAAGATGATTTGTTCTTCGTTTCTGTTTCTATAGCAAAACATGCTCAGGATTTTACTTCATGAAAAGATTGTATTTTCTTAATGTGAAGGGCATTGAAGGGCCCTGGGTGATACAAGTGCTCTGGACTACTAATCTCAAGGGTGAATGTTCTAACTCACCCAAAAAGCACCCCAGAGGAAAGACCAGGCAATCTGCTTCCATTACAGTTGTTGTTATTGTTGTGAAGTGCCATCGAGTCGATTCCGACCCATGTTGTTGTTGTTGTTATGTGCCGTGGAGTCAGTTCTGACTCATAGCGACCCTGCACAGGGTTTCCGAGGCTGTTCATCTTTACGGGAGCAGAACGCCTCATCTTTCTCCCGCGGAGCAGCTGGTAGTTTCAAACTGCTGACCTTGCGGTTCACAGCCCGATTCATAACCACTACGCGACCCTGTATAGCGTTTCCGAGGAGCAACTGGTGAGCTTGAACTGCCGACCTTGCAGTTCAAATGGCTTTGCAGTCTGGCACATTAACCCACAGCGCCACACCAGGACTCCATTACAATTACAGCCAAGAAAAGCCTATGGCACTGTTTGACAGTCATACAGAGATCGCCATAAATTGGAATTGATTCTACAACAATGGATTGTATCTTTTTAAATTGAAAATGGGCTTCATTATGAACAATTTTAGTCCTGGATGCGAGTAACGTTGTTATTTTGTTAAGTGCCACAAAATCAGTTCCAATTCATAGCGACCCTTTGTAGGGTTTCCGAGGAGTGGCTGGTAGGTTTGAACTGACGAACTTGCAGTTCAAACTGTCCTTGTAGTCCAGTGCTTTGTATTCTGGAAAGTGTGGGTTTTATTATCTCTGAATGACCTTGGCTAATTTATTTGGGCCTCCATTTCCTTATCTGATAAACGAGGGTTTAATAGGCACCTAATATTGTGGTGCTGTTGGTTAATGTGCCAGACAGCAAAGCCGTTTGAACTGCAAGGTCGGGGGTTCAAGCTCACCAGATGCTCCTTGGAAACCCTGTACGGGGTCAGAATCGGCACTTAACAACAACAACAATATATACAGTATTAAGGAAACCAGTAACATCTATTGAGCGCTGAAAATGTGTCTGGCACTGTTGTGAGTGTGTTTTCATGGAGTAATGCCTAGAATAAGCACAAAATCAAGTATTAGTGAAAGGTCACTGTTTTTGTTACCATGTGGCTTTATCCGATCTGCCACAGGAAGAAAAATCCTATATTGCAGTCCTTTGTGTCCAGTCCTGGGACCAGCTCCCAGCCAGCTGAAGGAACCTCAGATTCTAGAGGGGATTTGTTTGGGACTTTACTGGACTCCATTTTTGTTTGGTGAGACAAAGCCAAAGGACCTGGTGAAAAATTTAAATCCGAACGGTGCCAGTCAGCAATCCTTGTCTCTCCCACTGTTGGGCTTCACACCTTTGCCACCAGGTCAGGGAAATCATCTGTCCTGGGGAGCAACTACAAAGCTGTTTCCAGAGCCAATTTCCTGCTGAACTGTGTGTTACACTCTTAGCAACATTCCAAAAATTATACTCACTTCAAAGCCGGCTTTGATCTGGTCCCCCTCCCTCTCTTCTTCCCCAGCCTTTGCCAGGGAGCATATCTCCAGGAGTGGAGGTTCACCTTGAAAGACTGTGTGTGCTGTGCTCTGCTCTTCCTGAGAGGGAGGGAGACCCAGGGACAAAGAGAAGAAGAAAGTCTGTGGGAGGCCTGGCTTATTCTCAGGGGCCTGCTGCCCTTGACACACGGCAGCTCAGTTCTTTCTCAGGGCGAGCACCACCACCGGCCCAGGCTTTTTCCATCCACAGAGCAGCAGCTGCTATGATTTCAGATTTGTGGCTTGCTGCTGCAGTGTGTGTGCATGTGTATGTAAGTGTGTGTTGCTAAAACACGAGGTTCCATTGGGTTCCTCACTCAAGGTCCCTGTGTGCAGGTGTGGAGGGAAGGGATTGGGAAAAGTCGGAAGGAAAAACCTTTCTGGATTTGTAGATAATGTGGCAGTGCCTTTCAACTTGACAACTGTCCTTTGATTCTGTTTGGCATCAGAGGCCCCTGAGAGTTCTTGAAAGAGGAATTCTGACAGACTCACGTTTGTTCTTTCCCATTCCCTACCCCCACCTCCAGCCTCCTTCCCTAACTCCTAATGTGGAAACTGAAGTACAGTATGAGACTTGCTCACTTTAGCAAGCTGCCTATGAAAACAGCTGGGGTGGTTTGCAAATCCTAGTTCTAGTCCAAGGGAAGATTCTCCCAGAAGCCAAGAGAAAGGGAATGAACTATTGGATGAAAACACTTCAACTCTGGAAGGTATAGCAGAGTCCATAAGAGTTGTGGGGATGGAGTTGTGAAGCCAGAGGTGTGAAGCATGGTCTGAACTGGGAATTCTGAGCTGGAAGTCTTAAGGCAGCTCTGCTGCACCTGGCTGTCTGTTGTGTGCTGTGTATAGGGTTTGGTGGTGGGTGGTGGTTGTATGCCAGTGAGTCAGTTCTGACTCATAGTGACCCTGTATAGGGTTTCTGAGGCTGTATATGTTTATGGGAGCAGTAAGTTTCCTCTGTCTTTCACAGAGTGGCTGGTGGAGATGAACTGCTGGCCTTGCTCTTAGCAGCCCAACTTGAAACCCACTACACAACTTTTAAAAATAATAATGACCAAGTTTAAGGACTTTATTTGTACTTGAATACGGGAGTAGGAAGAAGCAGCCTGGGTGAGAGAAAGTCTACTATGTGAGCAACCTTGCAAGACCAAACTCAACTGTCAGAGTCATTGGTTCCTCACTCAAAGTGGGGCCTTTGTGGCAAAATAAAACCCATGTTGAGCGTGTCTCTAGTACCTGACATAGGTCTTTCCCCACAATGTTCAGAGCCCAGTTGAAGTGACAGCACCCAAAAAAAGGCATTACTGCAAATCATCTCGGTCTTCTCTGTCCCCCTATACCCAGCAGAAGTCCTCACATTAATACCTACTAAGGGCTCCATAGATATTCTACCATCTCTCCTATTGCCATCCTGTGGTGACTCGCATGCTGCTATGCTGCTTGGAAGCTAAACTCCTTACTGGTGTTTCAAACAACAGCAGGGTTACCCATGGTTTCAGTAGAGCTTCCAGACTAAGACAGTCTAGGAAGAAACATCTAATGTTCTGCTTCTGAAAATTAGCCAGTGAAAGCCTATTGTTCGCAACAGAAGATGGTCTGATGTGCTGGAAGGTGGCACAGAAGCACAGTGTTTCACTCTGTTATATGTAAGGTTGCCATGAGTTGGGGCCAATCCAATGACTTCTAACAGTATGTGTTGACTGGGTTGAATTGGCTTTAAAGTTAAATTGTATTTCCAATATGCTGAAGCAAGTCTTTTTAAGGGACTAGTGAGACAAATTATTTTGTGGAGAGTAGTATGTTTGCAGCCTTCTCAGTATTATTCTCTTATTAGTAGTATATTATGAAGTCTTGATGTGGCACTGTATGATAAGTGCTGGACTGCTAACTGCAAGGTCAGTGGTTCAAACCCAACAATGACTCCTCAGAAACCCTATAACAGGGTCACGATGAATCGGACTCAACTAAGTGGAGCGTAACAACAACAACAACATTATTAGCTATGAAGATGTCTTCCGTAATAGCAACAGCCACCACTTATCCACATATGACACTTACCACAGTTCTTAGCACAAGGTTAGCATGCGCTGAAGGTTATTTGGTAAAATAACACATTGCCTGCCTTTCAAAGCATTGATTTCTATATCAATTTTTGGCATTGCATCTCTGAGATAAAGTAAGGTTCATTTCTATTTCTCCTTTTTTATTACAGCATGACAGTTAGGTTGAGTGAATAAAAACAGTGCCTACCAGTCCTTGAAAAGAATCACTGGCATGTGCGCAGAGTAAAAAGAACACTGTGAGGGTGTGGCCGGATCCCCTGGGTGCCACTGCACCACGCTGGCCATTCTGGTAATTAATAACCACACTGACACTTGAAGCCCATCAGGAGTGAGATGCTGCCCTAATCTGGGAGGACGGCGGGACACGTTACCACCTGCACACCTCCCTGTAAACTCTGCCTGCCGCATTAACAAGCTGTGGCTGTTATATTAGAGGGAGCCGCAGCTGAGCCCGCAGTTTGATTTTTGTCTCCATAAAGGCAGGACTAGAATTGACAGTAGAGTAATTAGGAATGAATTCTCAGATCTTGACTTATCAAGCATGCTGCCAGGAAGGGAGGCAGGAGCTGCATGACAGTGTTTTGGAAGCCAAAGCCGGTGACCTTGCTGGCTGACCTCACCCTTAATCTTTCTATCAGAGACATCAGCAAGCATCTCCTGGTAGGCTGACAACCAGAGCATTTCGGGGGATTTTTGTAGCCTGTAGGCACTTAGAAGAAAAAAGAGTAGGAGAATGGAGCCAATATGGGAAACAAAGTTACCACGGGGACAAAATGTTCTTCTGAGCAGCTTGAAATGAGCATAATTTTGGAGGGTTTCTGCAATCGTGGGTTAATTCATAATTGAGTTTGCTGAGCAATCAACAATGTGTTGCTTGTATTTTCATATGCTAGGAGCATATGACTCCGTATGTGTGTGTGTGTGTGTGTGTGTGTGTGTGTGTGTGTGTGCCCGCATGCATTATAATGTCTCAGTACTTTGATACTTCACTAATGTGCAATCTCTATTTCTTGCTTTTGTCTGGGGGCCTCTCATATTACATTTAGATTGTATCCTTTATCATCCCAAATTGACATTTATGCTTTTACTTCTATTGTTTCCCTAGCTTCTCCCTGGTATGGATCAACAATTTGTTTTAATCTGTGTCACTTCTCTTATCTCCCCCGACACAGAGAAGCAGTCATTCTGCACTACCTTCCGCCTACAGAGGTTGTGTTATCAAGAGTGTGGCCGGGTCCCTCACCCTCTCCCCACTGTCTAAAGTGCTGGCGAATGTTAATTGCTTTTCCAGTTAGTTTATAAGAATGCAGAAACCACTGAATGCAGCTTGACTGGTTTTGATGAAAGTAATGGAATGCTGGTGCCTATGAATAAATAAATCTGATTTACATAGAGGACTATTATGGTGGTGGATAGGAAGTCTCGGTATGCAAGCAAATTGTAGTTTAAGGACACATTATTCCTTGGCTTTTATTCTAAGCGAGGGAGAAAAGCCCAGGTTTCCTTTAGTTGGCAGAAGAGAGAGGCAAAGAGGTGATCCCTTGGCCTGAGAAAAGCATCTAAATGCCTTCTGAGAGTAACATTGGTCTTAAACTTGTGGGGCACACACTTTGTTTAGGAAGAAGCTGTGTTTCTAGGTCTCACTTTTTGAAATCCCTTTACAGCGAGCATTGAGAATAGCAAGTGGTGAAGAACTGATGAGAAGTAAACAGAAAATGTTTGAGTGCTTTGGCGACAGACCCAGGAATGGTTCTTGGAGGGAGACGGGATCATAACCAGTTCTATTATGAGTGTATTTGCTTTTCCTAAATTCCTGCAAGATCATGGTGACTTGAAATGGGATAAATCAAGACATGCTTTTTTACAGATGAGACAAGGCAAATATGAAGCAGTGCTCGACGGTATGAGTACTCTGATCTCAGCTGACTGCTGAGTTATCAAGGCCGGTTGTACACTCTCCATTTGCAATGTGGTGGTAGTTAAAATACTAATATCAGGATGGCTGATGAATTTCAGAGTGCCCAGAGGTTGGATCCATCCAACCGAAAAGAAAGAGAATACTACGAATTCAAGCAGACACTCAGACTCAACAATAAGTAAAAACAGTGCTTTTCAGACGTGACATTATTGGTTGCTTCAAATAAATGAATTAGGATTAAGCACCTAAATGATTTATTCAAACAATATTTGCAAGTCTTCAGGAATTCTGGGAAGTTGGTGGTATAGAGAGACCATTGTTCTGACCCTACCCAACAAATACAAGAAGAAATGCAATGAGAAAATGGTGCTTGGCTTTGAGGACCTCTGAATCCAGGAGCAGAGGAAAGCAGTTGGGAACTGTAGATAGGCAAGAATCAATAACGAGTTGCATATGGTAGGAAAATCACTCCTCTCACTGTGCTTATCCCTCCGCCTGGTCACATGGGTTATAGGCTGCTGTGAAGTAAGAAAGTGGCCCCAGAAAAAGAGATTGTTTACATAACCACCACAGCGCCTGTGCAAGGAGATAGGACCCCAGGCTTGTGCCCTAAAATCAACTAGACATACCTCCTGGGGCTTTGTTTAGAGTATGCCAGTTCCTCCTTACTCAGAAACAGTCAGCTGCAAGCCTCTTGCAAAATTGCTACAGAAGGCCTGTGCAGTGGAGTCTGCTCTCATAGTCAACCTGCCTCCCTACGTACCCTATAGCTCCGGCCTCTGAAACCAACATGATGTATCTCCTGGGGAGTCAGTTCTGGTCTGTCTGCTCCCCCTACTCTGCAGTGCTGAGGACTGCTGACTGAGGCTGCTGAGTGCTGGGAAGCAAGCATGTGACGTGGAGGCTAGACCCATAGGAAACATACTACCAGACCAACTCTGTTAGCAAAGGGCCGAGCTCCCTTGGTTTAGTCAGAAGTGTGACCACCCAGCCCTAACAGTAACTATCAGCTGTTGGGCTGATATGAACTCTTACAGAATGTTCGCTACAGTGGAATCATGAAGTGAGTCACCTAGGTAGAGACTACTCCACCAGCTACCACAGGGCCTCTAGGGACCAACAAGACTGATCTCTTTGAGGTCCTTCTGGAGAGTGGCAGCCCCTCTTCCCCTGAAACAACGGAAAACCTGCCTGGGCTGCCTCTGAATGCCAGCTCAGATCTAATGCCACCAGCCCCACAGAGCAATGGCAAAAACCTCAGAGAAACCCTCAGCCCTAAAATGGACTAGCTGGGTGTTGGGTTTCTGACTAAAGATATGATTTCAGAAACAAAAAGAAAGTAATAACTAGATAGAGGGGATTGTGCCCATTGGTAGACAGTTCGATTTTAATACACGATATTGTACCTGCATGGCAGTACCTGCTGATGGACAGACTGACCACAGAGTATTCTCTGGTGTGTTTGGTAGTTACTGAAAATTTTTTTAAAATTAAAACTGGGACTTTTTAATTCCAATTAAACCAGGGAGGAAGAAGGACCTATTACAGAGAGGGAGAGGAAATGGTAAACAAAGGCCAAAGTCTCTGCCAACCTAAGCAGTTCTTTCAGAAAATAGAGTGAGGAAAAAGCACCAAATATTGGGGGAAACTGAGAGAGTTAACACCCTCAAAAAATCCTGTGCCCCACCAAAAAATGTCTGGCACACAAAGTACAAAGTAAAAATGTTCCATCAAAGTAAGTATAGCAAAGGAAGTGAAATCGTGTCTAGGAATGATCAAATAACAAATGAGAAAGGGCTAAATGTAGTATAATATTAAGCACAATTAAAGAACTAAGGGAAAGCATAGAGCATGAGCTAAATGAACTAAGAAAAGCAATGCAAGAACAAAATGAGACTCTAAACGTGCAACTAAAAGTGACAAGGACTGAAATGATAAACACAGTTGAGGAATGCACCCACAAATTTAATCAAGCAGAGGACAGGCTGTGAATTAAAGGATAGGACCGTTAAAATCACAAATACTGAAGAACAACAAGACTAGAGATTCAAGCAGAGCACAGTTCAATGGAATTATGGGATCGAAACAAGAGACCTAATAAATTCATAATGGGAATTCCAGGAGATGAGAGAAAGGATAAAAAGAATATTTGAAGAAATATTGACAAAGAATGTCCCCAATTTAATGAAGAACATGAATCTGTAAATCCCAGAAGTTCAGAGAACCCAAAGCAAGATACACTAAAATAGATCTATTTCAAGACATGTAGTTAGACTTTGAAAAATTAAAACTAAACATTGAATCCTGAAAGCAGAGAAATAAACAGTCACATATAAAGCATACCCGTGTGCCTATTTTCCTGAGAAGGATTGGAGATCAAGGGCAAAGCACTGACAGATTTAAAATGCTGAAACAAAAGACAAAAACTGTCAACCCAGTGAAACTACCCCTCATTGTTGTTGGTGTTAATGCCATCAAGTCAGATCTGACTCTTAGCAATCTAGTACTGTGTTTTCAAAGAGTGATGTGTAGGTTTAAATCACCAACTTTGCACTTAGGAGTCCAGTACTTTTCCTACAGCACCACACAAGGACTCATCCCTTAATAATGAGGATGAAATTAAAACATTTCCAGACAAGCAGAAGCTGATAGAGTTCATATCTACCAGGCTCACCCTACAAAAAAAATACTTTGGGGAGTTCTGTAGATGGAGAGAAAAAAAGTCATTTGGAAGATATTCAAATCTACACATAAAATGAAAGATCCCTAGTAAAAGGTAATACATAGACAAGTATATAAGGGTTAGTAATAAGATACTCATGCTTGATAACTCTAAATGCCCTGTCCTTTATGGTTTTAAATAACAAATATATAAAAGACAAGGATAAAATTATATTAGAGGGTACGTTAGCTACAAAAACGTAATTAGTGATACCAACAAAATGGGGAGACAGGGAATGGTATAGAGAATGTGTCATATATTACTGAAGTTTAGGCCAACTTACCCTAGAGTGTTATAATTGTTGTTGTTGTTAGGTGCCATAATGTCAGTACCGACTCATATCAGCCCTATGCACAGCAGAATGAAACACTGGCCGATCCTCGGCCAACCTCACTACTGTTGCCATGCTTGAGTCCATCGATGCTGCCACTTGGCCAATCCAACTCGGTGGGGGTCTTCCTCTTTTTCTCTGACCCTCCACCTTACCAAACATGATATCCTTCTCCAGCGACTGGTCCCTCCTGACAATATGTCTGAAGTATGAGAGACAAAGTTTGGCCATCTTGGCCTCCAAGGAGCACTCTGGCTGCACTTCTTCCAAAACAGATCTATTGGTTCTTTTGGCAGCCTGTGGCACTTTCAACATTCTTCTCCAACACCATAACTCAAAGGCATCGATTCTTCTATGATCTTCCTTATCTTTCGCATCCATATGAGGTTATTGAAAATACCATGGCTTGGGTCAGGCGCACCTTAGTCCTCAAGCTGACATCTTTGCTCTTCAACATTTTAAAAAGGTCCTGTGCAGCAGACGTGCCCAATGCAATATGTTATAAATACAAGGTCTTAAATGTAAAGTTCATCATAACCAGTTCTTCTTATTGTATACTGTTGAGTTGCTTCCCACTCACAGGGACACTGCATAGGGTCTCCAAGGCTATAACTCTTTGCAGGACCAGAAAGCCTATGTTTATTTGCAGAACAGCTGGTGGGCTCAAACCACAGAACTTACGGTTCATAGTCCAGCACTTATCTTATGGAGCCACTGTGCTCCCATGGTAACCACTGGCAGAGAAAATCCAGCAATATATGAGAAGAGTCATATACCATGATCAAGTGGGATTCATTCCAGGAATACAGGGATGGTTCAAGATTAGAAAATCAATCAATATAATACATAGCATTGTTAATGCTAAAGAAAAGAAACATATGATCTTTTCTGTAAATGCAGAAAATGCATTTGATGTAATCCAATTTTCATTTTTGATGAAAACCCTCAAGAATATTGGAGTAGAGGGAAAATTCTTCATTATGATTTAGGGCCTATATGAAAAGCCAGCCATCAACATTATACTTAATGGAGAAAAATTGAGAGCCTTCCCTTGAAATCAGAAACAAGACAAGAGTGCCTACTCTTAACTATTTCTATTCAATAACCAGAGCCATAAGAAAAGAATTTTTTTTAATGTCTCCAGATTGGAAAAGAAGTAAAAATAGTCTCTGTTCATCAATGATTTGATCATATTTTTAGAAAATTTGTTAAGGCAGACGCTGCATTCCTAGGTCTCACTTTTTGAAATCCCCTTACAGAAAGCATTGAGAATAGCAAGTGGTGAAAAACTCATGAGAAGTAAACGTAAGGGTAATAGAGGAGTGTAGCAAAGTGGCTGAGGAGAAGGTCAACAAACAAAAGACAGTTAGGCTTCTGTACTCCAGTAATGAGAAATCAAAGTGAAATTAGGGGGATGATTCTGTTCATAATAGCATCTAAGAGAATAAAATAATTTGGGAATAAATCTAACCAGGGATGTGATCTGATCAAAAAAAATGCCAACTTCCTTCTTTAACCCTAATAGCAAAGATTGAAAGAGAAGAATAAAGTAGGAGGACTCACATTTCCTGATTTCAAAACATACTGTACAGCTATAGTAATCAAAACAGTCTGGTGCCCGTGTAATAAAAGGCACATAGACCAATGTAATCGAATTGAGAGTCCAGGAATAAAATATAACCACACATCTGTGGTCAACTGCTATTTAATAAGGGTTCTAAGTTAATTTGATGGTGAAAGAAGAGTGTCTTCAATAAATGGTGCTGGGAAACCTGGATTTCCACATGAAGAAAAATTAAACAGAATCCATGTCTCACACCATGGTGGTAGTGGTGGTCATAGAAACCCTGTACAGGGTTTCCAAGGCAGTAAATCTTTATGGGAGCAGAAAGCCTCATCTTTCTCCTGCAGAACAGCTGGTAGTTTCTAACAGCTGACCCTGAGGTTAGCAGCCTGATTCGTAACCACTATGCTACCAGAGCTCCTTGCCTCACACCATACAGAAAACAAATTCAAAATAGGTTAAGGACCTACATGTGCAAAGTTAACACCATAAAACTTTTAGAGGAACAAGCAAGGGCAGTATACAACTTTCTACAATGGATTATTTATTATAATGATAAAAGCACAAACTACAAAAGGCAGTATTAATACATGGGACCTTGTAATTATTAACAACTTTTGTTCATCAAGTGACTTTACCAAAAAAGTGAAAAGACTGGGACAGTATGCTCAGAAGCCATATATCTGACTAGAACCTAATAACCAAAAAATCTATAAAAACTTGAACAACTTATTAATAAAACCACAAATAACCAACTCATAAAATGCACCAAAGGAGCTCTGGTAGTGTAGTGGTTACGAATCGGGCTG